>NC_047517.1:20656642-20992441 GCF_902827115.2 Pseudochaenichthys georgianus
GTGCAGCCAGTGGCGCAGTGCCATTACGCATTTCACAGTAACCATTACTCAACGCGCGCCATGACGCGCAGGGTTTAGTTTTAGAGCGGCTACCCAGCGCTGAAACTCCCTCATGTGTAAGCGTCCCAGTCGTACGACCAGGATGGCTGACGCCATGAGCCCCAGTAACCGCAGGCATGATCTGAGAGAACATGTTTGCGCAGCTGGAAATTAGCGAGACAAGCTCTGAAAGCTTTCACTCTTTCCGCTGACAGGCGGGCTGTAAAGGACACCGAGTTCAGGTGTAAACCCAGGAAGAGTACAGTCTGTGCTGGGCACAACATGCTCTTCTCTGTGTTTATTATGAAACCCAGGTTGAGCAGGTGCTTTACGAGGACACTTGTCTGTGTAATAGCCTCCTGCTCCGACTGTGCGAGAAGCAGCCAGTCGTCTAGGTAGGTCGCCAGGCGAATACCCTGTTGTCTTAACGGGGCTATCGCGGCTTCCGTACATCGTACACACACTCTTGGACTGAGAGACAGACCGAAGGGAAGTACTCTATATTCGTAACAGATCCCTTGAAATGCGAACCTCAGATATTTCCTGTGTGGGTAATATACTGCGATGTGGAAATACGCATCTTTCAGGTCGACTGATGTGAACCAGTCGTTTTGGCGCACGAGACGCAGCAGAGATGTGTGTGAGCATTCTGAATTTGTATCTTTTGAGATATTTGTTCAGAACCCTCAAATCTAGTATTGGCCGAATCCCGTTCCCTCCCCGTTTGGGAACGAGGAAATACTTGGAATAAAAGCCGCTCTGACTCTGCTCGGTGGGTACTATAGATATAGCCCTCTTTTCTAGAAGTGAGAGGATCTCTCTCTCTAGAATATGGGCTGACTCTCCTCGGGCTTGTGAATACAGAATGCCCGAGAAGCGAGGGCGGGTGACAGCGAATTGGAGTCTGTAAAACCCAAGCAGATGTTGTGAGCATCTTCCACTGTATGCTCCTTAGAGCCAGTGGAGATGTCATGTCTCTTACCCTCTGAGTCTCTATTTGTTGTGTTATGGGGCCCTCTAGTGTCTGAACAAGGTGGTACCCCATTTCGACAATCCCCACCGACACTGCGCATAGCGCGTGACGGTGGTGCCTTCACAACCCCAGCCGGCACTGCTCATGCGCGTGACGGTGGTGCCTTCACAGACCCGTCTATTATCCGCCTTTTGAGAGAGGCCGTAGCTGCTCTCAGAAGGGGAACAGTTGACGGACTGTTTATTGTTTTTCTTTTCATTTTTTTGAGCTGCGCCCTTGGCCTGAAGCCTGGATGCGTCAGCGGAAAATGGTTTATGTGAGAAACAACAACAATATTGTGACATATGTTTTTGCGGACTTGAGGATGGCGTTGAGGCATCTCTCGAGGCAGCGGGAACACATCTAGAGCTGGGGAACCGTGGACTTCCAGCTCTGTCACAGAGGGGAGAAGGGGGGGCTGTCAGGCCGCCAGGCCGCCTGCTTCTTCTTCCTCGACTGCTGGCGGAAATTCTGGGTTGGCTGCGCCTGGGCTGCAGCCGGAACCGGAGATTTTCTAGGCCAACTCGCCCTTGTCTCCTGCCTGGGCTGAGGACTCGGGGCGGGCTGCGACCTCTGCTGTTTTGGTACTTTGAACCGAGCAGGGTTTGAGGCAGCTTGGGCGAAGGACTGCCGCTGTGAAGGCAGTGGCTGGACCCTTCGAGGGAGACAGAGGTGGAGGGCCTCGTCCTCCTTCTTTTTTCGACTCGCATCTCCTCTGCATGGAGGCGAGAGCGGAGCCGAAAATCCCCTCGGGAACGATGGGCATGTCTAGCACATCCTCCTTTTCCCGGTCTGGGAGGTTGGTGAGGTTGAGCCATCTAGCTATTTCCTGCACCACCATGATCCCCATTGCCTTGCCCGTGGCTTGGATGGCGCAACGTTGAACACGGAGACAAATGTCTGTGATCGCGGCCATCTCGTCCAGAACGGCCGGTCCAGGATTGCTTGACAGATCCTCACAGAGCTCCGCTTGGTATGCGGTTAGCAGCGAGGAAACGTTTAAAGCCCTGGCGGACAACGCTGCGGCTCTGTAGGACCGTTCAGTCATGATCGACTGGAATCGGTCCACCTTCGCTGGCAGCGTGGGGTTCCTGCTTGGTGACGGGACCAGCCTCGGTAGGAGGTGGGCTGCCACCAGCGGTTCCATAGGCGGTATGCGGAGCAGGCCGAGCCTCTCCATACCGTCACAGTCTAGGGAGGAGGCACCCTGGATTGGGGCCTGTTGCTAAAGGGCCAGTCTCTCCACGAGACCGACACCTCATCCAACATCTCCGGGAAGACCGGAAGGAGTTGCCTCTTTGTCCTTGTTGCTTGGGGAAAATGTTTCCCCTCGTAACGGGACCTGGAGGTCTCTTTGGCCATTTCGGGCCACGGGATGTCTAGTCTGGACGCGGCACGCTGACACACGGCCTGCAGGTCCATGCTCAGACAGGGCGAAGCTGGTGTGCTATCGCCCGGGAGAGCAGCAATCGCTCCCGGCTTTGCAGCCTGAGCCGATGACACGAAGATATCGTCTTCTTGCTCATCCGAATCAGACAGGAGGAACTCAGAGGCACCCTCTTCGTCCTCCATATAATCCAATTCCAGGACATCCTCCGCGGGCGAAACCATGGTGAGGTCCAGCCGGGAGCCCCAGCTTGGTAAAGCGTGGGGCTCCGTTCTCGCGTCTCTTGCCGCCACCGGGTCCCAGCCTGACACGGCGCGGGACTCCGGTTCTGCAGCTGCCGCTGTTGATGAGCCCCAGACCGACACAGTGCGGGGCTCAATCTCTGCGGCGGACGCCCCCGCGTCTTGATTGCCAACCGGCAAATCAGCGAACATGAGGGGGTCCTGTCCCGACAAGCTAGCTTGGCGTGCTAACCGTCGGCAGAGGCTCTTTACGGTGAAGCGGGCACAATGCCCGCACGAGCCGGGGTTGTCAATAGCCTTTTGGGCGTATTCCAGCCCGAGGCAGGACGAGCAGATCTGGTGTGAGTCAGTGCCTGATATTTTCAACCCGCAGAGCCGAGCCTCCGAGTCCCTGACTCCTCTGGTGTGAGGTAGAGAGGCGTCCATCTTGCTCGCCGCGTGGCGTGGAGAGGACCCGCTCGTAACAGGTACGTTGTCAAGAAAGAAAAAAAAGTTCTTCCAACGTGTCCTTAATCCAGAGAAAAAAGGACGGTGTAGATTTTTTTTCTCAAAGAATATTAACTGGTGTGTTAATATTCTTTTATCTTTTCCTCCTCTGTGAGAGAAAAAGAAAAAACGTCCTCGCTACCGTGGTGTCGGTAATGAGGGAAAGCAAGCTAGCAACAGGTGTGTTGTTAGCTTGAAAAAATCAAAACCTTACAGATGTAGCGCTTCGTTTCAGACGCCTACCCGTGCGGGTCCGTGATCGGCACGGGGTGGGCCCCTGCTGAAAAGGAAAACCCCCCGCAGGACTTGAAACGCCCCCTTGATAAATACATTTAATTATAATGAAACCAGCTGCAATGGATCATGGATCCACCAGGGGGAGCCGTGAAAAGATGCCACACTGGAACTCATGTGAAATAAACAGCTGATCTACAGGTATCTGATATAGCGGATATTTGTTAAGATCCATATGTCACGGATAGGATTATATTCTGTGCTAAATAAGAGACATGTAATCATTTACTAAACATCACCATGTTTTTATTTAACAAAATGTTTAATTCACGTTAGCGATGGTTTTGTACTTACGCCAACGTGAATTAAACATTATTTTGTTAAATAAAAACATAGCGATGGTTTTGTACTTACGCCATGTTTTTAGATCAGGAAATGCATCCAGGTTCAAACAAACGATTTTCAATCATCATCCTCACAATCATTTAATGTATCATATGTTCGCGAGTTGAAATGAATTTACAACAACAAAATAATCGCTTTGTTTTTATATCTCATCCGACCGGAGGAAAATGCAGCGGCTCTCACTACCGATCATCCTAATCCCACGGGCAAACAATAATATGTACAGTGTTAATAGTTTACTGTATTATTAGTGTCTAATATTACTGGGGATTTCGGAATGGTACTGGATTTTGATTTATTGTATCGGCTTCATATCGCAATATATTCCCGAAGTCTGAAATGCAAACATTTCCCACATTAGGGCAATTCACCCTACATTTAATCATTCAAACAAAATCATATTTCGTTTCTTTTTAACGAAATAAATGTGGTTTAATCCACATCATTTACTGTGTTAATTGTGTACTGTAGTATTGTGCACATTACTTTTTGCTGCTTGTTGCACCTGGTTAGAAGCTAAACTGTATTTCGTTGTCTCAGTAGGCCTACCTGCAACATGTGCAATAACAATAAAGTTGAATCTAATCTTGAGCAGGAACAAATGTATTTAGGCTACTTGGTACATATCTGACATAAACGATTAAACACATTTGTGCATTCTTTAAACCGAGTCAAGCCGAGTCCGGAGGTGGCGGCACATTAAAGTGTGCACCTGATTGTTTAACTTGAAGGTGCCTGATGACATTTAATCATTCAAACAAAATCATATTTCGTTTATTTTTAACGAAATAAATGTGGTTTAATCCACATAATTTAGGCCTACTGTGTTAATTGTTTACTGTAGTATTGTTTAACTTGAAGGTGCCTGATGCAGTGTCCTGCACGGGTCTGATTTTCAAGACCCGCTCCCGCCCCACGACGTGCAATACCGAACCCGCCCCGCTACCCGCACATATTGCCAATTAGTTCCGCAACCCGACCCGAACCCGCATAGCCTAGCCTATATATGAGTAGTGAAAACGTGCAATTATTAACACATGCAGTTGCATATTTGTCTCAAAAAGCGTGGGATGTTGGTTATTTTCTCCATCTAGGAACCAAAAGCCTCCCAGACATTGGATTTTGCTCTTGAGGAAGTGTTATTGAAAATGCTGTATTCTCCACTAGAGAGCTTCACCTCAGCCATTTCGAATGTGGCGCGCACAGCAGCAGATTGATGCGCTGCAGAGGTTATGATTATGCACGGTCCCGCGGGGGAGAAGTCTGAGGATTTAAACATTAAACTAAATTATTATTATTTTAATATATTTATTATGCAATAACCGCGACCCGACCCGCATCATCTTTGTTTTACCCAGAACCGAACCCGGAAAAAAGCGTTTGAAAAAATACCACCCGCGAATCACCTTTTGTGCGGGTCACCCGATACAGGACTCTGGCCTGATGTGAACATTTCCAGAAGAACTCTAGATTGAATGGCCTTTGTATGTGTATACAGTAGGCCTACAGTATAGCCCAATCATGTACACCTTCCTTTTTTCCCGTCCAAAGTTTGAATTGGATAAAGGTAATGGTTATCGATGGTGCTTTTATAGCCTATTGTATAATAACTGTGTGATTTATATTGCTTTTCAAATGCATATATGGCCACCAATTTACACGGCTCTTCCCGTCAAGAATATGAATAGAACTTAGTTAGATCACTTTACATTTCTGCAAATTAATTTTTAATCACACACATCTCCCCAAGTCTCCCTGTCCCGAAAATGATAAATAAAATAAAAAGAGGAAACAATTTTCAAGTTCAGTTTTCATCGTTTTATTTAAAATAACTGACATAACAGCACCATACAGGCCTATCTGCTGCGGAAACCAGGACGAGCTATTTCGGGATCTGTTTTTCGGGGGCTCCTCAGTCTCTCTTACCCGGCTCCTGATGTTATGCCACTGGTCAATGTTCAGATTTGGGAACCAATTGTAAACATAGGACTCAATCTTTTTCAACCTCTTGACGGGAAAAAAGGAAGGTGTAAATGGTTGAATGATGAATAAACAGTGAGGAGGGGTACAGTATGAATACACTAGGTATACACAGCAGCCCAGCCTGTGAGCAGTATGAACACCAATGAGCGCTCAGCTCGAGATACCAGCGAGTCTCGAGAGAGAATGATATCTGCATTTTCTCTTTTGGTTTGATTAGGACACATCCTGGGGATTGTGTTTACAAACATTGACCAGACCGTTCACCAGCCCCCACCCCCCATGTTGCCTATGCTGTCCTGTGTTGCGAACTCTTTGTTTAAAACGAATTGGCCATCGGAATGTGTGGAGGAAGGGCAGGGGCGGCGCCAGGGGGTATCTAGGAGTTGCTATAGCAACTCCAACAATTGGCCTAGCAACGGCTTAGCAACCCCATCGTTTTTATATGAAAATGTATCATATTTATACACATTCTCCCAGCCCGCGAGAATATGATACATTTTCGCGGGATCTATCAGGGGCGGGTCGTTGTAATTTACTGCGTGAACTGTTACTTGGCTAATTCTCAGTAGATCGAAAATGGAAACATTTCTCACAGTCACAAGTCAGCGTAAACGACCGCGTTCTCCAACGGAGCCGGTCCAGCCGGACAACCCTGCTATCCACAAGGATCCCGATGTTCACTATGAAAACCGGGAGGATTGGGACCACGAAGAACAGGTGCCCCCGCCAACTGACCCGCTGCACCCGCAGCAGCAGGACCAGCTAGCTGCTACCACGAGCTGCAGTGGAAGCGCTGCTCCTCTCCGCATGTGAAGATCCACTGCCCTCATTTCCTCCACCCTGCTCTCTGCAGAGCTCCACTCCAGAATATACAAATTCTGCTAGTCAGTGATTATCAGACACAGCGTCTCACCCTTTGAGCATCTCGGCAGAAATGAGCAGTCACTCCTCTCAGTTACAAATGGTCATTTTAAATGAATCAAGAATGTGTTGTATTTTCCGACATGGCGCACTGTTGTTGGTGGGAGTTCAAATCAAATCAAGTTTATTTATAAAGCACATTTTAAAACAACTTTCGGTCACGCCAAAGTGCTGTACATGAATAAAAAATATACGGAACATATTGCAATTTGTAGCATTTAAGTTAAAAACAACAAATATAAAGGCAGACACAGTTAAAATACAAAATGAAATATGTCATGCTCTGCTCACTTTTAAAAGGCCAGAGAGAAAAAGTGTGTTTTTAGAGAGAATTTAAAAGCCCCTAGTGTCTGGGCCGACCTCACAGGTAAGGGCAGAGTGTTCCAGAGCCTGGGACCAGCTGCTGCGAAGGCTCGGTGCCCTCTAGAGTTAGGGAGAGACCGCCCCTTCCAGGTGTGTATGTGTGTGTATGTGTGTGCGTTTTCCGGTGTGTGTGTTACGTGAAAGTCATGAGTGTTACACTATTGATTGGTTCTGTAAATAAAGAGAACGTTTTCGACATTGAAGGCTTGAGTGATCTTGAATAGCGGTGAACGCTACAATATGAACAGGCTTGTGCTTGGCCCACTTTTGCCCTTTTGCTTTTTACCTTACTAAATGGTCTAATAGTCAGTGGAGCGAGGGGGGAGGCCGCGAAACTCGCGGAAGTGATTTCAAAACAAAAAGCACTCGTTTGCTTGGAACAAAGAAAACGGCCAAGACACACATTGAGTCCAGAAAATGAATGTTATTAAGGGCTGTAAATATAATAAGCCTGTGTCTAAAATTGACAACAGGCTTATTATATTTACAGCCCTTAAGATACACTTTTGTGTTTAACAGCTGACCACCATGACATACTTTGTTTTAGTAGATTTTGCATGAGAGCAAAATGTATAAATATGAGCATTAAATTATATGAATATGAGAACAAAATGCATGAATGTGTGAGTGACAATATATGAATGTGTGAGAGTGAAAATGTATGTAAAAGGAGAATATATGTGTAGTGAAAATGTATGTATGTAAAAGGAGAAAATATGTGTGTAAGAGTGAAAATGTATATATGTAAAAGGAGAATATATGTGTGTGTAAGAGTGAAAATATGCTGCATTTTGAATGTCCGATAGTCCACCATTTTCACCGGAAATATCAAACATTTAATAAAAGTGAAAAACAATGAACAAGACTTAACGTATTCATCATAATTAATTATATTTATTTCGTATGGATGTAGGATTTTTGACTTTGTTTAGAGCAGTGATCTTCTACTATATGAACATTTTGGACCCAAAATCACAAAAAAAACGTAAAAACAGATTTGGAAAATGATATTTTTCATATAGGTAACACAAACATACACAACGAAACCATTTAAAAGCTGGAAATATATACATGGGATGTCACTATGATAATGTGAAAGTTTGATTGAGGTAGCATGGGATTTCATTCTGATAAGGCAAAAGTGTTATTATAAATATAATACAAATATATATATTAGGGCTGTCAAACGATTACAATTTTTAATCAGATTAATCACAGTTTAAAAATTAATTAATCATGATTAATCACCATTCGAACTATGTCCAAAATATGCCATTTATTTATGTATATTGTTGTGGGAATGGAAAGATAAATGAAAGCAGGCGGATATATCCATTTAACATACAGTATGTATGTTTATTATAACATTTGTCTGCGTGTCAAAATGAAAGACAACCCACACACCTATCAATCATCAAACCGTGGGGTCTTAATTCATTACGTGTTGATTTCTATCAACGGGGGAGTACTTCAGGAAAGTCGACAGAGGGGGGGGCGCGCTAGTGGAGTACTTCGTGACCACAGAGTGTGAACGTTGTGATCAGCTGTTTTAGCGCAGTTCTCCAGTGAAGGGGGGAGTCTCCCTCCGCAGCCGGTTGGCGTAGTTTTGGCACAGTTCCGTTATACAGACCGACGTTAACAGCAGCCCTGTCTGTGCACACGGAGACCGACTCTGTCGTCCGGTGATCTAACCGCCTTCTGGAAAAGCTTCACAAGTACGTCGGTACGCAAATGCGCTTTGTGACACAAGTGACGGTACGCATTTCAGATTACGCACATAACCTGCGTACCAGTTATGTGCACCCCTGTACCAGAGCCATATTATTACTATTATATGGCTCTGCCCTGTACTACAGCAAGAGTATTCTCCGTCGGGACTTCCTGCAACAACACCACGCCGTTATCAAAGATGTTCTATTGAGAAGACAATCACTACGTGACAAAAGTTTTCAAAACCGTGGCTACTGAAATCAATCTTACTAACTGCTGTCTGTGCAATTTACTCCGCGAGTTGGCAGACTTTATTTTGCTTACTTTAACATCATTTTTCATGGTGGGGCTAAGCCATTTCTTGGTATGGGTGTAGCCTACCCCAGCCATACCCTGGCGCTGCCACTGGTGGCACGTATGGGGCGGGCCATTCTGCACATGCGTTAAATGCGTTAAATATTTTAACGCAATTAATTCAAAAAATTAATTACCGCCGTTAACGCGATAATTTTGACAGCACTAATATATATATACACATTGTGTACAAAAATCAGTTTTTTCTGTCTTTATCTGTGCCACGCTGTGCAAGCGGTTTCTGACACAGAGGGCAACATCACAGATTCCTCCTCAACCATGTCAAAAAACAAACTTAAATCTTGACTCACGTTTAGAGTTCTCTTCATCATAGTTGAATCTTCAAAACTCTAAATCTATCTAACTATATCTAAATTCTCAATGTTTGTCTGTTACTTTACTTCAATCGCAGTCTCCCGCCGCCTCTCTTCGTCTCCCGCCGCCTCTCTTCGTCTGGCCTCTCTTCGTCTGGCCTCTCTTCGTCTGGCCTCTCTTCGTCTGGCCTCTCTTCGTCTTCCGCCGCCTCTCTTCGTCTCCCGCCGCCTATCTTCGTCTCTCTCCATTTCCCGCCGTCTCTCTTCGGTTCCCACCGTCCCTCTTTGTCTCTTTTCGTCTCGTTTCGTATCACTCCGTTTACCTGATTACCTCACCCCCTCCCTGGTAAATACATCCTGTTGAGCAGAATCTACATTTTCCGTTTCGTAAAATTATCAAATACGGCGAAGATATTCAAATATGTGCTTCCATTTTTCATACTTTTGAAATGTATTAACTTTATATCATCGTATCTCCGTGTTTACTGGGTATTTTTCTATGAAACAAAGACTGGGATATAGTTTCAAGCCAGTACTTTCGACAGAAACACACGGCAATGTTGTCCGGACTGTTGTTTTTATGCGACACCGGCTTGAACAGGTCATGTGATCTGATCACGCCGGCGTGACGGTCGACAAAGGGTTAATATTAAATACATATAAGTATTTTTACAACTTGTATTTAGAAATACTCTGTAATTATTGATGCATACATGTGTTCATCCATTCAATGTGGCATCTGCTATAATGGGGTTAATGTATGATATTACTTAATAATACAATACATTATAATATATGATATGATAATTACATTTGAGTTTTATTCATTTCTTATTTCATAGTTTCTCATTATTATTATTTGTATCGCTCATCTTATTTTTGATTTTATTAATCTCTGTGAATCTGTGCTGTCCTGTTTTTCACTCTTACCCTGTTGCTGTTTACTTCAATCTACTGTACTGTGTAAAAACACCCCAACAATATTACAAGAAATATACTGCATAAAGCAAACTATATACTTTATTTGATCTAAAATATAGATGTTTCTACAACACCCAGTTGTCTTTGTGTATTTTGTGAATGAAGCGCCATCTCATGGTTAAATCCTGTAATTGAACAAATGGGGAAATTGGGCAACGCCCTCTAGCAATTTGGCAACACCCCCAGCCACTGGCATCCGCTGGGCTTTTGACTGGGACACACCCATTTGAGTCTGATCTGGGGTGCTACATCTGTACCTTAATTTCCGAGGAAAGAAACGGCCCGCGAGCGAAAGTTAGCTTTGGTTCAGTCTGTGGACTGTTAAGCTAGCCCGGCTACCATCGAGATGTGCTCTGAAGCGAGAAGAGGTGTTTGAATGACGCATGCGACGTAGCGCAAGCTACTTATAGGGGGTGGATTCCCTGACGCTGACGTCAAGATCACCAGCCAATCAGGATTGGCGTAATGAGATTGATGCTTCGGTTTGCTCCGCGCTGAGGCGCATCCCATAGTGAGACATCGAACGGAGTGTTATGAATGAGAACAGGCCTTATCATAAATCAGTGAATGAATATGTAAGACTTAAGTGCCCTAATGTTAGTCTTTCTACACAAAACAGCCGCAATTGTGCAATGCCATGAAGGTATAACATGATAAGATCAAAGAATATTCTTCCTGTTGCTTTGACATGCTGAAGCAAATGCAATTTTCTTTTATTTGATAAGCAGTGTGTGATATCTTTATTCTCTTTGACAGCTAAAAGAGGTACGGTATTAAGTATTGCTTGGTTCACACTTGCATTTATATTAAAGTGTCAGCGTGTAACCTTTCATACACAATACCAGACACGTCTGTCATTTTTATGCCACAGACAAAAAAAAACCTTTCCTCACTGAGGGGGGACAATGCACACATTGTCTGGTGTGGCACGCATTGTGGGTTTAGCTAAAAAGCAGACATTAAAAGCTCAGTTTGCCTTCCAGATCAATACACAGTGCAGTCTGAGGGTATTAGGACAGTGGGGCATTTTTGGTATTTTGTCTTCTGGCACATTGTGTTAGAAAAACAATTATTATGAAGATAAACCTGACTTTCATCTTTAATTTTACGGTGTTTACAACTGCCCTAGAATATCAATGTCGGCTTTAAGACTTTTGAATACATAGCTGCCCAATTTAAGGAGACAAAGTAATTTAAGAAAGAAAGAAGGTAAATACAGACTTTAATAGACTCATCGTATTGGATATTTGAATGCAAATCTAGCCAGTGACTGGTACCAGCAGATTCTCTGTGTCTTTCCTATAGGGATGCTCTTCCATGTCTCTCCTGCAGTCACCATAATTGTTTGCTTGATTTGTTGGATTTTTCAATTTGGTCTTCAAAGCTGTGTTTCCTATACTGGGTCGACAATCGCAATATGAGCATTCTTGAACAACCTGAGGAGAAACGTTAACCTCGGACTCATTCTTTCATTTCAAGTCCAATATGCTGGAGGTGCCAAATCAATAAAAAAATCCACATCACTGTTTAATGAGACATATGACTCATCAGTCTGGATGATTCATCGCTATACATTGAGCCGTGTATGTCTCAGTATCAGAAAGACACATACTTCACTCAAGACTGAAACTCTATCACTCGAAAATGAAAATGTTTGTGTAAGGTTACTATAGATTGCACCAAATATTATTGTATTAATTAGATTATTATATTGTCATTACATAATGCAAGCGGAGACGAAATTAAGAGGGTCTAACCAGAGTTCAAATAGTCAGTTATATACACATCTATCAGCAGTCTGTACAATTATTATTAATTATTTAGTAATACATTTAAAAAAAGCATCAGGGTAACGTGAACGTCCACACGGTTCTGTTGCGTGCTTCAACGGAGATGCTTCCCATTCACTTTGAATGGGGTGACGTCATGCTTTGCCGAAGTTTGTGGTTCCGTTGTTTCACTTCGCTGAAAGTTGAGAACATTTCAACTTTTCAAGCGTCGACGGAAGCGCCAGCCAATCAAATCATATGCCAGTGAAAGCACTAGCCAATCAAACCGCGTGCTTGTGGGTCCGGGGCGGGAGAGTAATGTGATTGGTTGTTGGTCGTGCGCCAGACACGCCCACTGGCAAGCTTCAACACGACGGAACTGTGTGGACGATACGTAAGGGTTATACAAACATATATTCAATTATACAATATGTGTATTTCATACGTTTTATGTACTGCAATGACTTTATTCTTAAAACTGCCAAAAGTGATCGAGAGACGACTCTTGGGGCTGTGGCACTGATATCACAATGTACATTAATCTCCAATGTATTGTATAATGAATATTAAAAAATGTATTAAACCAAGGATATTTATGTCTGTACTTGTCCAGTGTCCCATAAAAAACAGCTAAGGGAGAAAACAGAAGAAGCACATCAGCCCTGAGAATAAATTGTCCCTGCATCATTTGCTCGACCAATTCCAAGAACTCACAGAGAAGCGATGGAGATGCAGTGACATCAGAGTAAACCATTTACAGTTCAAGATTGGATGACAGAATTGAATTGCCAGCTGAACAGCCTCTGACTGTAGCCATGCTCCTGTTACTTAGTTAAGTAGCCTTCTGTTTCTTTTATGCTCACACAAACGGAACTCTTTACTGGCAGTGAGTCCTCTCAGCCTGAGCCTCTGGGGACAACCCGTTACTTTTAATTATAGCAGCTTGATATGAGCTGTATATGAAGATATATTGGTCATTAAAGTAGGACAGAACTTAAAGCAGAAGTAAGGTGATTTTTTTTTTAGGGAAAAGTCAGCATTTTGTGGGCAGTGTCTGTCCTCTTGCTTAGAAAGAAGAATGGTGAAATTGGGCCTTTCGAAAAATAAAACGCAAGCCTGTAATGTAGAATATTTATTATTTTACCCATTACTCATCACAAAGAAGGTTTCTTTCAGGCCATTAATAAAGCCGTCACACAAACGTCCATAGGCACCTCAGTGGGGACATGTTCCTATCAGAGCGTTACCCAGCTGGCAAAAGGAGGACAGAGATGTCTGTCTGTGGCGTGGGCCATGGAAAAGAGGGAAGGAGATGAAAGAGGAACGATGAGTTGGTCAGATACCTCCACTCTGCCTCGGGCTATGCCCTCAGCTCGGTTCTGATGGCCCCCTACACTCTCACAGTCGTGCAACTATCACACATACTTCTAATTGTACTGTTTCCTACTCTTATATTAGATGTATCCATAGGTTTAACCAGTTTATGCTTTAAATTATACAATAATGTTGGCACGACACTGTAATAAGACACTTAAAGTATATTTCTGCTTTGTTATATCTTGGGTCTGGGGCCATCATTTCTGTTGGTTATGATGTGCATCCTATCTGCCAATGTAGGTACAAGCAAGTATACAATAAAAAATGTTAACCAATTTAGTAGGTACATATTTTAGCCGAAGATTTAAAAATATATATCCTTTATTTAACCAGGTAAAAGACTCATTGAGATTAACATCTCTTTTCCAAGAGTGACCTGGCCAAGAAGGGCAGCATGTACGAAGTACAACAGATAAAACACAGACATGAAAGGCAGACAAATACAGCTGTAAAACACAAATAAAATGGCACATTAGCCAGTCAATATGCGAAGTAAAACAAACTATTAAAAATCATTCAAAACTGGCAAAATTTAAAACGATTTTAGGATATACGAGCACTCACATCTACCAATGGTGTCGTGTTCTCTGTCCTTTAGGATGGACCTGAATTCCCCCATAGTGATTACATCTGAGAGTTTCAGCTCCTTCTGTACATTGTTCCAAGCTGTGGGGGCAGCATATTAAAAGCTGTTTTACCCAGTTTTGTTCTCACTGTAGGAACCAGCATCTGAATAAGCATCTTGGGAGCACAGGCCATATAGACTTTCTCTTTGACACATATATGTGCAAATGTAGGAGGGAACCAACCCAAACAGAGATTTATAAATAAAACCCAACCAATGGGAAAGTCTGCGAGCACACAAAGATGGCCAATTAGCAGCAGCATATAAAGTGCAATGGTGTACTCGATATCCACATCCAGTAATAAATCGTAAGGCACAATGGTTCACAGTATCCAAGCTCTTTAGGCACTGGTCAGAGGTATTCATAGCAGGTCACCATAATCTAATACAGGTAAAAACATTGCAGATATCAAATGTTTCCTTGTCTGAAAAGAGAAACAGGATTTATTTCTGTAAAAGAAACCTAATTTTATGTTTAGCTTTGAAACAACATTTTCCGTGTGTTACTTGAAAGACAAGTTCTGTTCAATAAGAAATCCCAGATATTTGTAAGTAGCGACCCTCTCAATGTCAGTCCCTTGTGCAGTACAAATATTGGGTAGAATAGATGGTACTTTTTGCCATTCGAAAATATCATCACTTTGGATTTTTCAGCATTTAATACCAACTTTAGTTGATATAAATGGGTTTGTATGACATCAAAGGCAGACTGGAGGAAATCTAGACTTTTCTCTATAGAAGCGGAGGAACAATAAATAACAGTATAATCTGTATAAAAATGGTAAGAAGCATTTGCTAAATTATTACATGTGTTATTTACATATGGTAAAAATAATCGGTCCTAATATGGAACCTTGTGGCACACCCTTTGCTATCGGGAGGAAGGAAGAAGAGGACCCAGAAAATTGGACGCATTGGGTTCTCGCTGATAAATAATTTAAAAACCAACCTACAGTATACCTAGATAAGCCGATACTGTGAAGTCTTTCCGCCAGGCTGATATGATCAACTGTATCAAACGCCTTTGACAAATCAAAAAATAGAAATGCACAATACTTTTTACAGTCCAATGCCTCAATTATGTTGTTCACCACTTTAATAGCAGCAGTTTTGCTTTCTTTAAGTTCAACAGAATGTTTCTCCAAGAGTGCAAAAATGCAAAAGCCCAAATAGAAAGTAATTTACATTTTCAAATGAACTACACTATAATCCACAATTTTTCACTTCTACTTAGCTTAATTTTGCTATTGTAAAATCATTGTAAAGTGTGGTGTCTTTTGTGGCTAATATTACTCTCTGTTTTTCTTCACGTTTGACTTCAGAGTGTGCTTGACTAACATGACAAAAATCTGTTGTAAAACACTAATGCATTTATCCTTTAATTTTACTTCCATTAGATGCAGTTAATAAATGATCTGAAGTCTTCCGCCCACTGACAGACTATCAGCTGTCTAAGCTTTGGATTGCTAACCTCTCAGTGAACCTGCATGTAACCCACACACATTTCCAAATTGATGTAGCTGCCAGATTAATGTAAGCTAATATTAGATATTTTATAATTTACACTGCATCCGTAATGGCTAATCTCGGCACCAAGTAAATGTGTTAAGACAACTTTAGCTAGCTCAAGGGGCTAGCAAGTGAGAATGATAGTGACGTAGGTTAACATATTGAGCAGGCTGCAGAGCCTCTCTGTTCCATAGGGAGATTCTGACAGGTGTTTGATACAGTTAACTAACTAAATAATGTATATGAAATGATTGAGGATGACGTGTTTTTCTGTCTCATAAGATTACACTCTCATTCACATTGAATAATATGTTCCTACTGAATAGTAACTTAAAAGCAGAAGTTGTGTGATTTCCAGACTTGCTGCAGTTGTAAACAATGCCTTTCCAAGACTTCCTGTCAATCTCATATCATCTTTTTGCTGAAAAGCTTTCCCCAGACCTCCAGAACCTCAGAGGAGACATATTTGTTTGTGCGCTTGCATCTGTTGGATTTGGAATATTAACTAATGTTTTGGTATCATTTCAGACATCAATTACTGATCATCTGTGCTAATGAGCGTCAGTTTCCTTCTGCTAAGAGAGAGAGAGCAGTGTGGAAGGGCTTATGAAAGAAGGAATTTATTGTATAATTCTATGGTAAATGTTTGTTAATTTTGCTTAACTCAAGAGGCTTAAACCAGAGGTCTGTAGGTATCACTAACTGATTTCAAAATGCTCGCTCTGTAAGCGCTGGTTTAACATGCTGTGTATTATTTTTGGTACATTGACATGCTCGTGAAAGATGCTCTTAAGGGATGTTTGTTCAGAATTCAAGTTTCTGTGTCACTATTGCCTGCGTGTAAATAACATTTTGGCAGCCAGGTTAGCATTTACTCATGATGCATAGTGGGACACCACGGTACATTTTCGTATTGTTTCATTTTCCATTTGTATTATGTCAAACATCAAACGGAAGCATTTTCTATTACATTTCAGTTGACAGTAGGCTGGAGTCTTTCCCATGGACTTAATGTATTGGCATTGCTTTCTCCCACGTGTCATCTTCCTAAGACTTTGATGGATCGGTCCTCTTGGTAAACAACAAAGTGTATCAAGGAGCAAAGAGAGGCGAGAGATTGAATACAGTGGGAGGAGCTGATTACCTCTAATCTATCTCTAGCTGTAGAGTGAGAGGGCACCATTTCCCAAAGGCCCCTAAGACTCCTGTACTGTGAATTTAAAATCATTTTTGGCATGTTCTCAAAGGCTGTCCAATATGATGCTGTCTGTGTGTGAATGCAGGGATACCCACTGTGACTGGAGCTATCATGCAAGAAGGGGGAGTTACACGTCGCAAACAATTCCCAGTGGTAAAGAAGCAAAGACAACATGAGCTGGCCGTGTGCTAAAATATACAGGTAATTAATATAGCAGAGCCAAACAACAACACACAGTGGAAGGGTGGGGAAGTCACAGCTGTTTTGTTGATTTTCATTTTTCTCGTGTATTTTTTATACTGATGCAGGATAGGTGCAGGTTAAGGTTGAATTGAATTTGAATTCTTCTCACTTTTAGTGGAAAAATATAAGCTGAACCACAAAACTGATGTTATTCCATTTGTCAAAAGAGGATGAATAGTTTTATTTGTGGTGACACAACAGTGACACTTTCCTTTTCTGTTCCATTCCAAGTCCTTAAGCATTGGCTTTATTTCACTTAATAACTATTTAACCATGTATACCATTGAGATATCATTGTTTTACACTCGGAATATGAAGGCTAGTCAGCAAAGCTTTCAAAAATCATTGATTTCCTCAGAACGTAACACCTGCTGCTTCAAGCGACAGCTGCTACGGATTTAGTGCGTTGTTTGTCCAGTATTATAGAATGGAGGGGGGTACAGATAAAGTTTGCTCTACAGCCTCTACCTGTGTGGCTATGGGAACTAAAATAAGATATTATTATTGTTTGGTTCACCTTCACAGATATTGACAGACTGTATACATGTGTAGGGTATAACTGACACACTGCATTTACAATACACAAAAGAGACATTACAATCCTACTGAACACTTGCAAAAGATTTACCTGCACTGCATGAATATCTCTATTACCTCCAGAGAGAGTACCATACAAGGATACATTTTGTCTGAGTTTTTGCAAAGAAAACCTTGCTCCAATGCTAGTCAAATGATTCAAGGTGCGGTATGAGCACATTCAAGAAATAATAGTGACCCTGCTTGTTTGCAGGTTTTAGAACTTTGAAGGCCTGTATCAATACAGATTCCTCCCACATTTAGAAACATGTTGTTTCCTAAAGTCTTCCACACTGACAGGATAAAATGATTTGGATGATGTTATATCAACTCTTGACACAAAAAGTTTTCCTTAATCATGATAAGGTGGAGAGTGGACCAATAACTGCAGAGCTCACTGCTTGAGATGCCCGTAAGGTTAGCACAGGTCTGACCGGTTTACCGCCTTCACTGCGGCTCTGTCTGCCATGTCGAACGGAGTTATCCATCTCTCAGCCAGCATCCTGCACCCACTCTCCTATTTTCCTAATGATCACCTCCCCTGAAGCACTAACTCCCAATGGACAGAGGTGGGAGTTTGATCTTCCTCTCTCTTTTCATTTTCTTTTCTCACTGCCTGGCTTACAATTTGTACCTGCTCTATATACTGTTTCTTTATTTAATCAAAGTGTTCATTTAACAGATATATGTTGAAAACAGTTGAAACAATAACTTGCATCGACACAATTTTTAAGAATAACGGAATGTATGTATGTTTACTGAGCATTTCAATCATAAATGGTGACACAGATCAAGTAAAGCTATGGCGTACACACACACACACACACACACACACACACAGAGAAAATGCCTCTCAAACAGGCTTAGGATGTTTCAGGTCCTCTTTTGTTGCCCACATAGACTTCCTCAATGCTCCATTGCAAAACAGTGCACAGACGTCTGTGAGAGCCCTCTTTGTTTGGCAGTGTCATCTTATTGATTTATGTGTCTCTCATTCTCGTTCATTGACTCTCTTCTTTTGCTTTTCTTTTGTGAATTTTACGCTGTTGGTGGTAAGTCAATGTGACATGCCTGGTTCCTACGTGATGTCCTGTCTGTGTTGAGGTGAGAGGCAGAGCCCGGAGCTGGCAGCGGTGCTGGTTGTCTAACATGGTTTAGCTTTAAAGCTCTATCTGCATTAGGGCGAGGGGTTGTAGCAGTGAACTCAAAGTACCAGCGCTGCCACAGTAACATTGCAGAGGAGTATTTTTGTCTAAAATATATTTAATGATCATTAGAAGGAAAAGGTACCTACCTTAATGTATACATTCTCTATTAGAGGACACAGCCCTTTTAATGCCATGATGGTACTTCTTCCTTCAAGTAAACTGAAATGTAATCAGAGATAAATGCATAATTTAATTACTGCTCCTTTTGTCCCATCACTCGGTGTGAGATGTGCACAGCTTTTATTCATATATTGCACATTGGAGTTAAAGGTGTTTTGTTTTTTCAGCCAGCATTCAGGTGCATTGTACCTTAACATTTGTGTTTCCTGTTTTGCTCAGTGTGACCGAGCTGAGTAAGCAAGAAGTCTGCTATAATTACCCCACAGTCATTATGTTGGAGATTTAAAATGCATCAATGATCATTTTCTTTATTTTTTAGTGGCAATCAGTGGAGAGGAATACCAATACAGCAGAATGATTGTGGGACATTTAGCAGAATGGGACAATTGAGGCAGCTTTTGTCACATTGCCTAGCTGAGAAGTTAGATATAAATCAGTCATTACGCCAGTAGTGCTTCTCAGAGTTGGTGCTTTGGCACAATATGCCTACCAAGATACATTTTTCCCTTGAGTAAATCTAAAGACATGCAGAAGGAACCAAACAAACAATTGGAAATGCAAATTATAAAAAGTAGTAAAGTGTGCAGCTTTAAGAAACATAAATGTATCACATATGGATCAAAGTGTGAGACACTGGGTGAACATTAACACACACTGCAGAAGGGACAGAGCTATTGCAAAGAGTGTGCAGCAGTAATGGTGACTTTGATTTGTTCACAACAGATGTTTAAGCCTTGAACACTCCCTTGATTATTCATCCAACACTCACACTCCTCCATTCACCAGGGGCTGTGAGACACAGCCATGAAACCCACACAATAGCTTGAGCTAAATAAACAGCAGATGAATGTCAACCTGACTCTCTAACTTCTCTGCATTTACTGTTTTGTAGCATGTTGTAAGTATTGTCTTAATATCACACCAATACTTAGGGATGACAATCAGCAACTAAGTGTGCAGGGAGAAATACATTGTATCTTACAAAAGATTATAATTGTGAATAATCTATTCTGGAACTCTTTGATTTTTTTCATGGATAAATCATAGGGTTGGTATGATGTTGCCTCATTTAAATAGCCCCCTGTTGCAATCACAGCAGAGATCAGTACATATAGAACAACCTTAGGTCCTGTATCGAGCTATGGTCTGTTTTGAGGCTTCAGTGTTGTATAATTGGGATCTGTGTTTAAAAAAGGACCTGCTGGAAGCTCCAAACATGAAGAAGCGCATAGTTGTGTTTGACCAGGGGTTGGTGGGGTGGCAGATCCCCTGATCAAACCCTCTTTAAACCTCAAAAAGGGGTTATGAAGGGTGACCAGAGGGGTGTCCGTGCTGAGCTCTTGACCGCTGCCTTTGGAAGGTGGTTGTTATGGGATACAGGCCAGCGGAGTGCAATCTGCTCCAAAGGCACATCTTACACACTCTCTGCCTTGGTGATGACCTGATTTAAAGGCTGCCCTCACTGCCAACCTGGTTGTGTGTGTTTTCCATAACCCAATTTACCCTCCCAGTGTAAGACACAGAAAGGCTAATGACTGGCCTAAGCTGCAGGCATAATGTACCACATGAATGCAGTATTTACGTTTACAGCCACAAACAAGCCATTATTTCGATTTCAAATGCTTTTGTCTTATAAAGGCATGGCTACATAGAACAAATACAAATAGAAGAATTGTATCAATTCAACACTGCCTTTCAGAAAACTAATCTCTTTCTACTGAAGAGTATATAAAATAATAAACAAATACATTTACATATTACATTTTAAACCTATACAGAAGCAGCCAAGGTGTCATCGAGGTCTGCATATATGCTGAGGGCTGGCTGGTCAGGAGAAACGCAGTTGTTTTCACCCTCAGGCAGGTTCTCAGAATCTAAAGCACAAACATATATATATGTATTTTATTGTAGGGTGAATATTGTCTGTGTGTACAGGAAGCCATCAGATGTTGGCATGCCAGAAAAATACGAGAATCATGTTATTGCAGGAGTGAACATGTTAATACATTTCACATGTGATCACATCAATAGGATTTTTATTGTGTTTTGAATGAGTTTGGAAAATTATTTATATAATGTAAGTGAAACAGACGGAACCTATTTAGTAATTTCACAATCAATTCTTAGGTCCTTCTATAAATAAATAAATCAAATAGATCAACCTTTTTGCTGAGGTAAATGGGAAGATCAATGTCACTCTCTATCTGTGTTTATGTTAAATATGAATGAATATTTGTGAATGCATTTTAGATGGAATAAACAAACAATATATAATACGTTTAATGTTCCAGAAGCTGTTATTTGCCTCTGTTTACAATCCTTTTACTTAGTTAATCTGACCAACTCCTGACTTTAGATTCAAACAGACATGTGAGTGGTTTGAATATTCTTATCTTTCTTTTAGCAAGGAAGTTATATTTCTTATATTTATATTAAAAAAGTTTTGCAGCTCCGTCACTCACTTGCCGTTGCCTGTTCTTTAATGCAGATAGAGAGCAGTAATACTAAGATCACTACAAAACCTGTAAGAATCCTAACCTTGAAAGATCATCCATTATTTGAACCTTGGACGTCCTAAAAGGATTTCTCTTGATTTGGGTAATTAATATGATAGATCCGAGTTAGATCAGTGTCAGAAAAACATATTGTCTCTGTGTCCTTCCTGGGCGCACAGTGGTTGGGTTGCTCTCCCTCGGCTGTCGTGAGGAAAGCATCGCTGCTGCCTCCAGACTCCAGGCAGGGCAGGCTGCCACCAAGTTGATAAAGTGAGCCATTTTGCACACAGGCAAGATTACTCTCAAGGACAGAGATTAAAGTGGCCTCTGTTTGAGTTTCAATCCCCCCTTCCCAATACACACACACACACACACACACACACACACACACACACACACACACACACACACACACACACACACACACACACACACACACACACACACACACACACACACACACACACACACACACACACACACACACGCACACACGCACACACACACACACAGGCGCATTCATTGATACTGATACCCTTTTGAATTCATTGTTTGCACAGTGATCACAGCATCAGAGCTTCACAGCTCCGATGTAATTTTCAAGGAGTTTACATGCTAGTGTAAAGACCTTGCATTAGAACTAATCATTTACAAAGGGCTTCTCGTTTTTGTAAAGAAAACCCTCAGTTCAAAGCAATCTAGCACCAGCTGTGGTAACAGTTTGTGTTGTTACAGAGAGGAGTATTGACCTTTATTGCAATTAGGTCAACTTGGGTCAGCATTCCAGTCTTATCAATGAACTTGGTGAGAACCGTTTTGTTATTATTAGCCAAAACTTGAAAAATAAGACCCCATTTTTTTTTTATAGACTACAATCCCACTTGACATTTTGGGACATTTGCTTATTCTCTTTCTTGCCCAAACTAGATAAGAAGATTGATATCATTCTCATAAGATAACTGTTAAAAACTGTAGGCTATATTGATGAAGCAAATAGCCTGTTAGCTTAGCTTAGCTTAAATACATGAAGCAGGGGGAACAGCAGGCTTGGCTTTCTCTGAATGTAACACATTCCAGCATCTCTAATTCCCATGCTTGCTCACATGTTTGGTAATGTACTGGACTGTTTCTTTGATAGGTGCCAACATGTCCTGGAGCTGGTCTGACACATAGCCTGCAGGTAAAACCGCTGTTTTTCATTTTTAAACGTATCTACAAATTAGGCATTACGTGTTAATTAGTGATATTCAGAGGTAGTAGTACACAGATGTTATCACCTCAGGTCAGACCTCGTCTAGCTGTTTCTCTTGTTATGCCAAACCAGGCCAACCAGCTGCTGGCTACAATGAACAGTTGTCTTCCATAAATCAAAGCAAGGCATTAGATTAATCTGAGAAACTTGATATCTCTTTATATTTGCAATCAGAGTACATACCAGATACGCTAAAATCCGGGTCATTGGGTAAGTGTTTAAAACACCTGTCGTGGCATGCATGAAGACTAGGGTGAGACAAGATGGCTAGTATTGGGTAGGCAGTTAGCTAGGGGAGAGGTATTCCAGAGTGAAACAAAAATATATATATATTTTTAGGTGTCTGTGCACCGGGTTCAAGGGAGTTTGCATAATCATGGCTACATTGACAGATTTTGTGAAGTGTCCCAGTGTGGAACTACTAGAAAAATGTACTAAAGACCAATTGTTAAAAATTGCAGAGCATTTTGAGGTAGACGTTCCAAAGCAGGGTCGTAAAGACATCATAGTGACTATGTTACAGGCCCAGTTGATACTGCAAGAAGTTCTGCCAGCAGGGGCTGTCGATGATGGCTCCGAGGAGGAGTTGGCGAAGGCAGATATAAATCCAGAGCGGCAGAGAAGTGCAGGTTTTTCTTTGTTCGACTTTGGTGAAATGACATTTGAACAGAGAAAGGAAATAATGCTGCTGCAGTACCAACAAGACAGTGAACGTCTCGCTCGTGAGGACCGGGCTAGAGCTCGTGACCAGGAAACTGAGATGGAGCGTTTAAGGTTAACTACCGTGGTGCGGGAAGCTGAATTGCAACAAGAGCGTTACAAGTTGGACCTCATCCAAGAGGGTAAGCTTTCTTCTGGGGTGTCCCCAGCTACTTTTGATATAGCTTATAACTTGAGGTTGTTAGCGAAATTTGAGGAGAAGACTGTAGATTCTTTTTTTGGACTTTTTGAGCGACTTAGCCAAAGACGACAGTGGTCTGATTCAGAGAAAACATTGCTGTTACAGTGTGTAGGGCTCAAGCATTTTCTGCATTAAGTATGGCTGACAGTGAAGATTACTTAAGGGTAAAGACTGCAGTGCTAAAAACGTATGAGTTGGTGCCTGAGGCCTACCGTCAGCAGTTCAGGAAGCTAAGGAAGTCAGAAGGACAGACCTATGTGGAACTTGTTCGGGAGCTGACGATGAAATTTAATCTGTGGGTCACGGCTTCCGAAGTAGTAAATCTTAATGATTTGAGGGAACTGTTACTTCTTGAACAATTAAAAGATATTCTTCCATAATGCGTTGCTACGTACCTGAATGAGAATAAGGTTAAAAATGTAACAGACGCCGGGGTGTTAGCTGATGAATACACGTTAACACACAAGATTCATTCAGGGGAGAGAATTGACTGGGGGAGCAGAAATAACTGGTCTGGTGACCCCAGATGTAAAGTAGATCCAAGTACTTGTTACTTTTGTTTGGGTAAAGGACACCAGAAAAATGAATGCCCAGTACTTGCAAAAACCAAGGGACTCTAAAATGTTCAGTTTCCCAGGCCTGTTGCCCTTGCAGCTTCTCCCCACAAGGTTGCTAGGGATGACACTATAGCTGCGGTTAAACTCAATACTACCCCCCAACCAATTGCTGCTGCGGTTTCTAACTACGGACCAGCCCTGCAAGAGGTGAAACCTCGCCCCTCCCAGTTGGCAGATGAAATTGATCCAGGGTATGCCCCTTTTATACGAGAGGGTTATGTGTCTTTGCAAGGAAGTGAAAAAAAATTCCTTGTTAAGATACTGAGAGACAGGTGCTATCGATTCATACATAACTGAGGGTGTTCTTCCATTTTCCTCGGTAACTGACACTGGAAGTAGTGTGTTGTTCAAGGGAATGGGGATGCAGTTGTTGTCTGCTCCAAAGCATCGGTTGGTGTTGTCCTGTGATTTACAGCAGGGTGAGGTTGCCATGGGAGTCCGGCCATCTTTGCCTGTTCCGGGAGTGGCACTCATCCTCGGAAATGACTTGGCTGGCGGCAGAGTGTGGCCTGATGTGCCTCTTTCACCAGTGGTGTCCTATAAGCCAGTGAGGGGCGAGCTTGCTGACCCTGAGAAGAAGCTGACAAAGGTAGTTCCAGCTTGTGCAGTAACACGAGCCCAGACCTATAAAGCACAAGATAAGTCATTTCTGAGAATATTGTTTTGGCGCTACCTGTTGTTCCATTGTCTGTCTCTCGTAGTGAATTGGCAGAGCAGCAGCAGGAGGATCCAACTTTGCAGGAGCTTTTGTCCCAGGTTCACCCCAGTTCACCAGTCCCACTGAGGAAAGTCATCACCAAAGAGTCCGGCGTGCAGGTGAATGTCAAAGTGGATAAAACAGTGCAGTGCTCGCTGGGTCCTAAAACGCTGTTCTGCTCAGAGGGAGTGCCCCTGTCAAAGTCCCCCAAGAGCCCGGGGCTGGTTAAAGCAGAGGGGAAGGCCCCGTACTGCACTACACCGGTGAGCCACATGCGCTTCCTGCGGCCTGTGTCAATCTACTCTTGCTTGATCGCAGAATCTCCAGGAAGAAACTCCGCTATGCGGATGAAAGTGAAGGAGAAGCCGACGAATCCGTGGATCACGTTGAGTCAGGGCATGAATGTGAGAAGGGTGACAGTGGCGAAGAGGACACCGGGAAGGACTTCAAGACAACTTTCCACAGGTCTACAAAGGGGTCCAGTTTTCAGTTCCTGGAGCAGAGGTATGGCTTTTTCCACTGCAAGAAATGCAACATCCGGTGGGAGAGTGCGTATGTTTGGTGCATCCCTGGAACCAGTAAGGTGTACTACAATCAGCTCTGCCGGAAGTGTCAGGTTGGGTTTAACCCCTACAGGGTGGAGCCCATCCTCTGCAAGGACTGCTCTCAGACTACCTGCAACTGTGAGAAGAAGCTGCGGCACATTAACATGAAGAGGCCTCACCGCCAGGACCTGTGTTGTCGCTGAAAGGGCTCGAGGTTGTCCTGCGACGCCACCTACAGCTTCAAATACCTCGTCTGAGCTGCCCTGCATGTTCGCTCGGGTTTGGAAGCTCCCATTCCTCAACAGACATTCAGTACATGCCACAAATGGAAGTTGACTCTCGTAACGGACTTTAAGATCTTCATATATTCTCCTACAAGCGAGTAGATGGAGATCTTTTGGTGGTTTATTTGAAGCAATCTCAAAAAAATCTTTGTTTCCCCTAATTCTGAAATTCATTGCTCTCTGATCAGACATGGCATGCATATTTTTGTCTAAATGAGTGGAATTTCCTTCAGCACAGAGCTAACGATTATACAATCTTGAAAGACTCACCCTCTCTTCTTGGCTGGTACTTATCAGAGCAGAAAGCCTTAATTAATTCATGGCTGGCTGATGTTCTGCACAGACTGCTTGAGTTTAAATCATTGTGCTGCATTGTTGAATATGTAAACAGCTGGCAACCGGGCGTGTTTAGATACACAGGGAATTACATGGAAGACCCGCTGGACTTTTGATAACAAAATACATGTGTTGTAAATATTTATTTGAGCTTATACATTTAAGATTCAGATGAACATTCTCAAAATAGGAGAAAGGGGAAAACAAAAAACAACATTTTGTGTTCTAATCGAGCTCTCCTAAAAGCTTTCTATTAAAGAGGCATCTCTAAACATGTCTCATATTATTTTGCGCATTTTTTCTTTGAGTTTATATTGGTCCGCTTTTACCAGAAACCATTTCTGAGGCTGTCCTCAACAGCCTATTGAGATATCTTACTGGATGGTAAATTGGTCTCCACCAATGACGTTATCTTGAGTTGTTCTGCACTTCTCTGTATTTCTTTGAGACCCAGCAATGTATTACTCTACATAGATGGATGTAGCACACTAATTATAGAGCATTTGCTGCACCATCCTTCAGGACTCTGAGGCGCCTTTAAGCGTTTGCCCAGTAGATTGTTGAAGCTATTCAATGCATTCTATTCACATCTTGAATTGAATGAGTCTGGTACAAAGTCCCTTGACATTATTGTAATTTCAAAGGATGCCAGTCCACTCTTCATCTGCAAATCAGAAAAGAAGATATTTAAATAAGTCTGTCACTCTATTTCAAAATTGCGATGTCACATTGCATTAAAAAAATAAATCGGCCCAAAAGTTGCAATTATTTGAACTTGGTCAAAACTAAGACATCAATAAGAGGGAAATCGAATAAGGGCCTTTCACATTTATGGACCAAAGTTTCCTCGATGCTAATCAAGTGTCATTGCTGCTAAAGAGGTCACCTTATACCAAAATAACACTCTGTGCTCATTCCATCCAAAAGAAGAAAGAGTTAGCTATGCAAGATTTAAGGTTGAACCATATGCTTGCGAGTTTAAGACCGAGTTTCTCTGGAATCACTGTGAGCTATGATCGTTTTTAAATATTGAGACAAAGGGTCGGATTGCATTAAACAGAATATATTACAATATACACATATATGAAAAGAACAAACCTATACTTTAGACTGTTTCCTTACAGACAATGAGGACACAAATGATTTTGCTTCATTGAACCTTTGTTGGTGTTCTTGTGTTGTTTTATAACTCACATCAATATGCGTATTGTCAGTCTTCTTTTAAAGCTGTCAAATGTTTGATTGATCGTAAATAAGCCTAATAGGATACACATAATAGCCCCTCAAGTAAGGGTGATTAAATGAAAATACCTTTACATGAAGTATGTGGCAATGTTATTCGGCTACCCCCTGTATTTCATCACAGCAGGAGAAGGACAGAAGCATAATCTAAAGCAGCGTTTCTCAAAGTGTGGGGCGCGCCCCACTGGTGGGGCGCAGAGATGTGATAGGTGGGTCGCGAAAAAAAAAATATATATTTAAAAAAAAAAATAATCAAATTTTTTTTTTACATTTTTTTTCACATTTATTTATTATTTATACACTGGTGGAATATCAAAACGACAGCCCGCCCGGGGTGCAAAACGTATCAATGAAAAGCGACCCTCTACCACACAAAACAACTCCTGTAGATAACCCAATTTGTGTTCTTTGAAATTGAAAAGGATATTGCATTGTGTTTGTTACTTTCGTTGCAGTTGTATGTCTTAAGTGTAATTTGGCATGCTTTTATTTTGAAGGCAAGTTTACGCTGTTGACAGTTGTTGTTGCTATGGAAACAAGTAACGTTTCACAGCGGGCGGAACTTGTCATAAAGTCCGCGATAATAAAGCCCACCCATTTAGAGGGAAGATATGATTGGTCAATTGTACTGTCATTTGACATTACTCTTGTTCAGTTACTATAGCTGGCCCTCTGTGAATTCATAGCTGGACGTCCAATCAGCTCCTGTCTTCACAGACTTGCAGAGAGGAGCTTCTTTCATTTAACCCTTCACATTCAAACAGCAACTGAATAGGCAGATTCAAAGGATTTATTTCTTTGGAAATGTTATTTTAAATACAATTTAATCAAGTTATTTTTGGTAAAACTATTGACAAATATTACTAAAAACATATTTAAAAAAAATATATAAAGAAAAATATAATTTTGTTTTAATGTTTTTAAATATTATTTTGTAGAATATCTTAGGCCCTCAGAGACAGGCTCGCCACTGGTAAAAATCTCTCATACACACGTGTGAAACGCTCTCACAGACACACACAACAGCGTTGCAGTCGGGAAGAAAAGCAATGTGGAGCGAGAGAGCAAGAGAGCAAGAGAGCACACCTTTATCTATTTAATAAAGTTGTACAAAATAAAGTAAGAAATCATTCCAATGTGTACTATAGGACAGTAAACAGTTTAAAAGGGGAGTGATTAGTCAAATATGCATAAATAAAAAGAAAGAATGCTAACTAGGTAACATAAGATAAGAATAAACAAGTTTAAATGATTTGTTGTGATCATATTCTAAAGATGTTTGGATTATTGAAAAGTATACAGCTCCCTTTCATCTGAGTGTTGAGAGCTGTATCCATAAATTCATGTTGGGCTCAAAGTAGGGCTGCTCGATTATGGCAAAAATCATAATCTCGATTATTTGGGTCAATAATTGATATCACGATTATTAAAAACGATTAACCATTTACTTTGAAAAACATCAATTTATTGAAGAAAATAATTTGAAAAGTATGTTTTTAACAGTTGATTACCCTGAACTTTAAGTATAATTCAACTGAAAAACCTATTTAAAAAATAAATAAAATCGTTTTATTTCGATTATGTTTTTTTCATAATCGTTGCAAGCCAACATCGTAATTGCGATTAAAATACGATTTAATTGAGCAGCCCTAGCTCAAAGTGCACCAGATTGATGCATTCAACTTCAACATTTAAAAAAAATCTTCCTGGGGGTGCATGCCCCCGGACCCTCAAGGATGTGACGTCCACCACCAAATAAAGCAGGTTAAAATAATTAAATTGCATACATTTTATTTTAGTAAACACTGAAAACGGGTCCCACAGACCCAAACAGCACTCAAAGGTTAAAGGTAGCATATAATAATGTTAAAATGTGCTAAATATATACACTGCAAAAAAACAAAAAAGAGGAGTAAAAGTAGCTCACGACTTGTTTTATTTTTTGAAAGTAACCCTCATCCTAAAAAAAGTTGGAGACCCCTGTTATAGAACGATACATTTGACAATTTTAAGCTTGGCCTACCATTTTATTGGAGCGATGAGGAACAGGTGGGGCTTGAAAAGGCCCACCTGTTCAAAGTGGGGAATGACAGAAAAAGTTTGAGAACCACTGATCTAAAGTGACAGATTGACATTATTTTCTAAGCACATCGTGTTAGGCTTGGTATTCTTAAAATTGTATTACAGCTTGTGACATGCAATTCAGGGTGGCTATGATCATCATGCCATCTACAATAACTTTAACATTCAGTGTGTTTACTCATGATATCAAATGAGATTTTGAATTTGAATTGACTTTTTACTTCTTATAAACAGTAAGTAATTAGCATCAATAAAATCCTCAAATGGCACTTCAGGATCTTGCTCACATAACCTGGTGATCCATTGGAGCAGAACACACTGTAAAACTGTCGGGCTGGCATTGATCAGTATTCTGTGCAGATTGGATGAGATTCAGTCACACTGTGTGTTGTGCCCAGAAATGAGCAGGGACTAGCGAAAACAAAAAAAGGGAAAGTGCGATACTGTCATGCTTATTGAGAAGTTAAAATGACACATTTCTTTTACAAATCATAGGGCAACAATGTGTATGGAAGTCCATTCATCACAATCCAATGTTTATTCAAACTAAAGAAACTCTCAACACCCAAAAAACCCAAAAATCTAATATCATCAAAAATGTATCTTATATTAGAACCAGGTAGGCTATATCCCATTTGAAAAAAGGGCCCCGAAACTCAGTCTGGCTTCCCAAACATATTCCAACCAACTAAGTAACATGTACATGCATTCATAAATACAGTTCATGCAGTATCTATACTGTAGGTATACAATTATGTACTTCTTAATGTAGTAAGTCATATGTGCTTCTACTGCAAGAATTATTGAATAAATACTACTTTATGTCATCTAATTTGTTTATATTGTCATTTTCGGATTGATTTATTTAGGCTGCTTGATACTGTCTCTCTCCAATATTTAAATTCAACATGAATTGAACTGCTGCACTTATTTAGAAAATCTATGTGAGCTAAACTCCATTTGTACGTTTTTGTAGTCAACTATTTACAGTTGTGTCTTTGAGGCTTCTATGCATATTGATACCAACCTTACCAAAACAAGGTCCTTCAAAGTATAGCGGCTTGGGGAGAATATCAGTTGTTGTCCCTGCAGGACAAGAGTCCCTTGTGGAAACCTGTTATGTTCTGGGTAAGTGATAGGAAAAAAACATTTTAAGGCCTTTTTAGAACTTGAGTGGATATCTCATAATTTGTTAGTAGCTTAAGGGTGATATTGCTTATTAAACGCATGAATATTTATGTGGAATATACATGTATCTCTATCAACAACTTTCAGGTTGTTTTGGGTCTTCTGGAAAATAATTGGATTCAGTAATGAACCTCAGCAACTCCCTCTGTTCTCGACATAAACTCCACTGTGTCCTTTTAAAATAGTGACACGCAACTGATGGATCACCTTAATATTATCGAAGGGGATAGACCGATAGATGCAGAGAGAAAGGGAGAGATTTAGTTATGTGAAACTCTATACTTGTATTTATACAAAACAATAGCTCTGTGGCACAGATGAATACAATTACTCTGTGCACACAGAAAGCATTTGTAGGATCAATTCATTGTTTTCGTTTTTTGACCATGAGAAAAATATTAAATAGCTTTAAGAAACGTCCTCTTTTGTCTTGTTTACAAGTGCTAAGACATGAACATGTTGATATGACCTTGTATGTATAACCGCATCCTTCAAAATCTTAAGTGAATGCTTTTCCGTACACCTGAGGTATGGTGCCTTGGATAACAAAAACATATTTGGGCTGCACAGTATCCATCCCAGAAAAGTGTAGTAATAAGGATGCATTTAAGGAACTTTAAAGATGGCAGAATTATGATGACAAGGACAATGATGCAGGTATAGTTCAAGCTAAAGTATTGCAACAAAAGCATTCAAGAAACAAAAAAGTCTGTAAACCAGTGGGTATAATGCTGCTAAGTATACGATCTGTCAATTACAAAATGTAAAAAAAATTCAAAAAATTGCTTTTTAAAGCTTTCAGTCATTGTTTCATTATATCAGGGTTATACAGATATCACGAGCTGTTTCTATCTCTTTTTCAAAATCACTGGTGATTAAATTAACCACCTCCAGGTGTAAGACAGGCGCATCAACAAAAAAACTTTTGAATAGCAAGGTCATCTAGAGACGATTCCGGAGGAAAGTACCCTGCAATGCAGTGTCACAAAGATGGATGTGGTTCATTTACTATTCGGTCAGGTCCATTTAAAATGCTATATCATGGAGTACACTTTTCCATTAGTAATACAGACATTAACATTAGAGCGAGTTCAGATGACCTGTACTGTGAAGTGAACTGTAGAATATGTTAAAGTGCTAATCACATATATAAGTTGTATAATTAATAATAAAGTATTAATGAAACCAAGCATTACATAATATAAATCTGTGCGATATGCTTAGCAAATGTGAAGTCTATAAAAAATACTGAGCATTATTACTGCTTTAAATGTACACAAATTATGCACCACTAAGATGTTGAATTACATTGCACAAATCATAAATACAAATAAGCATAATCCCAAATGCATAAGTGCTTAAAATATATGAACAACCTTTTTTTTCACAAGGACAATTTACATGTACTTTGTGTTTCCTTGATAAGAATAGAAAACATATGCTGACTCCATCTCTGATATAACAAATTAGCATTCCTTTGTTTACCTCAAGACAATAGATGTCTGTTCTATATAAAAAATACAAGCAGATAAGAAGTGTTAGAGAAAATTACAGATGTAGAAGTTCACTAAAATAAACATCATACACTTTTAACTGTGAAAATAAATGAGCTTGCTGAGCAGTCTCAGCTCACCTTGTCTTGTTTTTCACCACTTGTTCCTCTTGAGATACTGAGTCACTGTAATGTTCATTCTGCCCTCAGTCCAACATGTGAGGACAAAGAACTATATCTTTCCCGAGGGCTTGTCAGTCATGTTAAAGGTACAGGATCTTTGTGCCGTTTGTTTTGTCAGATTTAATTCAAAATGGCAGAAATTAAAGTCTTTGGAGAATGTGGCCAGGTATAACACGTTGCACTGTTAAGGAAAAAATCCACTTTGTTGGGTTGTAACCATGCAAATGCAGTGTGTTGATTACATTGAGTATTACATATCTGTAAAGAGTATTTTTTTTTCATTGTTTTCATTGTTGTATTGGCACCTTTACATAAGAATAGGACCTGAATACTTCTACCACCACTGGATACAATAAAAAATGACATAACACAAATAAAAAACCTCAAACCAGGTCACATTTTCTCATAAAACAAATGACAAGGAGCGGTATTATATTATAGTTTGATATGAGGAGGTTTTTATATTTTCCCTCAGGCACACAGCAGCAGCAGCATTGTAGCTATTTACTGACCAACACATCAACTGTGAAAATCAAAAAGTGAAATTAGGTTAGCAACACCATCACAGAAACAGCACATCACACATACTGCCAACGCTTCAATTGGGACACATACATCACGATGTGCTGTATTCCAACTACTCCTGTTAGACACTCAAACATGTATGCATTACAGCACCGTATGCAAGTCATGACTGACATGGTTGAGATTTCAATCCAGCAGGGATCCCGTCTTCAAAGCTGTCACCTCTGGTTGTAATCTCCTGAATAGGCAAAAGAGGTTACATCTACACCGTCATGCAAAAAAAGGACCTTGAAACTGTCCACATCGCCTCCCATATAATTCTGTGGAGCCTCTCAATCAAAAGAAACTGATTTTGCATTCAGGTCTCAGTGTGTGAATAATCTCCGATCCCAAAGGATGCGCGGGGTCAGTATAAACCCAGGCACAGGCGTGGAAAATAAAAGTTATGGAAATGTGGCCAAGTTCTGAGGCAGAGCCGTAATGTCCACATGGAATTCAGTGCGGAGTAGCCTTGACTGAAATCCATGTGGACAAAAACGACCCTCTGTCTTTCTACATGTGTTCAAAAGGGAATTTCTCTTATCACATGCAAGCTTAATTCACAAAGACCCATCCACAGCCGAGCTTAATTAGAAGTTGTCTGCTTTAGTAGAGAATAAGCATATTTTTGTTTACGTCAGAACAGAAGAGATATGTTTGAAATCCCTTGGCTCGGTCGTCAAAGCCACATCCAGGCGTCTGACATGAAATCTTTAGGGTGCAGATAAAGCAGGGACTTGATTCGATATCCTTTTCCCATCTTGGATAAACTGTGAAACCAAAATGCTAGCAATAGGGTCATCCCAATATTCCTGTGCCAAAGTTATTCCTTTATTAAATGTAACAATATCTTGAGGAAATTCACATTATTTGATGTCAAGGCTGATCAGTATGCAGCATTTAAAGGAGAATCATGCCGGCTACAGAGGAAGGGAAAGACAGGGAGAGTAGAAAAACAAGGAGGTATACCTTTAGGAAAGAGAGCAGGATCCACAGTATTTTACCTTCAGCAGCATTTACGTAACAAGACTGATGATTCAGGGCTGGGTGTTTTGGTGCTAGGTTAGGTAGCATTGCCGGGTGTTAATATTCTGACATCTAGTGGCAGCTATGGATGAACAGAGCTGGAAACTTTGGTCCGTCTGTGTGTGTGTTGGCAAGAGAAGGGAGATTAGTTGTGTGAAAGATAAGTAGATTACTGTCTTTGAATAGCCATCAAATTAACAATCCTCTAAACGAATTAAGAGGGAATTGCTGTCTATACACCTACACCTGATAAAGCCCATATAATCCACGCTTACTTGATCATTAGGCAATTAGAGCTCCCAGAGGCAAAAGCATTTTTTATTACCCCATACAGGTTAAGGTGTTGTGTATTTTATGGGCCCGGTGATTGTTTGTCTACCCTTTCTGGGCACAAATAGACTTCATTTTAAACAGCTCATCTGCAAAATGAGGAGTAAAAAATAGAAGGGATCCTCCAGGGATCATTTTTATGAGAGCACCATCATTATTCACTATTCTTTAAAGGGCTTAAAGGATGCCAGTTCCCAAAGGATAATCTTGTGGAGATGTTTTGTTTTAATCACAAAGGCTAGCAGTTACAATTTATGAGGGAGGGGGGAAAAGAGATTAATTAACACTTAAATGCTCTGACAGGCTTGTGTTATGGCCTCATAATCTGCTCTTCTACTGGCATTTCCCCAGATTTATGGAGGCATTTCTGTTCGTTGCCGCTGCCAGACAGTGATGTCACACCACACCAACTTCAAGTCAGATTTAAACAGTTTGCATAGTTCACCCTCTCTGCTCTGCCTGCTTTTATTCAGATAGCAATGACAAGAAGACTTACAGTTTTGAGTTTAAAGCAATAGTTCTACATTTTGGGAAATACGTGTTTTTTTTGTAGTTTTTTATTAGATGCAAGGATTCATATAACTCCCGGACGTCACCCATTGGATTGTTGACTTTCGTTTTAAAGCCCGAAGTCAGTCATTTTGGCCTCTGCCACATTGTTTTTTGGAACCAGTAATTCATTGTCAATCACTACACTGTAAAATGTTTGGCTGTACTATTACAGTACAATACTGGCTACGAGTTGCATGGATTTCACAGTAATTTACTGTAAATATTTCACAGTAAATTAGAATAAAAGTACAACTAAATACTGTGACTTTACAGTTGCCATGCATGCCCATGTAATTACTGTGATATAGCAGTACAGAGCTGTGGTATTATGGTACCTTGTTGTACATAAATTACAGTAATTACTTGTATTTTCACACTTTTACTGTAGAAGTAATGTAAAACATTAGCCAGTAATTTACTGTAAATATAAAAATGTAAATAATACGATATTATATTGTAAATCTGACTAGTTAACTGGGATTTTACCATAACTACACAATTCAATCAGCTCAATCAACAAAGAAAAACAAAGAAAATGCCCATTTTAACTTATTATTACTCCATTGTAGTGCAAAGTACATTTCACAGTGTCTTGGATGTTGTTACGGCCCCAACCTCTACTCCGCGGTAGTGGCTCGTGCTGAGTCCCGCAACATGAAAGAATACACGCAATAACCGGTACTTGGTAATGAGCGTTTATTGATAATCAGCCGTTTGCTCACACAAGCAAAACGGGAAACAAAAAGAGGTCTGGAGGACTGGCCAAAAGGAACAAACAGAAGGAGGGAACCCGAGCCAGCCACACCACGGACCGTAAGACCCAGAGCTCCCCCCTAACCAGAAATCAAATATAAACCCTATGGGAAACAAAATAAAGCCGCGAAAACTGGACTACCAGGGGCCTATACTACGAAGCTGGTTCAACCTAACCTGGATATGTTTGAGTTAGCCGGTTGGCCTAATCCAAAACATACGCGCTCTCGCTAAGCGGTCCTATGACACGGGTTATCAAGTGGATCGCTCAAGCCAGCCGTGTTCTATCTAGTTAGGTGCGCGTTCACATGAAAGGGGTGGTATTTGGAGCTTTCGACCAATCACAAACATGGAGAAGCGTACTGACAGCGCAGCGTCATACTTCCTGAATGAAAAGTCAACTATAATATTAGACATATGAAGAAGTTAAACTTTAAATATCCATGACTTAAACACTTTATCCAGGATAAAAGCCACATAGCTGCACCTGCAAGGTGCATACAGCTGGTAAAAGAAAAAAGTGTTTGAATGCGTACATTAACAGGTTTATGATATCACTGCCCCGTCTAAAACACGATCTGACTTTAATTACATTTGACTCGAGTGTTTCGTCAACTTAATGTGCTTAACACTTCTGCATACAGTATGTGACACTGAGTGTTGCACGGCCAGATACGGCTCAGCTGACTCAGATAAGGAAATATATGATACATTATGATGTGATATGCCGCGGACTGTACTTAATGTTACTCATGTCGTGGCAGATATTTAAGTAGGCTTTATTAACGCTAATGTTATAGGCCTAATAGTCAGATTGCTCTGAATTGCTCTGGTGATATTCTATTAATGTTCACGTTCACACAGTCGGTGATTTTTGCCGGCCGTCTTTCCTGCAACGGCAGCTTTTCTGTATTTCCTTTCTCCTGTAATATGACTTGATCGCTTTAAACTCCGCACACTGAGCTCTGATTGGTCAGCAGGCAGTGCTTTCACTGAGTTTAGCTCTTAGCCTGCAACCTAACCTGGTCCCGACCAGGTTAGCCGCTAAGCATAAGTTACCATGGAGATCTAGCCTGCTAAAAAGAGAACCAGCTTCGTAGGACCGGAAAGCCGGAGTTTTCCCTGAATTTAGCCGGCTAAGCGAAAATCCTGCTTCGTAGTATACCCCCCTGGTCCTCCAAGCTAAACATAAACACATCTGCAAAAATATGGCTTACTGCTCAAAATGGCAAAGAGGTATTCTAAGGAGAGTGTCTCCCGGCATTAGGATAGGCGAGACATACTTCTCCTCCAGCTTCTCTTTATATATACACGGCTGAGTGGAATTTGGAACACCTGGGCAGAGGCGGGGCGAGGGGCAGACCAGGTGCACAGAAAATAAAACAAGGAGGGGAGCACATGTCTACACGGACATCCACTCGAAGTCAACCATTTTCTGAAGAATGTGCTGACATGGGGGTTTCAATTGCCATGCCTCTTTTTGGCTTTCGAGCCCGTCTCAGGGTTAATGCCGAGGAAGCACCTGAAAACAATAAGCCAAGACAACAATTTCACATATTTATATGTTGCATAGTTTATTTTAAGGCACATGCAGCGGTCCCCCTTTCAATTTAAGTAAAACCTGCACCAAAGAAATAAATTAGTATTTAAAGCCAAGCAAGAGCGATAAAAGCAAGAAAATCACTTAATTTGTTGTGTTATCACAGAGGATGGTCTGAATACAGCATTTTACTATGAAATAATACAGTAACATGTTGTGAAATCCTGGTAATCATTTATCCTGTACATTCACAGTAATTAACTGTGCCTGCATTGATTTCACTGTGAAATTCAAACATTACAGGTAAAGACTGTAAAGTGGTAAAACAGTAATTTATTGTAAAAATATTACAGCCAAATATTGTGAAATCATGGTAATATTTTACAGTGTAGGTAGCCATACTATGAAGAATATTGCCTGTTTATTGTCTCTTTTTCTCTAAATGTAACCATCATTTATATAGAACACAAACATCATAATGTATTAAAGACATCAAGCTCGTGATTGAGACCACAAACTCATTAGAGACATCTTTGAGGTATTAACTTATTATTAAGGGAGACGTAAGTGTAATATTCTTGTAATCTTCTATACAATGTGACTTTTTTTGCAACCAGTGGAGTCACCACCTGCTGGCCATTAAAAGAATGCAGTTTTAAGGTATTTTCTGATGGGCTTAACCTTTCAGAGCGGGAGGTTGCCGTTTGCTTTTATTTCTGTATGCTAAACTACAGCTGATTAGCCTAGCTTACCTTTAACTGCAAACAGGGAGAATCAGTCTGTCTGAAGTTATCAGTGTGGTAGCTCTTCTAAAAACACTAATTATAAATGGTATTAATTGTTTGTTGGGCCAACTGCCTTCTAGTTTTCTAACCTGCCACACTATGTATATTTAGACTATCTGCTTGACTGATAGAAGCAGCACATAAGAAAGGAAACACCTGCTTTCATGGCCAAGCAAGACAGCATCCACACAGCTCTTACACCAACCCAGTCTCACGTCATTTTGTGTTATAGTCACAACATTTAATCTATTGATTCGTGTTCACCAACACGGTTTTCCCCTTTTTTTTTTCGTGTCACACAGAACGATTTTAAAAGCAATGTATATCTATTGATAGTGTGTTTCGTGCCTGCAACACATCTTTTTGTCTGGTCGGGTCTTGGAAGACCGGAGGCTGTGTGGTTCATAAAAACATGTTCTTACTCAATATCAAGCCACGATCATTGTTTCTATTTTAAATCGTATAATGTCTGACTTTGTTTGCCGTCCATGAAGAAAATATTCCTTCTAATTTGTTATTCTTTTCTAAATAACATTACATTACATGTAATTTGTTAGACGCTTTTATCCAAAGCGACTTACATACATTGAGTCCTGTGGGCAATCCCCACAGGAGCAATTTGAGGTGAAGTGTCTTGCCCAGGGACACAACGACATGCTGACTGCAGTGGGACTCAAACTTACTATCCCCCTGATTCCAAGTCCAGCACTACCCACTGAGCCACAGCCTCCCTGTAACACACTGTTATTTACTCAACAATAACAACAACAATTATTTGTTTAATTCTATAATATCGGGCTTTTTTGGTGTCCGTCAGGAACTAAATTTCAAAATAAAATGACCGGAAACAGACGTAGGCCTATAAGGGACATTTCGTGCATCATTGCGATACACACCCACTGAACTGATTACCCAAGATCCTCAGCTATGGTTTAAGCTCGGTGATTGCATGTTTTAGCCGCAATGCACGTTGGGATATGGTGTTAATGCGATATCCGAAAAACATTTCGGAGTTTAGGATGGCCGAAGACACTACATTACCCATAATCCTCAGCTAATGTTTGGGACTAGTCCCTTTGCCTGACAAACCCCGGGATTCATCTTCAAGCTCTGGGATTGGATGTTGTAGTGGCAGTGCGCCAAGGTTACAGCCAACAGCACTTTGAAATGGAACGAAACCACGGCAGACTATCCAAAACTGGACTCGAGCGGGACCATCAAATGTAAAACATAATTAATAAATGGGTGAAAATTGCTTGTGTCCATAATGGGCAGCTTTAATATATACCCACATGACAGCTCATTGTTACTTTGTAATTCTACTCTACTACAATTCAGATGTTAACCTGGTATTTTTACTCCACTACATTTATTTTAGTTTCTTTGCAGATTCTTATTAATGATATGAAATATAAACAACCCTTAAATCAGACTTTAGTTACACCTGAGTAAAATTCAGGAAGGTGATTGTCAAGTGCCAACAATCAGGCGAGATATTAGTTGGTGCTTGAGAAGACTAAACATTTATCTGCAGATCCCTATAAAGTATATTCATTACTCGTTATTCTCTAATCGTTCAATAAAAACTATATATGATGGCTATTTTGCACATCCCTTTCAAGATTTCAAGATTTTCAAAGGTTTATTGACATATACACAACTACGGTGTAGTTATGCAATGAAGGAAAAACTTGGGTCGCAGGTTCCTCAACAGTGCATTACAAGACATCTATCAATATGTGTGTATACCTCCACCATTAAACTGTCATATTCTGCACATTTCTTATACTATCTACATACATAAGAGTATAATTAATATAATATCAGTTAAAATACCTGTTTAGTTAAATGTTGTGACTATAACACGAAATGCCGTGAGACTGGGTTGCTTACACACAGTGCCAGGTCATGTCTTTCATAGCCTCCTCCAATGCAACAGACAGCAGAAGCACCTCGTAACTCCTCCATATTTATCTGGCTTTAACTCATGCAGGCTTGTAAGCAATTCAGAGCCACATGAATCCTGCTCAGCTTTGTTAAGCTTGCCAGTCACACTTGTGCTTGTAGTTGTAAAAACAGTGTTACACCCATTAAATAACTGTTTGCCAGGAGGGACAACATTAAACCAGCTATGGGATGATTAAAGATCAAGGATGAGATTGGTGCTCTGCTGAATGTTGTTGATGTGACACTTCAGATATCTTCAAATCTGCGGTTCAGATCATGGGTTACCACAGAAACAGTGTTTCAGAAGAACCGTGATTGATATTCCCCCATGTCCGTCATGTTTGTATTCAAGAGATATAGAAGACAGACAGCACAGGAGCGAGTAAAAGGAGGGGTAATCTGGTTTTGTGCTTAGTTCTTTTCTGTTTTAATGAAGCCCTTGCTCCAATGCTGACCTTTCCAGGAACCTAGCCAGACTTTCAAATGAATATCCTGAAATATAAAGAATAACAAATGGAGACAATTAAAGCCATGGTATCCTCACCTCTCTTGCTGACAGTGAAGAAATGACCCCCTCTACCCTCCTCCAGTCAGGGATTCAGGGACAGCACAAGGTTGGTTAGACCTACAATATTAAGAGGCTCGCAGAGAAACCAGAGGAAGACAGTGGGCTTCCCGCTGTATGTCACAGGTTAATATGGGCCTAAATAACTTGTCTTTTAATTTGACATGGTTTCCATAGCCTTTGCCTTATCACATTGTGTGCAGAAAGGCATTTACAAAAGGGTAGAGCAGTTAATATTCCTTTCTTCATCATTAAACCCCAAATAACAGTGTACATGTTTTATTTACATCACAGGTTGAATCTTTAAAGGGTGCTAACAGAGTACCAAAATGCTCAGCCCATACTGTTTGCCCTTTCACAAGATCCAAACTATGTGTGGAACTTTCATACTACAGTATATATTATGTCAATATTATGGGCATAGATATGTCTCGTAATTATTTGTGAGAACATAAAAATAATGTGTATAAATATGTGATTTGGAATTGAAATGTAAAACACCATCCACAAATGCATTTAAAAGATTTGCAAACTCACAAATAAATGTGCAAGTGTAAAACGGATCTGAAAATACGCTAAATATTTTCACAAATAAAAAGAAGATCTGTGATTATCTCTTTAACATTGACAACTTTCGATCAGGCATTTGTGAATCCATTTTGTATTTGCCGACCAAAAATGCGTTTGCGGATCTCAAATCGCTGCTCGTGGATCTCACATTTCTGCTTGTGGATCGTCTTTTTACACACACGGAATTTTGAGACATATTTTCCGCCGGTCTCGGCTAAAATCTACTCGTGTCACTCTGTGATTTTCGGAAACCACGTGATGGCCTGCTGATGATGACATTTCCGCATGATTTCAAAGTAAAAGCATGATGGTTTGTTTAATGCTGTTTTTTTTTATAATGAACAGCGGAACGTTAGATGCATTCTTTATCACCATCATTATGTTATAGTGATACAGTTAGTTTGTGTTAGTTTATTGGTTCAATACAGCATATATCGAGCACTTTCGTTGATGTTGAAGTACAGGCTATACGCCACTTTCGGGTCCCGGGGGAGCAGCTGGCAGCGAAGCAGCCCAGATAAAACTATTTCTTCATTGTTGTGTATTCAGTCAAGCAGGTCAAAGTTACAATGTAAAATTGTAAGTACAATGTAAAGTCCTGTACTCTGCAGGTGCCGGTAAAGAGCAATACAATGACAAAACAACTAGTAGGCAGGTAGGCAGACAGACAGACAGATATACGGACAGATAGATAGATGGATATCATATATAGATACTTCATTCATCCCAAATTGTGAAATGTGTGGAAACCAGTATAAACACAATAACATTAAATACAAATGAAAGCAATAGACAGGAATATATGCATAGTAGAAAGGACACAATGAATATTATAACATGTATAGCCTTACTATGAAGGCTGACCTAAATACGGTGCTTTTCTACAGATTACTTTATTACTGCACTGGTGTGAGGGCCACAAGCCTCACAAACGAACACACATCGTAAAGGTTATGATTTTGTTTACATTACAGAGATTAAAGTATCTATTGTGATTTGTGTTGTGTGTAATCCTATTGTCAGTGTCTTACAGCTCACCTTGCTCCTGGCAAAAGGCTGAGCTGATGGAAACCACCTGCCTTTATAGACGTGTCAGCTAATTGGACTACACCATTCCTCTCAAACCCTGAGGGGTGTTTGAAGAGGCCACTCCATTTAAGCCACCCCTTTTTAGAGCCTCTTTCCCCTGCATGCAATAATGGACTGATCAGTAGTGCTATAAATTCCTGCAGTGTGGAGATGAGGGGGGGTATGTGAGTTGCTCTTGGACAGAAGAGCATACAGGATGTCACCCATTTTTGTGACGTTCTGCTTATGCGTGTACATGCTAGATTGTGTCTGTTTATATCTACACCTTTTTGTTTAAACCTAATTGATTTTATTACCCATCTTAAAACTGTACATATATTGGGTCAATAAAATCCGTATTTTTGCACCTCAACCTGCACTCCTGGTTTTTCTGTACCCTGGTCCTTCACATATGGTGGCAGTGGTGGGATCAGCAGTAGGAGTGGCAGAAGAGATATTTTTGGGTTTTTTGTACTTGATTCTCGCAGTTTTTCCCAAACATGCCGGGGAAAATTAGAGGAAGAGGAGGAACCGCGGCCACACAAGGGCAGCAGCCGCAGCCGGAGGAACAGTCTGATTCAGAAGAGGAAGTAGCTGGGTCCACAGAAATGGGTAAGCCTATGGAGCCCACCATCACTGACCTGGTCAGTATTCTACGAACCCATATGGATCAGCAGCAGGCACGAGACGTACGAATAGCTGTGGAGACAGCACAGCAAGAGCAGCAGTTTAGAGCACTGTGTCAGCAATTTAATATGCTTCAATCAGAGGTGCAGTCGCACACATCTGCAACCTTGGAGCAACTTTCTGGTAAAGCAGATATACTTGGGGCTAATGTGATGGGCTTGGAGGAAATGAACCGTCCACAACAGACATTATCTGGAGTTGCTCGAAATGACAGCTTTTCAGCAGTACCCTTAAGAACTCAAGAGCCAAGGCTTCAACAGTTAACCGATTCTGATGATATTGAACATTTTCTCGTTACTTTTGAGAGAATTGCAGCAGCATGCAGATGGCCAACTGAAGATTGGGCTTTCAGACTTATTCCATTATTAACTGGTAAAGCCAGAAGTGCATATGTTCATATGGATGTGGATGATGCTCTAGACCAGGGGTCTTCAACTAAAATTCAACGAGGTCCAGTTAGAGAAAATGTCCCCATGCAAAGGTCCGGAACATCAAAATGTCTATCTTGCTTCATGAATTAGTGTGATATATATTGAAGTGACCTGTAGCTTTATCAACATCTGCATGTAATCAACAACTGACTGCCAATCAAATAAAGAAAGTACAATTCAAAAACAACAATTTATTGTCAATTAACATTAAATACTGTGGATATGTGTAATGTTCCTCTCGGGCTGCATTTACAAATAAACTAGAGAAAATAAATAAAATAGCTTTTGAAAATATATGCATCTTAAAAGTGCTTAATTTTAGATACATAAAATAAAGTGTAGCAGCAGCTTGAGTGTCCCTTTTTCTTTGTTAACCGTTTCACATAATTACTTAACAGTTTCAGCCGATTATTATAGAACAATATCAGTCTTTACACATCATAACAATTGAACAGTTTCAAAGTTTCTCTTTCTGTCCCTCTTATATTGCAGTCCCCCACTCACTTTTGTTAAATTCAGTGTGAGAATTGAGCTTGAGCTTGTCCTGCCAGGAGTTTGTAAATCTGGGCTGACATGGAGTCAAGTTGTACTTTTTACAGTACTACGGCTTCCACAGATGACGTTTTTTTTATGGATTTTTTTGTCAAAGCACTTAAGCTATTCATTGCTATCGGGATGTTAAGAGCATTCCATGAAATATAACAAAAAGTGTATCTCGAGCCGGTTTCTGAAACGTACCTACCCCACCTTTAAGTTAAAAATCAAGGGTTTTTATTATTATTCACAGCAGGGGTGGGGAACCTTTTTCCTTTCAATTTTTACAACATCCTCCGAGGGTCGTACAAATTATTGAACTCAACCTTTGCTTAAAATATTGAAGTTAAAAGCATCAATCTGGTACACGTTGAGAGCAACATTAAGAGATCTATGGATACATCTCTCAACACCCATATGAAACAGAACTGTAAGCATATTTTTCTTTTTGGATATTTTACAAATCACTCCCCTTTTAAACTCTATCCTTGTTATTTTTAACAACTTTTTTGTTACTGTCATATAGTATTTTATACCTGTTTTTCATTTAGTCTCATTAATAACTATAATGATCATATCAAGGTGTGCCTTAACCTCACTGAGCTGAGGATATTTGAGCCTCTCAGGAGAGCTCTCTTCCACCTGGCTGTAGAAAAGCTCTTTAAATCCGTTAGCATAGCTAGCTAACCAGATGCTAACAACAACAGATCGCCACTGTGTTTACAACTAAAGACACAGCCACGCAAACACTGCGGCATGTGTACGGCTCCTTGTGGATTATTATCCTTATATGCAATATTTTAAGGGCTGGAGCGGCGTTCCGGTGCTCAGCACTCCTTTCAGACGAGACATATACCACGTGAAGACAGGTTACGCTCGTGTTGTGTTCAATGAACCTGTCCTTGGCCAGGAAAAACAGGAACTCGCTTGTTTAATTATTTTTGCGGTCTAGATTTCTTCTTCTTTTGTGAAGTGAGAAGTTGTCCGTCAGTCGAAAACTCTTCAGTTCTCCACGAATTACACAAGTCACCCAAATCAGCGTTAAAAAAGCGGGAGGCGCCGAAAAATCCCCTATTAATGTATTGATTATAGCTCGGGTCCGTCTGGGTCCGGATCCGGACCGCGGTCCGCCTGTTGCCGACCCCTGCTCTAGACTATGAGGAAGTAAAAAGAGCTATTCTTAGAAAATATGACATAAATCCAGAAACCTACAGACAAAGGTTTCGCAGTAATGAGGTTGCACCACAGGAGAGCCCGAAAGAACTTTATGTCCGTTTAAAAGAACTTTATGGGAAGTGGGTTCAGCCAAAAGGGAAAACTGTTCGGGAAATTGGAGAAATGATTGTCCTTGAACAGTATCTGAGAATGCTTTCCCCAGAGCTACAGGTTTGGATTAGGGAGCACAACCCTAAAACGGCCGCAGATGCCGCTGATCTGGCTGATGTGTTTGTCGCTGCCAGGCAGAAGAAGCAGCCATGGAGCTTCACTGCTTGGAAGACATCTAGGGACCCCAAAGGGCAAGGTATGTCTCGGCCAACACAGAGGTTGGACTCAACATGGGGTAAGGCTCATATAAGGGAGAAACCAACAGAGGTGAACTCAAATGTTAAACCCTTCAGGAGACTCATTTGTTACTTGTGTGGTGAAGAGGGACACACTAAACCTGTTTGTCCCAAAAATCCTGTAAAATTAACCCAGATGTGCTATATGCCCAGAGGTCACAGGGAGCCAAAGGATGAGCCACAACAGCCACGGAGAGAGACCATGGTGGAAGTAAATGGCTGTGAGTTAAAGGCCCTAATTGACAGTGGTAGCAGTCAGACACTTGTTCACAGACAGTTCATTTCTCCACATGATGTAAATACAATTGACACTGTGCCTATTTGCTGTGTACATGGCGATGAAAAACCTTATCCCACAGCAGATGTTTATCTTAAAGTGAGGGGCCAGAGTTACCTTCTGAATGTTGGAGTGGCTGATCATCTTCCCTATCCGGTGGTGCTTGGTGACGACCTTCCTGTTCTTCTTGACCTTTTGCATCCAAGTAAGGTCTGTAATGTTGCACTCACAAGGTCAAAAGTCAAGGAGACCGAATTGTCTATTCAACCTCTCAGTGAGCTGCCTTTCTATAATGAGGATATTGAAGCTAAGCCTGGGAAAAACCATAAGACACGTAGACAGAGAAGAGAGGAAAAGTTCCAAAATACTACAGTAAATGTGTCCGTTGAACCAAATCCACCACAACCTTTGGGATTTAAAATGCCTATTGACATTCAGAAAATGCAGCAAGAGGATGCTAGTCTAACTCCTTATATAAAGCAGGCCAAACCCTTGGAAGAAGAGGAGAAATTTGGACATTCAAAGGAAGATGGGTATTTTCAAGGAAATGGAATACTGTACCGCCAACAGGGGTCAACAAAGCAGCTGATGGTACCAAAGTCTGTTAGAGACCTTGTCCTTGAGCTGGGTCACTCTATTCCCTGGGCAGGTCACCTAGGGAAACGCAAAACTGTTGACCGAATCCAGAGACATTTTCACTGGCCTGGTCTACGCGCTGATGTGGCGCAGTATTGCAAAAGTTGTCCTCAATGTCAACAAACCTCAGCCAAATACCCTTCAAAAGTCCCTTTTCAACCATTGCCAGTCATAGCTACTCCATTTGAACGATTAGGTATGGACATTGTGGGCCCGGTAGAAAGAAGCAAGTCTGGAAATCGCTTCATGCTAGTAATAACTGACTACGCTACAAGATATCCTGAAGTTTTTCCGCTTAAAACTGTCAAAGTAAATTGCTTTTTGTTTGGTGCAGTTCTTTGCGAGAGTAGGGTTTCCCAAATAAATTCTTACTGATCAAGGGACTAACTTTATGTCTAAGTTAATACAGGATGTGTATAAACTACTGGGGATTAAAAGAATCAGGACTACCCCCTACCATCCTCAGAGAGAGGTTTAACCAAACACTAAAACAAATGCTCAGGAAGTTCATCTGTGAAACGGGATCTGATTGGGACCAGTGGTTACCCTATGTGCTTTTTGCTTTCAGAGAAGTCCCTCAAGCATCAACTGGGTTCTCTCCGTTCGAACTCTTATATGGACATGAGGTAAGAGGCCCACTTTCCTTGCTCAAAACTCACTGGGAAAAGGATCCCAAACCAGCTGAGCCACAGAGTGTCAAATTCAAAAGCTTTTATTGTCATTGTACATATATACAACGAGATTCATGGTTGCTGCTCCAGCGAGTGCTTTAAAAACAGACATATTAAAACACAAAATAAAAGGTCTGACAGTTACGACCAGCAAGTTGTGCACACAGCTTCGGATCGTCAAGTAGATGACCAGGATTAATAAATAAATAAATAGATGAATAAAATAGAATTATGATAAAATATATATATATGATAAATATTACAGTATACATAAAAACAGACCAGGATTATTGCACAGTGGGGATGTGGGGAGTTATTTTTGTGTGTTTAATGTCCTAATGGCCCATGGGAAGAAACTGTTTGAGTCTGGAGGTGCGGGCTTTCAGTGAACGGTAGCGCCGGCCCGAGGGCAGCAGGTCGAACAGATGACGTCATTGCCTATGTTGTCCACATGAGGGAGAAACTGAGCAGCATGACTGCACTGGCCCAGCAGAATGTGTGGGAGGCCCAAAAGAACCAAAAAACCTGGTATGACAGATCTGCCAGGGAGAGGAGTTTTTCTGCTGGACAAAAGGTTTTGGTTATGCTTCCCACACAAGACAACAAACTCCTTGCAAAATGGCAAGGGCCTTATGAGGTAAAGGAAAAAATAGGTGCAACCACATATGTGATTGCAACCCCTGGCGAAGCACGGTCCCAGAGAATTTTGCATGTTAACCTATTAAAAGAATGGTTTCCCAGGTCCAACAAAAAGGAAGTGTTGTTGATTAGACATGTGGAAGAAGAGGATGACGAAGATGCGCAGTACCTTCCTCTACCTGTCGCTGTTTTGCCTGATCTCAACCACCTAACAGCTGATGAACAAACCCAGGTCAGTGCCCTCTGTGTCCCAGAAGTTTTTAAAGAAAATCCTGGTTGTACAAATGTTATTGACCACAACATTGTGCTAAAGAAGAATGCTTCTGTGCGAAGATTGAGCTACAGAATCCCCGAGCGCCTCCTGGTGTCCCTTAAAGAGGAAGTGGATCTCATGATATCCCTGGGAATCATTGTGGTATCAAGAAGTGAGTGGTGCAACCCCATTGTATTGGTACCAAAGAAGGATGGCACCCTACGGTTTTGCATAGACTTCCGTTATCTGAATGCAATTTCTGAGTTTGATTCCTATCCAGTACCTCGCATTGATGAACTCATTGATCGGTTGGGCAAAGCAAAGTTTCTAACCACGATTGATCTATGCAAAGGCTACTGGCAGGTTCCGCTGACTCCACAGTCCCGTGAGTTAACAGCCTTCCGTACACCATGGGGTCTGTACCAGTTCTCCGTAATGCCGTTTGGACTGCATGGCGCACCAGCTACGTTCCAAAGATTAATGGACCAGGTATTGTTGGGATTGTCAGATTTTGCTGCAGCATATCTTGATGATATTGTCATTCACAGTGCTACATGGGAGGATCATTTGGACCATCTGAAAGCCGTCATTGGACGTCTAAAGGAGGCTGGATTGACTGTCAACCACTCAAAGTGCCAGTTTTGCAGGACTGAGACAGAATATCTTGGTTATATTATTGGCAACGGAGTTATCAAACCCCAGACCCACAAACTACAAGCCATCCAGTTCTGTCAGCCTCCGCAGACAAAGACCCAGCTGAAGTCATTCTTGGGAATGTCAGGTTGGTACCGTCGGTTTGTGCCTAACTACTCCTCTCGTGCTGCTGTTCTAACAGATATGACCAAGCGGATGGGCCCAACTTTGCTGCAGTGGAGTGAGGAGGCGGAGTCTAGTTTTAACGACCTCAAGGATGCACTGAGTAAGAACCCTGTTTTGTGTAGTCCTGATTTTGCTAAAGACTTCATATTGCAAACTGATGCTTCAGACAGAGGTTTGGGAGCGGTGCTTTTGCAGGGAGAGCCCAATGACCTTCACCCCGTGGCCTATATCAGCAGGAAGCTGTTTCCAAGGGAGACTCGCTACTCAACTGTTGAGAGAGTGCCTGGCAGTGAAATGGGCCCTAGACTCTCTCAAGTACTACCTCCTGGGAAGAGAGTTCATCCTACAAACGGATCATAAAGCCCTGAAGTGGATGGCAGGGATGAAAGATGCCAACAGCCGCATCACCCGATGGTACCTGGCAATGCAGCCATATAACTTCACCATCCAGCACATTCCTGGCCGGGACAACACTACTGCAGACTTCCTATCACGCTCTCATGGCGTGATTCCAGAAGGAGGGGAATGTGTGAGGGCCACAAGCCTCACAAACAAACACACATCGTAAAGGTTATGATTTTGTTTACATTACAGAGATTAAAGTATCTATTGTGATTTGTGTTGTGTGTAATCCTATTGTCAGTGTCTTACAGCTCACCTTGCTCCTGGCAAAAGGCTGAGCTGATGGAAAACACCTGCCTTTATAGACGTGTCAGCTAATTGGACTACACCATTCCTCTCAAACCCTGAGGGGTGTTTGAAGAGGCCACTCCATTTAAGCCACCCCTTTTTAGAGCCTCTTTCCCCTGCATGCAATAATGGACTGATCAGTAGTGCTATAAATTCCTGCAGTGTGGAGATGAGGGGGGGTATGTGAGTTGCTCTTGGACAGAAGAGCATACAGGATGTCACCCATTTTTGTGACGTTCTGCTTATGCGTGTACATGCTAGATTGTGTCTGTTTATATCTACACCTTTTTGTTTAAACCTAATTGATTTTATTACCCATCTTAAAACTGTACATATATTGGGTCAATAAAATCCGTATTTTTGCACCTCAACCTGCACTCCTGGTTTTTCTGTACCCTGGTCCTTCACAACTGGTAAAGTAAAATTAGGCCGATTAATAAGATGTGAAGTGCTTTGTAACTTTGACCCGCTTGACTGAATACACAACAAACAATGAAGAAAGTGTTTTATCTGGGCTGCTTCGCTGCCAGCTGGTCCCCCGGGACCCGAAAGTGGCGTATAGCCTGTACTTCAACATCAATGCATGTGCTCGATATATGCTATATTGATCCAATAAACTAACACAAACTAACTATCACTATAACATGATGATGATGGTGATAAAGAATACATCTAACGTTCCGCTGTTCATTATAATAATACAAAAAACAGAGCATTAAACAAACATCATGCTCTTACTTTGAAATCATGTGGAAATGTCGTCATCAGCAGGCCATCACGTGGTTTCCGATAATCACCGAGTGACACGAGTAGATTTTAGCAGAGACCGGCGGAAAATATGTCACAAAATTCCGTGTGTGTAAAAAGACAAATGTGAGATCCGCAAGTGCATTATTTTTATGTTCCCACAAATAATTATGAGACATATCTATGCCCATTCAATATACATTTAAATATATCCTGTGACTACACTGTAATTACGAATAACATTTGTGAAGAGACCTCCTTGTTGCCCACATATACGCTGGAGTAACACTGCAATAAGAGGGCTTTCTTAAAAACCTAAATAACTGAAAAGTATGATTCATTACTTTAAAATTCTTGCAGCCTGGTCTCTTTCAGGAAGAGTTAAATACTAGAATAGTAATAAATTGGGCACCAGCTCTGGGAGCCTTAATACTGATGCACAAGGCACCCTTTAGGGTCAGTGGTTGATGCACCAGGCTTTTAACTAACTCCAATGTATACCCATCAGCCTTTTTCGACAGTCATCACCAGATATAGTACTAAAAGCAAGTTATACACTATACATGGGATGTTATGTCACTGAGTCGCACCACGTTAGGTCTGAATCTTCGTAATACAACAAACGTACTTATTCTTACCCAAATCTAGATATTTTTTGACAACCTTCTGCATCAAAATGTACTCAAAAGCTGCCACAGGCTTTTTATACATTACTTATAAAAACCTTGATGTGAAATACAATATGTGACAATGAAAGATGCAGAGATATGATGAAGTGACAGCAAGAGGCGCTGATCCAGAATCCCACTGGGGGAGAGGGTGGAAGAGATCATAATGTGAGTTTCCACAGAAGGTCCCTCCTGAGGCAGGAGATGTTCTGTACAGTGTTCTGCCTCAGCTGCAGAGTAAGATATTCCCCTTGCCCTGACAATCAGACCTGACACATGCTGTCTGCAGCGGAACGCTGCTCTGGCAGACCCACCAACCACAGCAAGAAGGGCGGGATAGCATTGGGGAGGGATTTCGGTACGGAGGAAAACAGAGAGGGTTTTCTGACACTTTGTGTGTTCCCTGACACACCGGGGACTCATATTTATTTATAAAAGATATACAAAAAATGCATTTTGCATGATAGGTCCCCAATAAATAATACTCAAATCATCTCATAAACTAAGGTCAATACCAGAGAACATAACAGAGAACATAACATTGGGTGTATTGAAACAGAAATAAAAGTAGCATAAAAAAATAAGTAAACTGCAATTGTGTAAAACAATGTACTTTCTTGTCCTGTTCACTCCCCTGTTACACGCTGTACAATCAACTCTGGCATCTCCAACGAAATGAAGAGCAGTTTTTCTTTTATACCACATGTTCACTGCTGTCATCTCTGTGGGTGTTGGCAACTAATGTGGACGTTTTGAATTGGTCACAGTTGAGTTGTCACTGCAATCTAGTTTACAAAGCACTTTTTCCTGTATCGACAGCATTTTCATTACATTTAGATGCTGTCACTGTTTTGTGCTTTTAGTTGTTAGGAGCAGAAACTGGCTCCCATGTGGTTAAATCAGGTCTGAGTGGGGAAAGTCACTTTTCTAATCCCTTCAAAAGTCAATTGCATGTAATGGTATCACATTTGTACAAAATAAACGTTGGTGTGAGGAAGGCTTTCTTAACTCGTTTTTTCATGAGTTCATAAGTTAATGAGTTTATTGACATGAAAAAACAGTGTTATTTATAATGTGTCTTGAATGAGTTCCAGTTTAGTTTTTCTTTTAGTCCTTCTTGCCGTTTTTTCAAATGTTCTCTTTTATGAAAATTACTACATTTACAGTAGATCGGACTGTATTTCTCTAAAGAGTGCACTGCAGGTCAGGCATGCTGCTCGGGGCCGTCGGAGCAGCCAAACTACTTTCACATAAATCGAGAAAGATTACTGCCTGATAGGAAATGACATTTCTTATACCTCTCATACATGTTGATACTCAACTATATTTATCAATCAAGCCTGATGAAATTAATTATCTAAATAAAATTCAAGACTGCCTTAAGGACTTAAAAACGTGGATGACCTTAAACTTTTTGATGTTAAACACGACCAAAACTGAAGTTATTGTACTTGGCCCGAAGAATCTACGAAACAAATTATCTAAAGACATACTAACTATGGATGGCATTAATTTGGCCTCCAGTGAGACTGTAAGGAATCTTGGTGTTATATTTGATCAGGATTTATCCTTTAACGCCCACATAAAATCAATTTCAAGGACCGCCTACTTCCATCTACGTAACATTGCAAAAATCAGGCATATCTTGCCTCAAAACGATGCAGAGAAACTAGTCCATGCATTTGTTACTTCTAGGCTGGATTATTGTAACTCTTTATTATCAGGGAGTACCAAGAAGTCAATCAAGTCACTTCAGCTGATTCAAAATGCTGCGGCTCGTGTACTAACCAGAGTTAGGAAAAGGGACCACATTACTCCTGTTCTGGCTGCCTTACACTGGGTCCCTATAGAACACAGGATAGAATTTAAAATTCTTCTTCTCGCCTACAAAGCCCTTAATGGGCAGGCGCCATCTTACCTTAAAGAACTCATTATACCCTACTGTCCTACTAGGGCATTGCGTTCCAAGAATGCAGGGTTGTTGGTTGTTCCTAGAATCTTTAAAAGTACAATGGGAGCCAGAGCCTTTTCTTATCAAGCTCCACATTTGTGGAATCAGCTTCCAGTTTGTGTTCGGGCGGCAGACACCCTATCCGTTTTTAAGAGTGCGCTTAAGACCTTCCTTTTTGATAAAGCTTATAGTTAGGGCTGATTAGATTCAGCCCCTAGTTTTGCTGATATAGGCTTAGTTTGTCGGGGGACATCTTACTACTTCCTTCTCTCTGTCTATACCCGTGTACACTCATGTTCCGATTAACCCAGCTTCCCCAAATGTCTTTCTTTTTGGTGTCTATATACGCTGGGATCCGGAGTCATGGATGATCCTGCGGTCCTGTGTCCTGGATCGCGAGCGCTGGATCTTGAGTCGTGGCTGTGGTCCTGGATGGATATCCTCGTGGATTCATCTTCCTATTATACACACATGCATTTCCAAACATTTGGACTACCTATGTTGCAAATGTATTATCTTTTCAATTTACACACGGCATCTATTGCACGTCTGTCCGTCCTGGGAGAGGGATCCCTCCTCTGTTGCTCTCCCTGAGGTTTCTCCCATTTTTTCCCTTTAAACTGGGTTTTCTTTGGAAGTTTTTCCTTGTACGATGTGAGGGTCTAAGGACAGAGGGTGTCGTATTGTCATACTGATATTCTGTACACACTGTGAAGACCACTGAGACAAATGTACATTTGTGATATTGGGCTATATAAATAAACATTGATTGATTGACATGTAGCTATCATTTTATCTCTTCCACCTCACTCTATTATCTTTTCCCCCAAAAGAGCCGGGGCTCTGTAAATATTAAATACCTGAAGCCTTATATCAACAGAACCAGACAGTAAGTAGTGCAAATAATGTGTGGATGTTCCCAAAAATATTACTAACATTCTTGTCACTTTGTTTAGCTTTAGAGACCCAGGCAACCTCTCAAATGCTATTAAAAGACAAAATACAGTGTTTTTATGGAAATGCCTTAGATTCCAATGTAGTACTGTTTAATTAACTTTCCATTCTAGTTATGTTTAATCTGCTGTTTTTCTATTTTATTGCATTGTGTCTTTTCTTCAGTTTTTATTGGTCTCATTGGTACCACATTTTGTTGTTGCAAAGATATAATCACAAGTCACAGTTTCACAACACACAAACCTAATACATACATAACAAGAAACAATGTTATGGTGCAAATGGACTGTAGAGGACTGTTCAATAAACAGACTGAGAATAGTCTTGTGCTGTGCCAGGTGAAGTTCCTGCAAACATAAAACCACTCTGGGAATATTATGATGCATGGGGATAAATAAAGCATGAACACTGCAGACATCTCTAGTGAATGTCAAGGACATGGGATACAAACAATACTTTAAGTATGTTGTTCAGAATAAGGAAACCATTGCAAAATTGCCCTATTTATGTTTCTGATATTGTATATTTATTTTAAACGAACTACTGTAGTTTCTTGCATTGTGATAAAACACAACAAAACATTTTCTATGAATCTCATTTATAGTGTTTAGGCAGAAAGTAAAAAGGCTAATATGTCTTACAGTAGCTTGAATGACCATTACATATTGATTAAGAGTCACAAATTATTTATTTGAAAGAGGTAAGATTAAAAAAATGTCATGCCCTGTTAAGATAAGTGCATGTGCTTTGTTTAAAAGAGTGTGGAATAAAGATTGACTTAATGTGTGACCTCATGTCCAGGTCAGGAAAAATCAAAGCCGTCCATAACTTTCAACTTGCTGCCGCCATGATTGATGGGAAGACAACGGGTCACACGTCAATGCTAATTTGTTCAGTTAAATTGTGTTAACGAACCCTTTGAATTAATTAACCCGGCAAATTAGCATTGATGAATTATCCATCAACGATGTGGAGTTGAATATCTAGAGGTTTTAAATATATTCAAAAACTATCCGCAGATACTGGGAACGTCCAAAGACGCTGCAGGTATTAGAGAACATAAGGTTGCCGAAACCAGTTAAAAATACACAGATAAAATACTAGGTTCTGTTTGATATTATCACATTGGTGTCCATTTGTGGCTAAACAAACAGTTATTTAAATAGCAGTAATAAATCACAGCTATGTTCCCAGGGACAGGCAGAGCATACTGCCTGCTCTCCAGTGGATATACTGAGCACCTTGAGGGAACTATTCTTTGTTGTTTCCAGATGCTCAGATCTGCTCCATTTCACATCTCTCCAAGTTTGTGATCAAGCCTAGACTTCCTTACACTCTGGTGTGTTTTTGAGAAGCCATGACAAATGAAACTCTGAGCACTGCATTCATTCACAACAAAAATAAAATATATCTTCCTACATTAATAATGTTAGCTCTGGTTGTTATTTCTTCTCATGGTTTTCATGTACAGGAAAGGACATCGTGTCCTTCATTATGTTGAGAAAGTGTGAAGACCTTAGTTTATGTTACAGGACAGGCACAATGTGTTAGCTGGTATCGAGCTTTCCCTATTTCCCTAATGTATTTATGCTGTATTTGTTCTTAAATGTCTTTTGCTTTTAATCTGTAAAGCACTTTGAATCGCCACGTGCTGAAAAGTCCTAAATAAATAAAATTGCCTTGCCTTGCCTTGCCTATTGTGTCTCTGATCGCATTTGAGATGTGGAAAGTGACAGAAGTATGGATTGCCTGGTTGCATGAGCAATTTCTCTGTGGCCCATAATTGCACTATATTGATGCAAGGGAGGGGGGAGTTTCATTTCAGATCTTACAATTCCTTAGTTGGGTGAGGAAAATGGTGAAATCTGCTCTTTGTGAGCCGTGACATTCTCTTCCTGAGGAACAGTCTGCCCTGCTTTGGGTTTGTGTGGCAAAGGCTGAATTTAGTGATACCGGTCCTGATTAGGTACAGCGCGTTCTATTGTAGTTCCAGCACTGATGGAGAGAGAGCTTTCTGTACATCCTAGAAAGCTTTCTTGAGATTATCAACTTTGCCACATTATAGTAGCCTACACTACAAATGTTACCTAATGCTCCACTGTTAACAGGAGAAAGATCAAGTGACATTTTGGTGAAATGACAGGGACTCTTAAAACAAAAGAAGTGTGTGAACTGCGGAAATCCCTGAACTGTAGGATAGAACTGAAACATCACATGAATCATCAATTATTTACACCTGTTCAAAACAGCATTTGTAAATGTGGGGATATGATGGACATGTTGTGCATCACATTGATTGAAGCATGTGGCGTGGCTTTGCAGCATGCTGTGGAAAAGCATGACATCACTTTAACACAATCTTTTTTCACCCTCTTTAACTTTCTTTTGCATAATGCCTCTGCTTTAAGTCATGTAGTGTTTGTTAAACAGGATCAGCTCTCCAGCTGTGTTAATGGATGTTGCCTGTAATGAAACTTGATTACATGGTAATTTTACATTAAGTATTTCATATCAATTACGGTCATCTCACAGGGATGTAATGAGGAAATGAACCCTTCACGCAGTCTATGCTCTTTTTTGCTCTCATAGCAGATTAAGGTGTACATTATTGTAATGTTAGCGGACTTTGCCTCATGGCAGTCCATACAAGTGTTGAAGCGTGTCGCTGTTTGAAGTGCCCGTGTCACAAAGCGAGAAATGAGGAATGGATTCTAAGCGCAACTCAAGTACGCTCAACCAATGAGAGGAAAAGCATTTGAGGAATAAAATTTGATGATGGAGTCTTTTGAATGAGTGTTTTGCATATTCTCTGAACATGTAATTGTAAAGCTACCATAAAGTGGAGCTATGCTATAGTTATGATCGCCCTGAGCTGTGAGCGCCACATGCGATCAGCAGTCATAGCGAGCAGCTGCTATAAGCCATATGGCCCTTTGAGCTGTGGAGGGAGAATCCCTGAGTCCTCATTAAACAGCTCATGGACCATTGGCCCAAAGACCTGCCTGCTTCTCCAATGGTCTGCATTACCCCTAATATAAGAGTGCTGCCCCATTTGAAGGAGATGGCTGACAATATTTTATTTTCTTGGGTTTAAAAAGTAAAGCTGTGCATTTAGTCATCCATGTGTTGGCTACAGTGTAGTTTGCACCAGTGCTGGAGATTGTTAGGTCGCCATGTAACATAGGAGCAATACCTGCAGACACTCAGGGCTGAAAACCAAAGATAACTGTTCTTCACGTTTTTCAGGAAAGCAATTATTAAAACAATTTACGGTTGAAGGGAAATGCTATTATTCTCAACACCTTTTACCAACAAGCATAGCATTCCTGAGATAAGAGTTGATTTATGTTAACCTAAACAGTATTTCAGACTTTTTAAATTTTACTTCATGTTTTATTCTTTGTGTTGAAACAGCTTTATCTCTGTGTGACCTGTTGTATTAAGTAAATTAACCTATTTTAATTATTCACTGTCACGACCTCGATACAAACTGATGAACCCAAATGCACGACCCAGGGACAAAGTTTTGAATGTAACTAAATGTATTTTTAATTCCAAAGTACTGGCATAAACAAAAAGTGCTCACAATGAGGAAAAAACTAAGCATAACAAAAAGAGAATTTAAGAAAAACTTAAGCCTACAAAATTAACAACAAAAGAAAACCTGACGTGAGTGAAAGCGATCCTTTATGAGCTGAGGCTTGGCACGACCATTCTGGGGAAACAAACAAGACGAACTGACATAGGTCAGGGGAGAGACAAGACTATTTAAACATGAGGTGAGTGGGAACAGGTGGAAACAATCAGGGGCGGGGCAGACGCTGATGATGAAGGGAAAAACACACAAGGGGAGGAAGAAACAGGGCCTGAAATGAAAGAGATAAGTACAAAATAAAACAGGAAATGGAAAACGACCAGACGTGAAAAACATAAAATGACAGACATAATACATAAACATAACTAACACATTTGACGAGACGCAACATTCACCATTTTATAATTTGCTGGTAGGACTTGCAATTAGTAGAAAAACCAAAATTCCATGACAGAAGATATCAAAGATATCATTCTACCCACAAAAACAAACTGTATTATTTAAAGGTGAAATATTTAACTTATTTATATAGTAATAATAATAATAATAATAGATTTAATTTGTTAGCGCTTTTACAGGTGCATACTAGTAGTATAGTGTTTTGCCTGGCTGCCATGTTATCTCATCTCATTATTCATCCAGCTATCTCCTAGAGGACAATGTTGTTTTCTGTTTGTTACCATCACTCAGGAGAGTTGCAACCTGATCAACATACCTCAATTGTAAGAAAGTGTTCCTCTCCATTCAATCCAGGTTTCGAGCCGTGTTTACTCCACCAGACATAGGGGATATACGAATGAATTATTAATGAAACTCATTAATTTTAACCTAATTAAATGTATGTTAGGTTGGAGACTGGAGTCGTTTTAAAGTAGTGTGTCACCACTGTATAGAGGATATACATTATTTTAATATAATTGTATATACAACAGTATGAAATAGCCATTAAACTGGACACAAGATAACTATAGGTTACTTACGTAACCCCAGGGTTAAGAGTAACATGAAGTGAGATGTCTCACTATGGGATGCGCCTCATCGCGGAGCAAACAGAAGCATCAATCTCATTACGCCAATCCTGATTGGCTGGTGATCTTGACGTCAGCGTCAGGGAATTCACCCCCTATAAGTAGCTTGCGCCACGACGCATGCATCATTCAAAATAAGCACCTCTTCTCGCTTCACCATAGCAAGGAGGGCCGTCTGGTGAGACATCTCACTTCATGTTACTCTGAAACCTGGGGTTACGTAGGTAACCTATAGTTCTCATTCATAACACTCCGTTCGATGTCTCACTATGGGATATTGTAGCTCCCGTATTGTCAGACGAGCTTATCTCGAAAATCACCAAACCAACCAGAACTTAACAGGTAGAGCTCTGACTCAACCAGGTGCCCAGCACTGCTTGAGTCACACTGGGAGCAGAACGTCCAGCCTGTTAAGAGGCGGACAAAAGTGAGCGGCGAGGACCAGCTCGCCGCTGCACCAATGTCTTGGATGGGAGACATCCTGGACAGAGCCCAGGATGCAGCCAGACCCTGAGTCGAAAGAGCTTGCGGACCCGAGGGTGCCTGCGAACTCTGACTCGTATGGGCCCCAAAGCAATTGCTTCCACAAACCAGTGTGAGAGCCGTTGCTTAGTAACAGGCTTGCCCTTATAAGGGTTAGCCCAGGACACAAGGGGTTGGTCATTATGACGAAGCACCCTTGATCTGTCCCTGTACGTGCGTAAAGCACGGGCTGGACACGGCAAATCCGGCCGCTGTTCCCCGGAGGAATACAGTGGCGGGGAGGATGCCTCAATGTCAAATATGGTACCTGAACCAACCGCCTTAAGATAAAGTCAGGGTTGGGCTTCAACCACACTCTGTTTGCCCTGGGGCGAACCGAGTGCATGAAGACTGTACAGATAGCGCATGAGTGCCACTGGCTCGCTTGGCAGCTGCCAGGGTCAGCTTCATGTCACACTGTATTCAGATTGTACCACTCACGGGCCAGGCCCATAGAGACAAGCGCTGTGGGTGTGGGTGAAAGATCGCCCCCCCCGCTTGGGACAGTATGTCCCTGCGTAGTGGGAGCTGCCATGGCTGCCCGCACAGCAGCTGATATATCAACGCTAGAGAGTACATAGCTGGCCAGTGCGGAGCTATCAGGATAAGTGTGTGGCGTTGCTCTCTCACTCTGGCCAGAGTTGGGGGTATCAGAGCCAGGGGTGGGAACGTGTACAGAAGGCCTGGGGGCCAATCGTGCGCGAGTGCATCCACGCCTAACGGTGCATTTAGATTGCGCATCGAAAAGAACAGCTGACACTGAGCGTTGTCTTTCGATGCGAACAGATCCACCACGGCTCTGCCGTAACGCACCCACAGCTGGCTCACAATCCTTGGATGTGGAGTCCAGTCTGCATAAAGTAGTGCACCTCTGGACAGTAGATCTGCCCCGAGGTTCATCACTCCCGGTACGTGCGTCGCTCTCAGAGAGAGGAGACGTCTACCGCTCCATAGGATCAGTTTGCACGCCAGTGTGTGTAACTGGAGAGAACGCAAACCCCCTTGTCTGTCCTCATGAGGACGTGATGTCCCCTGAGGAAAGGCAGAAAGCGTTTTAGGGTGAGAAACACCGCTAAAAGCTCCAGGTAATTTATGTGCGCCCGCTGGAGGTCTCTGCTCCAGAGACCCCTCACCGGGCGACCTTCATAAATACCTCCCCAACCTGTCAGACATGCGTCCGTGGTGACCACTTTCCGTGAAAGGACAGCACCCATAGGCACACGTCGTACTAGAAAAGTCGGGTGCAGCCAGTGGCGCAGTGCCATTACGCATTTCACAGTAACCATCACTCTCAATTTTAGGGCGGCCACCCAGCGCTGAAACTCCCTCATGTGTAAGCGTCCCAGTCGTACGACCAGGATGGCTGACGCCATGAGCCCCAGCAATCGCAGGCATGATCTGAAGAGCACATGTTTGCGCAGCTGGAAAAGAGCAAGACAAGCTCTGAAAGCTTTCACTCTGTCCGCTGACAAGCGGGCTGTAAAGGACACCGAGTTCAGGCGTAAACCCAGGAAGAGTACAGTCTGTGCTGGGCACAACATGCTCTTCTCTGTGTTTATTATGAAACCCAGGTTGAGCAGGTGCTTTACGAGGACATTTGTCTGCGTAACAGCCTCCTGCTCCGACTGTGCGAGAAGCAGCTAGGTCGCCAGGCGAATACCCTGTTGTCTTAACGGGGCTATCGCGGCTTCCGTACATCGTACAAACACCCTTGGACTGAGAGACAGACCGAAGGGGAGTACTCTGTATTCGTAACAGATCCCCTGAAAGGCGAACCTCAGATATTTCCTGTGTGGGTAATATACTGGGATGTGAAAATACGCATCTTTCAGGTCGACTGATGTAAACCAGTCGTCTTGTCGCACGAGCCGCAGCAGAGATGTGTGAGTGAGCATTCTGAACTTATATCTTTTTAGATATTTGTTCAGAGCCCTCAAATCAAGTATTGGCCGAATTCCGTTCCCTCCCCGTTTGGGAACGAGGAAGTACTTGGAATAGAAGCCGCCCTGTCTCTGCTCGGCGGGTACAATAGATATAGCCTTCTTTTCTAGGAGTGAGAGAATCTCTTTCTCCAGAATAAGGGCTGACTCTCCTCGGGCCTGCGAATGGAGAATGCCCGAGAAGCGAGGGGGGGTGACAGCGAATTGCGCATGCGCGTGACGGTGGTGCCTTTACAGCCCCAGCCGGCACTGCGCATGCGCGTGACGGTGGTGCCTTCACAGACCCGTCAATTGTCCGCCCTTTGAGAGAGGCCGTAGCTGCTCTCAGAAGGGGAACAGTTGACGGACTGTTTATTGTTTTTCTTTTCATTTTTTTGAGCGGTGCCCTTGGCTCGAAGCCTGGATGCGTCAGCGGAAAATGTTTTATGACAGAAAAATCAATAAGTGTGTGACATGTGTTTATGCGGACTTGAGGATGGTGTTGAGGCATCTCTCGAGGCGGCGGGAACGCATTTAGAGCTGGGGAACCGTAGACTTCCAGCTCTGTCACAGAGGGGAGAAGGAGGGGCTGTCACGCCGCTCGCTTCTTCTTCCTCGACTGCTGGCCGAAATTCTGGGTTGGCTGCACCTGGGCTGCAGCCGGAACCGGAGATTTTCTAGGCCAGCTCGCCCTCGTCCCCTGCCTGGGCTGGGGACTCGGGGCGGACTGCGACCTCTGCGTTTTTGGTATTTTGAACCGAGCAGGGTTCGGGGCAGCTTGGACGAAGGGCTGCCGCTGCGGCTGGGCCCTTCGAGGGAGGCAGAGGTGGAGGGCCTCGTCCTCCTTCTTTTTCGACTCGCATCTCCTCTGCATGGAGGCAAGAGCGGAGCCGAAAATCCCCTCGGGAACGATGGGCATGTCAAGCACATCCTCCTTTTCCCGGTCTGGGAGGTTGGTGAGGTTGAGCCATCTAGCTCTTTCCTGCACCACCATGATCCCCATTGTTTTGCCCGTGGCCTGGACGGCGCAGCGTTGGACACGGAGACAAATGTCTGTGATCGCGGCCAACTCGTCCAGAACGGTCAGTCCAGGATTACTCGACATATCCTCACAGAGCTCCGCTTGGTATGCGGTTAGCAGTGAGGAAACGTTCAGAGCCCTGGCGGACAACGCTGCGGCTCTGTAGGACCGTTCAGTCATGGTCGACTGGAAACGGTCCACCTTCGCTGGCAGCGTGGGGTTCCTGCTTGGTGACAGGCCCATCCTCGGTAGGAGGTGGGCTGCCACCAGCAGTTCCATCGGCGGTATGAGGAGCAGGCCGAGCCTCTCCATACCGTCGCAGTCTAGGGAGGAGGCACCCTGGATTGGGGCCTTGTTGCTAAAGGGTCGGTCCCCTCCACGAGACCGACACCTCATCCAACATCTCCGGGAAGACCGGGAGGAGTTGCCTCCTTGTCCTCGTTGCTTGGGGAGAATGTTTCCCCTCGTAACGGGACCTGGCGGTCTCCTTGGCCATTTCGGGCCACGGGATGTCTAGCCTGGACGCAGTGCGCTGACACGCGGCCTGCAGGTCCATGCTCGGACAGGGCGAAGCTGGTGTGCTATCGCCCGGGAGAGCAGCCATCGCTCCCGGCTTTGCCGTTTGAGCCGATGACATGAAGATATCTTCTTCTTGCTCATCCGAATCAGACAGGAGGGACTCAGAGGTGTCCTCTTCGTCCTCCATGTAGTCTAATTCCAGGATATCCTCCGCGGGCGAGACCATGGAGAGGTCTCACCGGGAGCTCCCGCCTGGTGAGGCGTGGGGCTCCATTCCCGCGTCTCTTGCCGCCACCGGGTCCCGGCCTGACACGGCGTGGGATCCCCGTTCTGCCGCTGTTAGTGAGCCCCAGACCGACACAGTGAGGGGCTCAGTCTCTGCGGCGGACGCCCCCGTGTCTTGATTGCCAAACGGCGAATCAGTGGACATGAGGGAGTCCTGTTCCAACAAGCTAGCTTGGTGTGCTCGCCGTCGGTGGAGGCTCTTTCGGGTGAAACGGGCACAATGCCCGCACGAGCCGGGGTTGTCGATAGCCTCCTGGGCGTGTTCCAGCCCGAGGCAGAACGAGCAGACCTGGTGTGAGTCTGTGCCTGCTATTTTCAACCCGCAGCCGCATGACCGAGCCTCCGAGTCCCTGACTCCTCTGGTGTGAGGGGGAGAGGCGTCCATCTTGTTCGCCTCGTGGCGTGGAGAGGACCCGCTCGTAACAGGTACGTCGTTGAGAGAAAAGTGTTACCAACCCGTCCTTAATCCGGAGAAAAAGGGACGGTGTGGGTCCTTTGTTCTCAAAGAATATTGACTGGTGTGTCAATATACTTTTCTCCTCCGTGGGAGAGGAAAAAAAAGCGTCCTCGCTACCGTGGTGTCGGTAGTAAGGGGAAGCTAGCTAGCAACAGGTGTGTTGCTAGCAACAGGTGTGTTGCTAGCTTGAAAAAATCAGACCTACCTTACTTTCCGGAGAAGAGAAGGGCAAAGTCGATTTCAATACTAACTGGCGTTAGTATTACCGTCTTCCTGCAAAGCAGAAGGAGTAGCCGGCGAGCGCCCGTCGACCGAAATGGTTATATTTGGGTTCAGTCTGTGGACCGTTAAGCTTGTCCGGCTACTATAGAGATGTGCTCTGAAGCGAGAAGAGGTGTTTGAATGACGCATGCGTCGTGGCGCAAGCTACTTATAGGGGGTGAATTCCTTGATGCTGACGTAAAGATCACCAGCCAATCAGGATTGGCGTAATGAGATTGATGCTTCTGTTTGCTCCGCGATGAGGCGCATCCCATAGTTAGACATCGAACGGAGTGTTATGAATGAGAACTTAATTTGTCAGGAATAAATTGTCTAAAAACAAACTGCAACCCCAATTTCCGATCAGCATCAGTGTTATTTCGCACATGCGGGCGATTTAGATTTAGGTGTCCTTGGAGCGACGTTGGGAAATTGCCTTCCTCTCTGTCAGAGTGTTAAGCACAAACATGATTTATCAGGCGCTCATTGATATTCAGGGCCACGTTGACCAGTGAAGTGACAACGCATAACAATGAGTGCAATTAAGTTTCCGTGTTTTCGGTATCAAACTGAACCCATACTGAAAGTGCTGCATTCTCACTTGAATGTTGACGACCTGTTGACTAGACACTTTGACAAATTAATAGAAGAGACCACTCAGACCTACTTTAAACCAATTTTACCATTAACATGAATAAACAAAGGCAATAATATTCCCCTGAATGTTTATGATATGCTACACAGGACTTTTTTTAATCGAATTGTAATTCAAAGTAAAAGAACAAACTGCATTTTGTAAGGCCCTATCTGCAAGGGTTTGGACTATCAACAACTTTCAAATGCCTATTTAGCTTGTTCAACCGAACCAATGTGAGGTTCTAGCTAATATGAACTATTAATGATAATTACTGATATTGATTAGCCATAACTCATAGGAGTAGAGCATAGGTTTTGATAAATTGGATGAATTATGCAATGGCCATTAAGGGTAAACTTTCGCCATACAAGAAATTGAAATGAAAAATGACTTGAATGAGCTGCATTTAGTCCTAGATGTAAATTAAATAGGGAAATGTTAGAATTAAATGAAATGCATTACTTATTACAGAATATCAGCTTGATGATAAGGGATTTGACGAGTTTATTTGATGATGACTTGACAGTTAAATGAGAGAATGGAAAGCAACTACTGTCTAAAATTCTTCTCAGAAATGTTTATTGTAGTAGGAAAATGGTGTGTTTAGCTAAATATAGGAATTTGACAAATTAAGATGTAACAAGAGAACAATCAGCCAATCAGCAGCAATAGACCCATCATTACTAAATGTTGCAATGTCTCAACTCTGCATTTACACAGCAATGTCATAATTAGGACGCCATTATCTAATCACCACCAATCATCTAATCAAGTGAGCAAACAACTGCCCTGAGACCAACAGCTGTAATAGACACACTGTCAATGACTATGGCTGTTATATAATCCTTGATGTCAAACTTCACAAAGCTTACTTATATGTCAGCCCTGCCCATTAACAGCATGTCTATGGAAATATAACTGCAAAGGTCATTGCCTGGAGGAGTGGCGAGACAGAGGGGGGAGGAATGTGCGTGAAATAGCTGTGGCAAGTTGCTTTGCTGGCTCTCTGCCTTGCTTGCCATTTAAAAGCCAGTGAGCTTGGCTGATAATCCCTGTCAAAGGAGTGGATCTGATCCCTGAGTTTCAGCCACTATTGATTCCCTGTTTTATTGTTCTTTGATTTACATTTCACTTATTTAACAAGCAGATGATGGATTGGTGACCTTCAGTTCTGCACTGTCTGGTTTCCTCTCCCATTTCCTAAATGTGTGTTTGTCTGTCCTGACTTAGAATATTGTTTACTCCCTACCGTGCTATTTTCCTCCTCAGCAGGGATTTGTACATTTTTCTCTGTCTCTTTTTTAAGCAGTAATTCGAAGAGTAAATATTGCTACCCTTCTCATAAAACTCCTGCATGTTCCCCGGCTGAAAATTCTCTCTTAAAACTGTGAGTTGCATAGGATCCATTTTAAAGAGCCCGAGTGAGAATGCTTGGTGTGAATAGTAGAAATAAAATGAAGGTGATAAGAGATGTTTCATGCACCAATAGTCTCGACTATGAAAGTGAGCTCAGGGGTTCAGGGGCCTAATCCTTTGGATTTTAGGAGTGTGATGAAGAAGATTAGAGGGAAAACTGCTTCTTTTTTTTGTATTTCTTCCCATGCTTGTTATTCCTCTCTGGTTTTCTCTGAGCTTATTGTGATGTCAGAAAGATTGATTTGTTTTAATATGAAAAAAGATGAAGGAGGAATGAGCTATGTAATTGAAGCTACATAAACAGAAACAGTATGTTTAATATTCCACACCGGCTAGAGGAAATTCTTTTTTTAAACAATAACTAATCATTAAACACACAGTATTGCACAGATGAAACAGACATTAATTAGTTGTAATCTGACTGATTTTGTTTGATTCTCATGTTTGTAGAGAGAGGCTGGCAGTAGCTGAGATAATTATGCATAAGACTTCATTTGAGAGACAACTAATAACACATTAAAGGCAGCTGAGCAAGTTTCCCAGCACATGAATGGCATATTCATTAAGAAGGGTTCATGATTTATTCACACTGCCATTTCAAAATAAAAGCCTTCCCTCTGTAGAAAGCTTTGATTCTCTTGAAGAAAAAGGTATTCTTTTTGAGTTTAGCGATGGATTTAACAGCTCGGGGGGGGGAAAGCCACAGAAAAAAATAAGGGGCGATGATTCCCAGACATTTAGTCTAATGACGTGTGTGTGTGAGCTCAAACACCTGTTGCCTTCAAAACAGCCTGCAGCACAGCAGATACAAAATATATAACATATTAAACATTTAAGAAAAATGCCAATTTTTATCTTGCAACCCCTGGGAATGTAGACATTATGTTGCCCCTTTGTCATGTATCACTGAAACTCTGTTGTATCCTGCTGACACCCAGCTAGATGTTGCCTGCAGACACCATCACATTTGGTCGCTGGCACTGCAGCATGGTTTCCGGATTTTTTAAACCAAAATGAAAACATCTAATAATTCTATGGGTGTCCCCACCCTCAGCCTCCCCTGTCAAAATCCGGCTGCTATACACCTCATTGCCTCCCTGTGGGAGCAGCAGCAGGGCAGTCTCTGTCACATTTGATTATGGCCTTGAAGGCAAAGAGCAACAACATAATAGCCTTATCAGTAACAGATGATTGAGATCTTCAAAGGGCCTGATCTGCCCCGCTGCCCATTCATCTGACTGGCCAGGGATGCAGGCTGATCAAAGACCTCCAGAACTCGTCGGTGCAGCGGCTCTCTGGGTCCACACCTTATAACCAGTCAGCTACTGAAGCTGCTCACGCATTGCCACTGACAGGTGTCACATCTTCGCTTCCTGGGTGGTGCATTCTGCCTACTGATCAGGGAGCCTCATTGTTATTTGATCTAAAATGCCCTTGGTGTCAGATAAAAGTGTAGAAGCTCTGCGATGAAGGTATGATTTTTCTTTTACGATATGTATATCTCGAATCCACAGTTACAATTTAAGGAACACAAATGAGGAGTAACATCAGTACTTTTAAAACAGTGTGTCACACGGCCCTTCACTGTGTCTTTTCCTTTTTGGCATCTGCCCATTGCACACTGGGATTAACTCAATTTCTTCATGACCATTAATAAGAAGTAAAGTAATTATCAGGTAAAAACAATGAATACATGAATAAATGAATGAGTAATGAACTGAAACTAAGTAATTACAATTATTCACACCACTGCCATTTAAACCACTGTTTAAATACATTCAAGGATTTAATATATTTTTTCTATAATTAGAACAGCATCAATTTAGTGGAAGTTGAAAGCTAAAAATGTTGTGTCACACACACACACATATTTTTACACACTGGGGGCTTTTCACTTTAAAGCTGTACGATTATGCTTATACACTTTGTATTATAATGGTATCACTTTTGGCTTTAAACTTTTGTGGTTTCCCTGTTTTTCAGGGTTTTTCACTCTAAAGCACCAGAAGAATTTAAACCAAAATCCCTTTCTTCATCTAAATACATTTTGACAGGGACTTTGATGCTGACAATCAACTTCAGTCTGTTGCAACATCATTTAAAGTTCTCTGTAGTTTCACTGGAGAAAATTACGTTTTGTTTTTTTAAATATGCAATTTAATTATACCTCAAGCTAATTTCCAATTTTTTAAATCTGACATGCAAGCAAATAAATAGTTGAAGATGGCCTTCCTCCTTTATTCAGGATGTATTTTTATTATATTTTGTAAAGGATTGTTGGCACAGTTTAGATGATTATGGATTATCTTGACACAGCTGCTAGATTTGTCATTTGATTGCCTGCCTCGTGCACTCTGTAATCCCTGTAATCAGCAGGAAAGTAAATCATTTTATATTTAATTAGTAAGCAAGCATCAGTGTTGGAATCTGGCAAAGGTACATATAACGTTAATTTTTCCTGACATGTCTTTATTACGCGTCACTGCACCCTTGTGTTTACTCTCTGCAGCCCACACTTCAGCAACTTTCTCCTTGCAAAAGCAGGTCTTTGCCAGTGGCTCCATCGCTCTGTGTCACTACACTTTAAAGACATAAAGGTTAGCAGTGCGCAAGTTTGCATTAAAATGACAAATCCAGATCTGCAGATGCTCAACACTTTCCCTTTGTACCAATGCAAGTCACTGGATTGATGGAGCTGCACTTTGCCACCCTCCCAACAACTCCTAAAAACTGCGATATATATACTCAGACTACCAAGTGTTATCAACAAAAAATAGCTAAACTAATATGGGTTCAATATAATGTTTTATGGAAGTCTTACCAAAGATGTGTTGGTCCTTTTGACTCTATTAATAAGTCAAGTACTTTACAAGACTGACATGCGTAATATTAGACAGAGCAAATATGAATTGAAGACTAATGCACAGAGAACCCATGGATTACATAATCTCTCTTGATATACTGTATAGTGTATTAAAACTGAGTTTACTGATTCCATTATGCCTTAATCATGTCTCGGTGTAGCATGAATTGTCGTTCACGCTTATGTAATTGTTTAACATTGGCATGATTAGTATTTAAGCCATAGTTGTAGGACAGGGGTAGGCAAGTAAGTTTGGCCTTGGGCCAATTTTTTGCTGAGCCACAAGATGGCGGGCCAGAACATAATCAAAGCCTAATTCAAGGAATTGATTTTGGTAAGCGCCCCTGTTCCCCGGTTCAGAAAAAACTCTGATACCGCTGATAACCCTCCCCATCAACACTCTGATGCGCAGTCAGATCCGCTGATTGGTTCACTGATGATATAGGCGCCCAATCCATAGCCTCTGGCTAGACCCGCCCAAAGGGAGGCTCGTCCTCTCTAGCCCCATTTCAGTCCCAAAGCCAGGGCTATTATCTGTATTTTAACAGACTTATCTTTTAAATTGAGGTGTATTTATTGTTCTCTTCAAAGTAAATTTTTCACTGAAATTTTAGGGAGGATGGTCCTCCCTTTCCTCAATGGACGAGCCTCCACTGAGTAAAGTAAAGTTCTCATTAATAACACTCCGTTCGATGTCTCACTATGGGATGCGCCTCATCGCGGAGCAAACAGAAGCATCAATCTCATTACGCCAATCCTGATTGGCTGGTGATCTTGACGTCAGCGTCAGGGGAAATCACCCCCTATAAGTAGCTTGCGCCACAACGCATGCGTCATTCAAACACCTCTTCTCACTTCAGAGCACATCTCACAGTAGCCGGGCAAGCTTCACTGTCCACAGACTGAACCCAAAATACCATTTCGGTCGACGGGCGCTAGCCGGCTACTCCTTCTGCTTCGCAGGAAGACGGTAGTACTAACGCCGTTAGTACTTGAAATCGACCTCGATTTTTTTCAAGCTAGCAGCACACCTGTTGCTAGCTCGCTCCCTCTCTACCGACACCACGGTAGCGAGGAAGTTTTTATTTTCTCTTCCCCACGGAGGGGAAAAGGATTAAAAAAGGAGCATACTGCCACACCAGTCAGTATTCTCCGGGAATAAAAGACCCACAACGTCCTTTTTCTCCGGAATAAGGACAAGGTGGTAATACCTTTTTTTCCCGTCCCACCTGCCGAGAGCGGGCCCTCTCCACGCCATGAGGCGACAAAGATGGACGCCCCTCTCCCTCACACCAGAGGAGTCAGGGACTCGGTGGCTCGACTCGGTGGCTCGACTCTGCGGCTGCGGGTTGAAAATCTCGGGCACAGACACACACCAGGTCTGTTCGTCCTGCCTCGGGCTGGAACACGCCCGAGGCGCTATCGACAACCCCGGCTCATGCGGACATTGTGTCCGCTTCACAGTCAAGAGCCTCCGCCGGCGGCTAGCGAGACAAGCTAGCCTGTCGGAACAGGACCCATGGACCCGCCGGCCGGCAGTCAGGACACGGGGGCGTCCGCCACAGAGAGCGAACCCCTCTCCGTGTCTGTCTGGGGCTCATTATCAGCGATGGCCTCAGAACCGGAATCCCGTGCCCTGGCAGGCCGGACAAGACACGCGGGAACGGATTACCGCGCTTTACCAAGCTGGGGCTCCCGGTTAGACCTCACCATGGTCTCACCCGCGGAGGATGTCCTCGAATTGGATTATGAGGAGGATGATGAGGAGGACGCCCTGGCGTTCCTCCTGTCCGAGTCAGATGAACAAGAAGAGGACACCTTCATGTCATCGGCCCAGGCTGCAAAGCCTGGAGCGAGGGCTGCTCTCCCGGGCGACAGCACACCAGCTTCGCCCGGTCTGAACATGGACCTGCAGGCCGTGTGCAAACGCGCTGCGGTCAGACTCAACGTTCCGTGGCCTGAAATGGCCAAGGAGACCTCCAGGTCCCGCTACGAGGGGAAGCATCTTCCCCAAACAGCGGGCAAAGGGAGGCAACTCCTCCCGGTTTTTCCAGAAATGTTGGATGAAGTGTCGGTCTCGTGGAGAGATCGGCCCTTCAGCAACAAGGTCCCAATCCAGGGTGCCTCCTCCCTGGACTGCGATGGAATGGAGAGGCTCGGCCTGCTCCGCATACCGCCCATGGAACCGCTGGTGGCGGCCCACCTTCTACCGAAGGTGGGCCCCTCACCGAGCAGGAATCCCACGCTGCCAGCAAAGGCGGACCGCTTTCAGTCTACAATGACTGAAAAGTCCTACAAAGCGGCAGCGCTGTCCGCCAGGGCCCTGAACGTGTCCTCGCTGCTAACCGCCTAGCAAGCGGAGCTCTGCGAGGACCTGTCGGGTAGCCCGGGAGCAGCCACTCTGGACGAGATGGCAGCGGTCACGGACATTTGGAAGGGTCCAGCCGCTGCCTTCGCAGCAGCAGTCCTTCACCCAAGCTGTCTCGAACTCTGCTCGGTTTAAAGCACCGGACAAGCAGAGGTCGCAGCCCACCCCGAGTCCCCAGCCCAGGCTGGAGACAAGGGCAAGTTGGCCGAGAAAATCTCCGGTTTCGGCCAGCAGTCGAGGAAGAAGAAGCGAGCGGCGTGACAGCCCCTCCTTCTCCCCTCCGTGAAATGTGTTCCCGCCGCCTCGAGAGATGCCTAAACACCATCCTCAAGTCCGCACAAACACATGTCACACATTGATTGATTCCTCTGTCATAAAACATTTGCCGCTGACGCATCCAGGCTTCAGGCCGAGGGCGCAGCTCAAAAAAATGAAAAGAAAATCAATGAAGCCAATAAACAGCCTGTCAATTGTTCCCCTTCTGAGAGCAGCTACGGTATCTCTCAAAAGGCGGATTATTGGCGGGTCTGTGAAGGCACCACCGCCACGCGCATGCGCAGTGCCGGCTGGGGCTGTGAAGGCACCACCGTCACGCGCATGCGCAGTGCCGGCTGGAGCCCTAAGCGTGACATCTCAGCTGGCTCTAAGGAGCATACAGCAGGAGATACTCACGACATCTGCCTGGGCTTCTCAAAACAGTTACACTTTATCTGTTTTCACAAGCCCAGAAAGAGTCAACCCATATTCTGGAGAGAGAGGTTCTCTCTCTCCTAGAAAGAAGGGTTTTATCTATAATGCACGCCGAGCAGAGTCAGATTACGCAGACAAATGTCCTCGTAAAGCACCCGCTCAACATGGGTCTCATAATAAAACTAAACCCCGCGCGCCACGGCGTGCGGAGAGTATTGGTTATTATGTAATGCGTAGTGGCACTACACCCGACTTTTCTAGTGCGGGACGCGCCTACGGGTGCTGTCCTTTCACGGAAGGTGGCCACCACGGACGCATGTCAGACAGGCTGGAGCAGAGACTTCCAGCCGGCGCACGTAAATTACCCGGAGCTTTTAGCGGTGTTCCCCACCCTAAAACGCTTCCTGCCTTCTCTCAGAGGACACCATGTCCTCGTGAGGACAGACAACACGATATCGTGTATGAACCGCCAAGGGAGGATGCGTTATCTCCAGTCACACACACTGGCACACAAACTGATCCCTTGGAGCGGCAGACGTCTCCTCTCTCTGAGAGCGACACAGGTACCGGGAGTGATGCACCTCGGGACAGAACTACTGTCCAGAGGTGCACCACTCTATGCAGACTGGACTCCACATCCAAGGATCGTGAGTCCGCTGTGGGTGCGTTACGGCGGAGCCGCGTTAAATCTGTTCGCATAAAGAAAAAATGCTCAATGACAGCTGTTCTCTTTAATGCACGATTTAAACGCACTGTTAGGCGGGGAGGCACTCGTACACGATTGACCTCCGGGTCCTCTGTACGCGTTCCCACCCCTGGCTCTGTTACCCCCAACTCTGGCCAGAGTGAAGGAGCAACGCCACACACTTACTCTGATGTTTCCGCCCTAGCCCGCAACGTACGGGCTGGCGGAGATATATCAGCTGTTGTGCGGGCAGTCATGGCAGCCCCCACCACGCAGGGACAGATTGTCTCAGGCGGGGGGGGGCGATCCTTCACCCACGCCCAGAGCACGGGGCACTATGGGCCTGACCCGTGAGTGGTACAATCTGAATACAGTGGGACTCCCTCAGAAGGTGATAAACACTATTCAGAGTGCGAGAGCTTCCTCCACCAGGTCTCTTTATGACTGTAAGTGGAGGGTGTTTGAGGAGTGGTGCCTTCAAGAAGGACACATCTCTTTTCAATGTCCTGTCGGGGTGATTTTATCATTTCTACAGGACTTGATCGATAAACACAGAGCTTTCTCCACGATCAAGGTGTACCTGGCTGCTAGTGCTGCATGCCATGTGGGCTTTGAGGGTAAGACAGCTAGCCAACACCCTTTGGTTTGTCGTTTTATGAAGGGAGCTCGCAGGCTCCTCCCTGTCTCCAGGTCGCTGGTGCCCTTATGGGACATGGCAGTGGTTTTGAATGGGCTCAGAATGACCCCATTTGAACCCCTGGAAGGAGCTGACATGAAACATCTGTCACTCGACTCGGGGCCTGGCTACATCCTGGGCTTTGTTCAAGGGTGTTTCCATCCAAGACATCTGTGCAGCGGCGAGCTGGTCCTCGCCGCTCACTTTTGTCCGCTTTTACAGGCTAGACGTCTCCGCTCCAAGCGTGGCCCGAGCAGTGCTGGGCACCTTGTTGAGTCGGGACTCTACCTGTTAAATTCTGGTTGATCGGTGATTTTCGAGATAAGCTCGTCTGGCAATATGGGAGCTACAATATCCCATAGTGAGACATCGAACGGAGTGTTATGAATAAGAACTATAGGTTACTTACGTAACCCCAGTCCCCAGAGTAACATGAAGTGAGATGTCTCACCAGACGGACCTCCTTGCTATGGTGAAGCGAGAAGAGGTGCTTATTTTTGAATGACGCATGCGTTGTGGCGCAAGCTACTTATAGGGGGTGATTTCCCCTGACGCTGACGTCAAGATCACCAGCCAATCAGGATTGGCGTAATGAGATTGATGCTTCTGTTTGCTCCGCGATGAGGCGCATCCCATAGTGAGACATCTCACTTCATGTTACTCTGAGGGCTGGGGTTACGTAAGTAACCTATATTTATTAACTAGGTAGCAATGTTATTTACATACTTTTATTCTGATAAAGTTCTCTGGGTTTTTGGCATTTATTTGAGTGTTTGCCCACATTTGAGAGGCTTGAGGGGCAACAGAGGACGCATGGACAACTGGAATCCTTTTTCCTTTTCTTTATTTCAACTTTTCAAGGCAACAAGTCCTCCAACTCATACGACCAAATGGGTCGATTGTTTAAGAACCTTATTACGACCAAATATGTCGTTTGTTCAAGTGCTTAATACGACCTATAATTACGTTTTAAAATTGTCGGCCTCTAGTGCTCCCGTTCAATGCAAACGTTACAGAGGGTTGTTTATTCACAAATAACCCTCTCTGTAAAATCCTAAATTGTAGGATAGTTTGGCCATTAAAACGCTTTATGATTAGATTTCTAGCGAGAAGTATATATTGTACTTTTAGAATCCACGTCCAGTCGATATGTAGGATCTATAGTTTGATAGATATTACGAAGATGATTTGAGGTTTCGTCAGGAGAACGTGTATATGCGGCAAGCTTCCATGTAAAGTTACGGGTTGAAAACAGTATTTCCGGTCTCGCCGTTTTCATAATAAAACCAATGATCAAATGATTTAACAGTGATATCTGCACTACACATCCACTAAAAAACATCAGTTTATCCTAGTTAATTATACGACATTAATTGGTTTAAATTCTGTTCAATGCTTTTGTGTTTTTCCCATAGGTTTTTCTCTTTCGATTCTGAGAGACACCTTTCTGTTTTCAGAGGTTTTGATCTACGGGATATGGTGTTTATGTGATATGAAATCGGAAAACATTAAAAAAATAATAATAAAACTTTATTCCGAGTGCTCTTGCTTTTCTCTTTGAAAGTCATCACATAACGGCATTGCAATACACGGTTCGGCTGCATTAAATATTACAGATCTGCCGTAGATATGTATTTATAGAGCCCTGATCAGAAGACCTTTTGACAAACTGGAAGAGATGCCGCCAAAACTGAATACGTGACGTGGACCATACATATATCAACAATTAAACAACATCTTCCATTTCTTTTCACACAATACGTCTCCTTGCAGTATCAACACTAATTCGGCTGACTTTTATATTTGATCCAATTAGTAGATAGGCTGTGTTTACACCATAAAGGTGCACAGCTGATATAAAGGGACTTTTTTGTAGTTTTTAAAGATATTACTGATTTTCTGAACTACCTTTCCAACTCCTCATGCAGTTGACTGTTACAGGTCTATACAAGTTCATGGTACAATGCATAAGCTTCACATCGAGAGACTGAAACTGTATTTTCCTTTAACGTTCTGTTTTAATTTCCCAATAAAGTTTATAGTCATATTATGTACGATATTATTATGTTGTATTAACTAGACCACTGGTCTAAACCGCACCTCCTAGTGGTTAAAGCACGTTATTGAATTTAGTTGTAGAATAAGTTATATTTGATGAAAACATTTAAATATTAAGAGTAGCCTCTCACTGCCTCCAGTTTCTGCCTGGGCTGCATTTAAATCCGCACCCCTCTGCGTTGATTGTGCGTGACGTGTAGAAACAGCTGGAGAAACCAGTTCTCAGCTGACAAAGCATTTAAATAGCGGTCTCAAAAACTGGTTAATTCAGTGTACTCCTTGACCTGGCGCCTACACCTCCTTGGACGCAGAAACCGCTGTAAGTAATAATCTTGTTTAATTAGACTTCTCTATTTCAGTTATTCTACTCTGTATAATTGTTCTGTAGTTGTTGTAGCTAAAAGGGCACTTTTGAGAGAATTTAAATCTCAGATCTGACCACGTGAATGAAACTCTCACTGCCTCCAGTTTCTGCCTGGGCTGCATTTAAATCCGCACCCCTCTGAGTTGTCGCCCATCAGCTGTAGAGAGTTAACTAACTAGAGGGGCGTGGCACCTTAGCTGTGAGAACTCAGCAATCAGGCGTCCATTTAGGCAGCTCTTTCTTGAGCGTCAGCGTCAGACAGCCGAAGACATTGGAGTCCTGCGGGAGTCACGAGGGTGGCAAAGAGGAGGCAAATCCAACTCTAATTTGAGCTAAGTATCACTGGTGTCTTATTCTTATTTTTCTTTTGTTTAGCTTTCTAGCCCCTCATGCTATAATCATGTGTATTTTCTCCATTCCTGTTCATGTGTCTTCTCGCAATTATCACTGGCCCCGTGTATCTCCTAATCGCTATAACCGGCCCGCTCTCGTCTATCCCACATGCTCCACTGAGATCCAGCATCTAGTTTCAGGCGGCCTGTGGAACTGCCAGTCAGCTGTTCCTAAGGCTGACTTCATCTCTGGCTACGCCTCCCTGCAGACCCTGGATTTCCTTGCTCTCACTGAGACGTGGATTACTCCATCCAACACATCCACCCCAGCAGCTCTCTCCACAGCATATTCCTTCTCCCATACACCCAGACCCACTGGTAGAGGAGGTGGCACTGGTCTCCTGCTCTCTCCCAAATGGAGCTTTTCCCTCTTCAAGCTACCTAACTTCACTCCTTCCACCTTTGAATTCCATGCCGTCACAGTGACCCATCCTATACAACTGACCATTGTTGTTCTCTACCGTCCACCAGGAGCCTTGGGGGACTTCTTTGAGGAATTAGATAATCTCCTCTCACACATCCCTGAAACTGGCCCTCCCGCTGTACTTCTCGGAGACTTCAACCTCCAGATGGGGAAGATAGACGAACTAACATCTCTGTTAACCACCTTTGCTTTCTCACTATCTCCGTCTCCACCGACTCATAAAGCTGGCAATGTCCTTGATCTCATATTCTCAAGGCACTGCACTACTTCTAACCTCTCTGTAAACCCGCTCCACACCTCCGATCACTTCTTCATTTCATTCTCTTTACCCCTTTCCATACATAACAAACTAATCTCTTCGCATCCTGCACTTGTCCGCCGTAACCTCCGTTCCCTCTCCCCCTCTACCTTTGCCTCCTCGGTGCTCTCAGCCCTCCCTTCCTCTGACTCGTTCCAACTCCTGCCTCCAAACTCTGCTGCAGAAACTCTCCTCTCTACTCTCTCATCCTCTCTGGACTCTCTCTGTCCTCTCACATCTCGGCAGGCTCGTCAGTCCCCTCCTGCTCCCTGGCTAATGACGCACTGCGTGCTAATAGAACCGTCCTTAGGGCAGCAGAGCGGAAATGGTGGAAATCCAAACACCGCGATGACCTCCTAACCTATCAGGCTCTCCTCTCCTCTTTCTCTGCTTCGATCTCTCAGGCAAAAAGCACTTTCTTTCAAGATAAGATCCAATCTTCCTATTCCAATCCTAAAAAACTATTTTCCATCTTCTCCACCCTCTTGGACCCTCCCAAAGCCCCTTCCCCCTCCTCCCTTCTGTCAAGCGACTTTGTTAACCACTTTGAAAAAAAGGTTTACGACATTCGCTCTTCTTTTTCTGACTCACCCCTACTCACCGCCGGATCACCTGAGCCACCTTCAACCGGCACACTAACCTCCTTCTCCCCTCTCTCTCCAAGTGAGGTTCTTACCCTCATTACCTCTGCCCGTCCTACCACCTGTCCTCTGGACCCTATCCCTTCAAACCTCCTTCAGACTATCGCTCCTGATATTCTACCGTTTCTCACCCATTTCATCAACACTTCTCTAACTTCTGGTCACTTTCCAAACAGTCTCAAGGAGGCGAGAGTAAACCCTCTCCTGAAGAAACCCACTCTCAACCCGTCTGACGTTATAAACTACAGGCCTGTCTCTCTCCTCCCGTTCCTGTCTAAAACACTTGAACGCGCTGTCTTTAAACAACTCTCGTGTTATCTCCATCAGAACAACCTTCTGGATCCGCACCAGTCTGGTTTCAAGGCAGGTCACTCCACAGAAACTGCTCTCATTGCTGTCACTGAGGAACTGCACACTGCTAAAGCAGCCTCCCTCTCCTCTGTCCTCATCCTGTTGGACCTGTCTGCTGCATTCGACACGGTGAACCATCAGATCCTCCTTCGCACTCTCCAAGAACTTGGAGTTTCAGGCTCTGCACTTTCCCTCCTCACCTCCTTCCTCAAAGACCGCACCTACAGGGTTACTTGGAGAGGGTCTGAGTCCGACCCTTGTCAATTAACTACAGGGATCCCTCAGGGCTCTGTTCTTGGTCCTCTCCTCTTCTCCCTGTACACAAACTCGCTCGGATCTGTCATTAGCCCGCATGGTTTTTCATACCACTGCTACGCTGACGACACCCAATTAATTCTGTCCTTTCCCCGCTCAGAGACCCAGGTCGTCGCACGCATCTCTGCTTGTTTAGCTGACATCTCTCAGTGGATGTCCGCTCATCATCTCAAGCTCAACCTTGACAAAACTGAAGTGCTTTTCCTTCCGGGAAAAGATTGTCCCTCTCTTGACCTGACAATCAACATCGGCACCTCTGTTGTTTCCCCGACTCAGACTGCAAGGAATCTGGGTGTTATCCTAGATAACAACCTGTCGTTTCCTGCAAACATCGCTGCTACAACCCGCTGCTGCAGATACACGCTTTTCAACATCAGGAAGATACGCCCACAGCTGACCCAGAAATCGACGCAGGTTCTGGTCCAGGCTCTCGTCACCTCACGCCTAGACTACTGCAACTCCCTCCTGGCTGGTCTACCTGCATGTGCCATCCGACCTCTGCAGCTCATCCAGAATGCAGCGGCTCGTCTGGTCTTCAACCTTCCAACATTTTCCCACACCACGCCGCTCCTCCACTCCCTCCACTGGCTTCCGGTAACTGCTAGAATCCACTTCAAGACACTGGTACTTGCGTACCATGCTGCGAATGGATCTGGCCCTTCCTACATCCAGGACATGGTTAAACCGTACACCCCAGCACGTGCTCTACGCTCTGCATCAGCCAAACGGCTCGCTGCACCCTCGCTGCGAGGGGGACCCAAGTTCCCATCAGCAAAAACACGTGGGTTTGCTATCCTGGCTCCAAAATGGTGGAATGAGCTCCCCATTGAAATCAGGACCGCAGAAAGCTTACACACCTTCCGGCGCAGACTGAAAACTCATCTCTTTCGACTCCACTTCGAGCGATAGAATGACTAACAAAGAACTGCTAACAGAGCACTTATATACTAATAAAGGACTGGCTTATCTAAAGCCAGTTGAGTAGCACTTGAAACGATTGGCTCTTTGAAACCTGATGTTCTTATATGATTCTGTTTTCTTCAAGGTTGTGTCTTCCTGGTCGAATGTACTTATTGTAAGTCGCTTTGGATAAAAGCGTCAGCTAAATGCAATGTAATGTAATGTAATGTAATGTAAAGTAGCCTACATACAAAATAGGGGTCAATGATAGAAATATAGAATGGAAAATATCAAGAAGATACTGTAGTGATCTCTACAATAAAACAATTTAGTGCAGGACGTCCAAAGATATTAACAGGAGGATGTGCAAAACAGACAAACTGATAAGGCTGAATTTGACTCAGGTGTAACTAAAGTCTGATTTAAGGGTTGTTTATATTTCACATCATTAATCAGAATCTGCAAAGTAACAAAAATAAATGTAGTAGAGTAAAAATACCAGTTTAACCTCTGAATTGTAGTGGAGTAGAACAAAGTAGTACATGCTGCTGTAACAAAAACATTTCCCAACTTGGGATCAATAAAGTATCTTATCTTAAGATGATCGATGGCTACTGCCATATTTGCAAAATGTGCCTCTGAACCTTGACAAGTGCATGTTTCCGGCTTATCAATGAACAACAGGAGGGGTAGACATAAAACCATCTGTTAAATAAAGCTCTTCTGACCTTAGGTGTCATGTGGGTATATTATTTCACCATTTATTAATTATATGTTTTACAATTGATAACACCACTGTGTTTCGTATCCCCTAAACCTCCAGGGTGTACACGTTTAATACTGCCAACTTCTAATTGTGGGAAATACGAAAACGTCTTATAAAGAGACGTGCCATATATTGCGAAACACACAATAGCCAGCATGTGTAGTTCTGGGGGGGGGGGGGGGGGGGAAGCTGGACCCGGGGCCTGGACCCGTCCAATTCCAGTTTTGGAAAGTCTGCCGTGGTTCCATTCCATTTCAAAGAGCTGTTTGACAGCGTAACCTTGTCGCACTGCCACTCCAACATCCAATCACAGGGCTTGATGACTAATCACGGGGTTTGTAAAGCAAGGCGGATGTTGTAGTCCCAAACGATAGCTGGGGATTCTGGGTAGTGTAGTGTCTTCGGAAACTGTAGTGTCTAAACTCCTAAAAAACTATTTGTTTCTCCGAATCGAAGGTTAAAAACACAAAAGCATTGTACACCATTTAAACCAATCAATATTGTGTAATTAACAAGGATAAACTGATGTTTTTTAGTGGATGAGTAATGCAGATATCACTGTGTAATCATTTGACAGTGAGGGGAATATATCCGGTTTTATTATGAAAACTTCGAGACCGGAAATACTGTTATCACCCACGCTAACTTTACATGGAAGCTGCCGCATATACACGTTATCCTGGCGAGACCTCAAATCATCTTCGTAATATCTATCAAACTATAGATCCTACACTTCCACTGGACGTGGATTCTAAAAGTACAATATACACTTCTCGCTAGAAATCTAATCAAAAAGCATTTTAATGGCCAAACTGTTCTACAATTTAGGATTTTCCAGAGAGGGTTATTTGTAAATAAACGGGAGCATGTTGTTTCTTACACGACCACTAGAGGTGCTACACTTTAAAACGTGGTTATCGGTCGTAATCTAAGGTGCTTAAACAATCGACCTATTTGGTCGTTTTTTGTAGGAGGACAGGCTGTTTCAAGGACACATTAGGATTCTTTCAGGTTGAAAACCTTTAAACAATATCAAAGAACAAAATAAATCAATTACAGCATGTTTTGCTTTGCAATTTAATATATTATAACCTAAATGAATCAGTAACCAAGTATTTTACTCAAACTCAATGTATTTAATAGTTAAATAAGTACTTTAATTGACCTGGTTCCCCACAACCACACATTTTCTATATGACCCGCTCTATCGAAATCAGTCGAAAGTCGCAACAGCTCATTTCAAAATAAACGTGGATTTGCGTAAACAAATTGTTTTTTGGGGTTCGGGTGTTTTGTTTGATTTTAAATAAATAAAGTCTTGGCTTTCAGAATATGAAACTTTTATTTCCAAAATCACACCATAAATACATGTTTGTAAAGGGAAGATGACCGCTCTCCCTCGCCACTCTACTCTTCCACAGCGCCGCTTCCCCTCCCTCCGCTGACATTATGAATGTAAGCGGATATGTCGGGACAGAATTTATTTTACTGTACAAATTTGAAACTTACCGGTCATGTTTCAATAATAATAATAAGAATGGTGTTGCAAAGTTTCTGTTGGCAGGTAATCACCGGACTATGACCGGATATGCTGATGTTTAAAACTCAGTTAATGGGAGTCATTTTTATATTGCTTCAGTTTATAATCATTTTTCAATAAATGATTCCACAAACAACAAACAACATAATTACTACATTCAAACAAACTACTTGTAGTAGATGAAGTACATTATTCAAAAGTTTACATTAACTTTGGATAATAACACGGGAGAAACGGATCCTCTCTTTTCCCCTATCCCTCTCTCCTGACAGCCCGTCAGTTTCTCATGCAGCGCGCTAAACAGTGGGCGGGGCTTCAGGTGATTATGCAGCAGCTGATCTGATCTCTCTCTCAGGGTTATACTTCACTCGCGTTTCTGTCCATATCGATCAGATCCAGCTCTCCTGATCGGCCTTTATAGAGAGCACCGATCAAACTATTAAGAGTGAATATCAACCGATAATGACTGGCGGCCGATCGATCGGAGCATCCCTAATTATTACCAGACATGTTGACCAGTAGGTTTTGAATTTACCGGTTTTTAATTAATTTTACCAGATAAAAACCGGTAATTACCGGCTAACGGAAACCCTGATGTGCAACAGTCCTATGTTGTAAAAAAAAAACTCAAAATAATATTTTATTTATTCTCAAAATTACGGGCCAAATAGTATTGCTGGCGGGCCAACAATGGCCCGCGGGCCGCCTGTTGCCGACCCATGTTGTAGGATGTGGCTTGAAATAGTTAATGTCAGTAAATTCATAGATATTTACTAGAATCTAACTGTATTTATTGTTTTCTTTGTTACAGGGTTTTACCTTTTTACCTAGTTTCTGTCTTTCCTGGGTATAGTACCATTTCTGGTGTCATAGTAGTCACCACCAATCCGAAGTAAACGTCTATTTAGCAAACCATCCAAGTCTCATATATGTTGATGTGGTTCTATACGGACCGGTGAGCAGCCCTCGCTCCTTCCCATCATCGAGCCCTCTCTTCCACAGTCATCTCACACGTCAGAGCTGCACTTATCTGAAGCTGTGAAAAGCAGTTATTGCTTCTCCATCGCCTGTGCGTCACCGGGGAATTTCCAAGTCTCAAATAACAAAATACAAAACAGATCCGGGCCCTCTGAGAGCCCATCGAACAGCGAGCATTAAGGTTATGCTAATTGCATTGAGCTGAGGCTTCCATTCAAATTGAATTAATCTTGATCCGTTCTTGTTGTCTGTTCATTGTTTACGATTGCTTTTAGCATCCAGCACTATTACATTGTTACTGTTTGATCACTCTAATTTGCACATGGTGGGAACAAGAATGAATGTTAATGTGACCGTGTCTATGTGCAACACATTTAAAATTACTTTGTTAATATACAATTCATGTATATAGATTTTTCTGTCCACTATACCTTTGTACAGATGTTATTCATTTGTTGCTATACATTTCATTGTCCTTCTGTATTTCAGCATCTGCTGTTGTATTTCTTGTGTCAACGTGCATGTCTGGCTGCAGATGAGGAGGATGCTGAAACTGTCTACTCTTAAAATGTGATCCGAACAGATATAACAAGCAAATCTATGGTTTGCGACCAACGTAGTCAGAGCCTACACACAGCGTTTATGTTATTCCTGCTGAAGCCCATTTTCTCATCTTAAACACTATACGACTACCAGGAATGACCAAAAGCTAAGACATATATTAAATAATGGAAAGCATTTTGATCAAAATGCTGAGAGCTAAAACCTGTAGAAATGATATATTTACCTCTTTTACAAAGGATTACACCTGCAATACATTTGTTGTCCACTTAGAGGCAGTGAAAACAAGGTTTGAACACAGCATTGACATATCATCATCTTTTAAGTTCATTTCCCAAACATTAAGCAAATAAAAACTCAAAATTATATTTGTTTTAGAGTATGTCATTCCACAATAAGCTATGTTGTTGGTCTCAACCAACTCTAGACAACACTATGTGAGCAGTGCGAATGAACCAAAACAGTAAAATTACAGACCAAACATTAAATTAAACTGACTAAAAAGCTATGTAAAGAGGAGCTGTAGATTACAGAGACAATTCTCTGTGATCTACAGCTCCTAATAGAGGCATCAGTGTTAAAGACAAAATGTAGTATTTTGTGATATATATATTTAAAACAAAAAATCCAGTGAAAATGTTAAGAGAAGATGATGACAATTTTTGAAATATTCTCACAGACACAAGTGGTATCAATTTTCTTTTCTTACTCTTTTGGCATTTTACCCAAAATATCAAAATATTCCATCACTAATCCAGAGAGTTTCGACCCAAACTGAAACTAAGAAGCCTTTTAAATTATATATATTTGCATTTGGAAAGAACAGTTCAGAGTATGTTTATCTTTGAAGATTTTTCATAAATCATGGTCTTATAGTAGGTTGCATCTAAAAGCAGTCTTAAGATAACACATTCGGGACCTTATTTCTTCACACAGTAAAAATGCTCACTTTGAACATTTGGCATTAACTACTATTCGTAAATTCCTTACCCAGCTCTGTTTTCAATAGGTGGCAAGCCTTTTTTTTTTTTATATGTGGACTGACTCAGTTCAACTTGGTTTGTGAATCACGAACTCAGCGTTTTGATTGCTTATCTATATTTAATATCCCTTCAACATGTTATAACTGCATAGCTCATGTGTTTAAATAGTGGATTTAATTGGATGTAAAGTTTCCTCTAAAGTAAAATGATATTGTACTGTAATGACTTTTGACAACTTTTCTGGAAATGAGAAAAAAAATTCAAACACCACCAATACAGTAGCAGTGATTTGGACGGTGCACAGCTAAATTAAAAACCTTCTCTTTAGTATTCAGATGGAAACCCAACTTTTGTAGATTTGATGTGTTCAGGATTCCCTAGAAACAGAAACGTTGACTTTAATGAAATGTATGACTGTATGTCAACAGATTCCACATAACTGTATTAGGTTAGTTGAAAGCAATAATATTACGTTTAGATAACAAATACCAGGTTCAACTTAATAGTATTGCTTTCAACTAATCTAATACAGTTATGTGACATTTGTTGACATAATACATTTAATTAAAGTCAACGTTTCTGTTTTTTCACTGCATCCTTCATACAAACCTACCTGTGATCTAGCAATCTAGAAATTAGGAATAAAAAATGTGGTTCAATTGTGTCGGTAATTGAATTGCATGTTGAGGCAAGATGCTGCAGACCTCCATCTACTGTAAGCCTGTAAAAACGACCCGATCCATCTGGGTGTTGCATGTTGCATAAGGTGCGTGATGCAGCATTGTTACTCATTAGTATCCAGTGTGTTAAGATGCCAACTGACAGCAGTCCTGGGGGATAGCTTTGTGCTGCTCCCTTATTTATGTGCCCAGTGCAACTCAGGAACGTCTCATCCTACATGCTCTCCACATCCCCCATCTTTATACATTAAGCTCAACCTCAGGAGCCCCTCTGGCAATACAGAGGTTGGGTATATTTGTCTACCCACTCATAGAGGCGACGGTGAGGCTGGGGAAGGTTTTCAGACATTCCGGCTTTATGTAAATGTAATTCATGACATGCAGAAACATTCATTTGAAGTTATCTAAAAATAAACGCAGATGCTATTCGAACAAAACGTAATTCTGCTTATGTAGCTGCGAACAAATTAAGAGATGCTCCCAAACAGCTGCGTTGGTTCTGTATATGAATGCTGTGCCACTGGATGCTTGTGTGATTGGTGCTAACTGCTGATCAGGTATGGAGGTTTGTAGGCTTCATGGAGGGAATAACAAATAAGGCTGATGTATTCCTGATTGCCATTGAGTTTCAGCTTCCTTTCTGGGATTACCTTTGACTACGCCAAAGGAAACGGTACAGTATGATGGCAGTACAGTCAGTTTGGTTTAACAACCACTGTTCCTATAATACTGCAACTCTGACTTTGCTAACATATTCCAGTGTTCCTCGTGGCTGTTGTACCATCTACACAGCAGACAGGTGATTATACACGCTCTATGTCAGCCTCAGGCCCATGATGGTAATTCCAGATGTCATGCATATTTTACTCATTCTGCCATGCAAGCAACAGATGATACCAGAGATTTTATAGAAGGTTTTTCAAGGTCTTTTCAAACCGATATTTCAGCCAAGACCTACCTGAATCGTGGCTATTCAACATAAAATATGGAGACAATTATCTCCAACTATGCGGGCAGCATAGGGTAAGGGGAAAAAAGCGATGTTAACATGTAGGAAAATCCTGCTGCTCACCATAAAAATGAAATTTGACATCGCATGCCAGATGTGTTGCATGCCATTACCGCAAAATGTCATGTTGGATGACAACAGTAACATCCGTCAACAATTCACCCACTAAAACTGTAATTGCAAATCAAACTGATCATGTGATCAGGGCCTTGCAAACGTTTGCAAAGATCCTTTAACAGCAAAGACAAACAGTGACGGTGTGAGCACTCGTTTTTTATTCACCAATTCCTAGAGAAGCGTATCCATGACCTTATTAAAATCAATGTCTAACAACATTGCTGGATGTGAATATCCAATTCCCTCTACTGAACGGTTTCCTTCTCGGTCGTTTTCCAATCATTTATTTTGCAATGTTTGCCTCTAAAAGATATTCATCCCATAAACTCTCAGTCATCCTGGAATGTTTATTCACCCTGAAGTGCTGATGAATACATAATACCTGCTAATGCTAGTCATAGCAAATCTCTCTTTGAATTTATGTTAATTTCTTCTTTTAAAGATGTCGGCAATCTTAAGATAGCAGGCAGTCAATTTAGCCCAGTTTTGTCCGTCAAAAGGCAGCTTTACTAGTAAACCGTAAGGATCGCATTTGACCAACTCTAACAACTGTTTTTTATCCAGGGTTTCAGACAGACGGATACATTTTTGATTCCAGTTCATGATTGATTACTCCCTCTGAAACAGGTTTGACTGCTCGTAGATCATTCTGATGCAATGTCACTGGTTCTTCCAGATGCTCCTTGTTGAGACTGGGTGGGCACAGTCCAGAGACACTGCTGATGCTGCAGTGAGGTGCTCTGAGGATACTGCCAGTGCTGCTTGCTCCCCCTCTTTAGCATAGCAGTCGACTGTGCCCACTCAGTAATTCGCTCAATCTAGCCAATGTTGGAGGGTCCTCCACTCACCATTTGCTCTTCCTGGACTTTTAGAGACCCACTGTTGCACGATAAATGTGACTACAAACAGTCAACCATGGCTCATTAAAGTTTACAGGACACCCATTTCACCTTATGTTGTCCACACTAAGGTTACAATGTAGAAAACTGAATTCCCACAATGTTAGTTTAAATAAAAGTAATGTCCTGATAAGAAGGGGCATGGAATGCAAGCAAACACAAAAGTGCTTATATCCTAAAAAATGGTTTGTAAAGTTTTCATGTGTCCTAATTGTGACAACCACGTGATACCAAATAGGCATTTAGGATGTTGAGTCTTTTCTTTGCGGACCCCTGCTGTGAGTTGCCGTAGGCCCTGTGTCTGGATCTGACAGGGAGGTCCTAAGTTTATGTGGCGTGGCACCGGGGTAGACACACACCATTACTCTGAAGCCCCAGGTTCACGCATGAACATAACACACAGCCCTCATCCTGCCTCCCCCACTGATGGCCTTGTGGCTTGCTGAAGAGAGGGGCTGTCCTGCTTTCCTAGCCTCATTGATTCTGGAGGGTCTCCATCAATTAAATCTGATAGACTTTCACCTCCACTGAACCCAGCACAGCAGCTATTCGGAAAAGCAGAAGAGTCCCCCCCGACCTGAGAACTAACCCACACCAGGCTCCTTTACATGATTGTTGTTTTACACATCATTGGCTATAAGGACATACAATGTATTAGCAGGGCCCTACTTTTGATCTCACATAAATCACAAGCTGCAAATACAAGAGAGCTGTTTACATGATTGCAAACATTATGAATTGTTATTTAAATTGCTGACAGCTATTTTATTTTCTCAAATGAACCATGATGCCTGGAGGCAAGACAGTCAGTATTCAGTTCACAGACTCTACCTCATTTCAGATCAAAGGGAACGTATAGTTTGTTCCTATTTAATACCTTCTCTCTGCCCTGTTGTGTTGCTCAGCATGCGTGTGTTTGCGAGGAATTTGTGTTAACTTTGAGAGCTGATGTCTTACCAGCACATACAGAGCTTGCTAATAATTATGAGAGCACATTTCTACTTCTTCCGTCAAGTAATTACTCTACACACATAGCCTAATTACCACTAATTATTGTTACTTTACACACACAGTACATGTACATTTGTGATAAATAGGCCATTATCAATTCACGCCCCACTGATTTTCAACATTAACACATTAATATTCTCCAGTAAGATGATTTATAATTGGTGATAATTGGGCTTTAATCGTTTTTCTTTTGATCATTTGATACTTATCAGGTGATGCAGGTTGGCTTCTGACATTGTTTCCCATATGATAGTACATGATGTTTTGTGGATATTTAATTATTAATTTGTAATTTGAATATCCTGTCATTTTGTCTATAGATTTATCAGAATTGTACTAGTTGAGCTCAGTGTTTTCTATTTATAAATCCTGATGTAGTTAATTCCTCTGTGACATTGACCTCTAATGTTGTTTCCAAAGCACGGCAATGAGTCACACTGCCCTGAGTGAGATGTTCTTTAATTGCCATGAATGTTGGCACAGTAGTTAATTTTGAGTCACAGATGCCATCCTGCTGCTCTAAAGATTCACTGTGCACCCATTGTGTATTAATCCTCATCATCAAATAGTCCCCTGAATGCCAATTCAGTCCTGCTTAAGTAACATTTGCTTAAATCTGCAGTGCTCAGCTGTATTTTACCATTAAATTAATGTATTATATTTGTGAAGCATTTTCGAAGATTGATGTCTCAAGTAGGAGCAAAAGGACTTGTGTCTGAGTGCTGCAGAGAGGAAAGGGAAGTCAAAAAGTGATGAAAGACGTGCTTACACATTATTTGAAAGTTTGACAAATATATACCAGCTTTTTTTCTTAAGGATGCACGAATAACTTATAGAGTATCTATTATTTCTTTTTAGGAAAATAGGTGAGTAAGTGCATTATAATTAATTTAAAACAAATGAGATCAGGGTTCAGCTGAATGCTGGTGATTGTGATGCTCACGCTTCTTGGAATGAAGAGCACTTAACTTTTCAAAAGAGAAAAAATAGGTTTCAAGTAACACTGAAGAAATAACGCAGTGTGACAGAAGTGACACAGGCTCAGGCTAAGCAAAAAGAAACAACAGCGCACACATTTGCATTTAAAGGTCACCAATCATGCTATTTGTAGGCGATAGCATAGGTCTCAGATATAAAAAAATATATAAAAAACATGTCGATGAAGTGTTTTGCTCAAAATACCAAACAGATCACCCCCATTCTAGCCATGCCTCATATCCCACTATTTTACTTCCTGTTTCAAAAGTGCTGATTTTATGTATAAAGCTTTAAAAATAATAATTGATTTAAAAAAAAAAAAAGAGGGGGCGGAGCTTATGCCTGCTCATGTGATACTGTCTAAAATAAATGCTGCTGTGATGAAACGCCATATCATGGATTATCAAGGATTATTTCTGAAACAGTATGGAGCTCAAAGGCTTTCTCTCTTGCCGGTTAATAATAAGGTGAGTTCCTTTTTATGTCCTGCTTCTTCACACACATGCTCTCTCCAGGTTAGTGTTAGCGATGCTAATGTAAACACCGACCATATTATGTCCAAAACAGTCGGGCATTGATTCTGATAGCAACGTTTGTGATAGTGCTGGGTCCGTCGCCGATATTACGTCATATCGGCCGCAAATCTGGATCAGCTCCGTTGTACACCCGTTTTTAGAGATTTTGATACGGAGGAAAAGAGAGAGGGTTTTATTTTCTGACGCTGCGTGAGTTCCCTGACACACCGGGGCAGAGCCGGCCCGACCCATTAAGCGACATAAGCGGCCGCTTAGGGCCCCGCAGCAACTAAGGGCCCCCTAGCAAAAAAAAAGATTTTTAAATCTCAGTACACCGTCGCCGTGATAAGTATGTTTAATTAATGTTGTTAATATGCCTAGATTGCCTACTCTCACAATCATGTATTATATTATTGACTCACTCATATAATACATTAACTGTGCTTAACCTGAACCTGATCATGACACTAGAGAGGACGGCAGGATTGTAATTTCCTGTGTTCAGTGAATGCAACAGAGGCAAGGCACCAGACCAACCAGAGAGTTGAATGGAAATAAACATCTGTCTTATTGGCTGACAGGTACATGTGAGCTGTGTCTCTGAGCAAGGCACTGCTCCCCGGGCGCTGTTCAAAATGGCAGCACACTGCTCCTAACACTAGGATGGGTCAAATGCAGAGAAACAATTTCCCCATGGGGATTAATAAAGTATATCAAAATCAAATCACAATGTTTAAAATAAACTGTCAGTCTCAGACTCAGAGTTTTTGAAGATGGACATAAGAACATTTGTTCTTAAAAAATACGACAATTCTCAAGTGGTGGTTCACACAACAACCCCAGAGCCAGCACTTGAGCCAGGAGAAATTACAGCTACGTTGACGTTACTTTGAATCGCGCGGGTAAGCTAAACCGTTAGCAAGTAGCTATAGCTATAGCTAGCCAGATATATTAAATAAACACTTTGTCATACAATCTAAATGTAATGTTTTTTAGCGTTACCTGGTGATTTCAAAGAAAGCTCTCTGGGAAATGTTGACTTACTGTTCGACATGAAGCTAGAAGCTACCTTACAGTACACAGTTGATCCTGAGTCCTGTCAGTTAAAGTGTTTCATAGTTAGCTTAGCTAAGCATCAACCTAGCACTGAAATATATGGATGTTATGTGACAGTATTTCTGAGAAAAAGTCAGCTGAAATGGTGGCATAGTTGCCACTGCTTTAGTATCGACAGCATGTTTGAACATATTTGCAGCAGTACATGTGGCTGAATGTAACTGTGCAACCTCTTTTTGTGACAGATTTTTGCATGAAATTATAATTCTTCTGAATGATATTCCTATTGACAGCTAGTTTTTATGTGAACATTATGAGATGGACAGCCAGAGAGAATAAATGAAAAATAGTTATGAAATACTATATGACAAAACAAGAATACAGTTTGAAAGGGGAGTGATTTGTAAAATATCCATAAAGAAAAATCTGTTTACAGTTCTGTTTCATATCGGTGTTGAGAGATGTATCCATAGATCTCTTAATTTTGCTCTCAAAGTGCACCAGATTGATACTTTCAACTTCAATATTTAAAAAAAAAATCTTCCCGGAGGAGTATGCCCCCGGACCCCCCTAGAGGAGGTGAGGACCCCCCTAGAGGATGTTAGGTCCACAGTGTTTACATGCTTATTTATACAATATGTGTGCTTATGCTAACATCACAAGACAAAAGTTGGTTCCGTGTTGTGTGAAGTGAGAATGCGCTAAAGTGAGGGGGGCCCCAAAGCCAAAGCTCGCTTAGGGCCCCCAAAAGTCTAGGGCTGGCCCTGCACCGGGGACACATATTTATGTATAAAAGACATCAAAAAGTGCATTTTGCATGATAGGTCCCCTTTAAGTCAATGGACGATTAATATCCATGTCTATAAGACACACTGTGTGACCACAACAATTAAAAGCATTATACACTGTAGCTCAACAGATTGTGTGCAGCCTACTTTTGTCCAATCTGTTGGCAATGTATAAACCTTACAATGTCTGTTGTTTATTATTTATAAACATTGATATCAAAATTCAATGAATAAATGGAAGCTGTCATTCAGACAGTACCTGTCTGTTTTTTACAGATTCTGTATGTATCAGTATAGTATAACCTGTCTATGGTTCAACAGTTGGGGGCTGGGCTGTCGTCACTGGCGTAGTGAACAGACATGACGAGTGATGGGTTATTCATGTGTAAACAAACATGGCATGTTGGCTCAGGGGCAATCTTTGTAAGAAATGGCGTTCTGGATAGCAGCGACTGTAGATGACACATGCATTCCCCTGGCAGCGGCAAACCACAGCTACGTTTTGGTGCACGTATATTTATAGGGATCCCTGTCATCCTGCGCCTCATGTAGGAGAGTGCAGAGAGTGTTTAAGTGCTCAAAATGAGTAAGGCTGGAGGCTAAACCAGAAGCTTGAAAACCCCCTCACTAGAGCCATTTTCTGATGGCTACGATTCAGCTGAAGAAACCTGTTTCCCCCTGGTGAACTACAGCAGGAGAAAAGAGAGCTAGCGCAGGCGATCAAAGAGGCATCGATCTGGTCTGCTGCTCCTGTATCCCGGCAGAACAGAACCTGCTTCTTCTCCCACCGTCCTCTAATGCTGAGATAGAGGCTCTCCGGAGAACAAAAGGAATTTGAATTCTCACATATGGATTCAAAAACCTTTCTCAAATTGAACATTGGTTTTGTTCTACCTTTCATCTCAGTCTTCTTTTGTCAGAAAGTGGCCAAAATAAGATAATTTCAAAACCACATCTTGAAAAGAACATGTAAGGAATCAGTGTTTGGTTCACCTATTGTCCCTCAGCTGCTTTACTCACAAGCTAATGTGACGGTCAACCAATTAGACTTCACAAAGTCAGCAATAGCTTTAGTAATGGTACTGAATATGAATATATAATGCTCTCACAAAAGACTTTGCAGATGGTATAGTCTGATTATCTTTTGTGAAAAGCATGGATCAGATGGATATTTTAGGAACAGCAAAAGACTGTTAATCCTAAATTCAAACACATTTGATCTAATACAAATACACATTTTAATTTCTTTATACTACTTTATTGTTGGATTCAGGCCACATTTGGTGGTTGTCTCAGTATTTAGACATGCCTCATTATGTACTAACTTACTGTATTTGTGGGTTCGAGAATAAAAATAGATTTTGGAGTAGAAGCTCTGTGAACATTTCATGCCACGATGGTACTGTCTACCTCAGCAACAGGGTGATGGCACAGAGTGATGATGGCTGCTAGTAAGCTTTGATCCTGGCAGGTTTTCGGCTGAGTGTTCTTCCAAGGAGCTGCATGTCTCTGCAAGTCTCACATTTTTGGTGGAGCAGACAGCTTTTTCTGCCACTAATGCTGTTAAGTAAGGAAATTGTAACACTTCCTCCGATATCATTTCTCAACCTGCCCAAGCAGATTGACTGATGAAGCCTGTCTTGGGATAGGAAGATTGTCATTCTGCATCTTTTGCACATTGGCAGCCCTGCGGCGGCAACAACAACAACAACCTTTTACTCAGACTCAAGTCCCTCTTGCTGCCTGTTGTATAGACATATTTGACACCTGATGCTAACCTAAAGAAGGATGTGAGTGCAATTATTTACATCATCACATGTTACTTGTTAGACGCTTTTATCCAAAGCGACTTACATACTCAATACTGTGGACAATCCCCACAGGAGCAATTTTGGGGTGAAGTGTCTTGCCCTATGACACAACGACATGTTGACTGCAGTGGGGTTTGAACCTATGACCCCCTGATCCCAACACCAAGGCTCTCTCCACTGTGCCACACACCTCAAGCCTCCCATTTACCATTCAATTAATTTACATAATCCTCAAAACAGAATAATATAATACTACTTCATAAGTAAGGACATTCTTTAATGTTCAGCAGTTCACAACCTTGAAGTCTTTATTCTTACTTCCACATATCTGATTAAGATGAATGTAAGTTGTTACTTTAATTGATGAATTCATGAACACTGATTCTGAAGAGATCTGTTAGCTTAGCATTACTGTAAAACTTAAAACCAGGTGAAAACAGTTCAGCTGGCTCAATGTTTACAAATCAATATATTGTGTAAATTGAGTGAGTTTAAGAGGTGCTGGTGGGCACTTTTTGTTACCTTTGGACAGAGCCAAGCTTGATGTGTCCCTCTGTTTGCAGTATTTAAGCTAAGCTAAACTGATTGCCCTTCCAGAAACGCCTCAGATACATAGAGTTCAAATTTAGGAGGGGCATTGTCAATTTTCTTGCCAAAATGTATCAGTTATCATGATTGCACTAGCTTTTTCCTGGAGCAACAGCATATTTTATGACATATTTTACAAATTAAATATACTACTTTTCCCGCTATAGCACAGATCCTTTTGAAAATGTGCACTCTCACTTGCTGTGTTTGTCTGAAATGTCTGTGGATTAATAAATCATTGAATTAGTGCTCTGTCAAGCAGATATGTTGGAGGAGTTTTGAAGGATTTAACACCCAGCTGTGATGGGTGGTGAGCTTGTTGAGTCATCATCGTTGTAATACATTTTTACTTTTTTGTCAATCTGTATGAAGTTTTATTTCAAATACATTACTACCATCGTTCTAAATGAAAGCAATTTCCTTTCTTCCCTTTGTGAATCACACTGCAAATACAAATGACTTTATGGTTACAGTGTTTTGTTGTGTTTGCTCTTGGTCTATTTCTATAATTTCATAAACTGGCAGCAAAAAAAGCATCACTGATACTGTGAGCTGGGAAATGTTCAAAGAAGTGACCCTAAGGCTGTTCTCAACCAGTTAAAAATGTGGAAAAGATGAATAATGGAGAACTGGCTCTTTGTAAGGATTTGTGTTCCTGCCTTCTGTCAACTGTAATGTTAATCATACTATCTGACTTATATACTTTCTTATTCAATCTGACATCCTAATAGCACTGAAAGCCATATCTGTGTGATAAGACTGTTTTCTACCATACAGCCCCTTACATGCTCCTTCTGTATATGGTTAGTTATTCTTTGATAGACATTAAATTAAAGAAGGATGCAGTGGGACAGGAAAAGGTGGTTTCTTATCCTGCATAGCCCCTTTAACATAAAATGCATTGATGTGTTATCAAAAAATATGGACAAGTGGCTTATATAACCTATTTTACTGAAGATATGTTCAAAGGGTCAACCCGATACCCGAACTCTTATTTGTATTAAAAGGCATATTTGAAACAGATTTATTTATAAGTTAAAACAAAAAATGATCTGATTTTGAGAGGAAGAGACAAGCTTTAAGGTTATAATCCCAAAATACAAGACATAATTATTTATGAACTATAATCCCAAAATACAAGACATAATTATTTATGAACTATAATCCCAAAATACAAGACATAATTATTTATGAACTAAGTTAAGTAAAACAAGTCTGTTTAAAGGGCCCAATCACACCAAACAGCTCCATGGACCTTGTGGGTTTTTTTCTCTGTTCCCCTGTTCATATTTTCCCTCTCTACTTAATCCTACTCCGTTTTCCTGAAGGCAAGTCTTACCTCGGAGGATATGAAAAGTAACTACATATGAAAATTGCTTTTTGAAAGAAGTAGAACATTTTCAGAGTGAGGTTTAGTCCTTAAATGAACTGAGAAAGTTGGCTTCATCATGTATTCTTTGTGTGAAGCAGACGCCCTGACCAAACTCATAACACCCATCGAAGTGGTCGGCTCTTCTGAGGGAAATCAGTTTTCAAAGCAGCTGAGGAGAAATTAAAGTAGGTCCCTTTCTGTCATGAATTTTGTTATAAATGTAAACTTCTACATACATACATGCACATAATCATTTAAGTGCTCAGGAGCCTTTATGACATGTATTGGAGCTTAACCTTTGCAGTGCTTTTGTTGGTAGCTGAGCAGATTACAACACTTTGGCTCGATTGCCCGGCCTCAGACACATGTCTTTGATCTGAGACTAAAGCCCTCAAGTCAGCCACCCCGCTTCATTCGTTTGCCGTCAAACCCATTGACGTCTGTCGCACACGACACCCTATAGCGTCTATATGAGAAGAACCAGAACAGGATTAATCCATCCGTATTAATAATAGAACATAAAGTCTGCAAACGACTGGAGGGGTAGAGGATGGATTGAAACACAGGACTTTGACCCTGGACACTGCTGGTCTTGTTCTGTGTGAAACTAAAAGACAACTTGGAATTATTTTAAGTGACGTTCTTATTGAACCATAACCAACATATTTTCCTTAACCTAATTAAGTATTTGTGTTGATTTATAACCAAGTGCATGCCTGGACGGATCCTCTAGTTTAGAGACATCTTTACACACTTCTCAACTATGCTTTATGTTCACAAATATATATAGTTCACACACTTGTAGTTTAGGAAACCTGGAATGGAGTGTGAAACATGAAAAGAGCAGCATCTAATAAGAGGAGGCAAAATAATGTTATTAATATATTAAAGTCATGGAAGAAGCTTACTAATGGTGAATGAAAAAGAGATGTAATAGCAATACCAGACGCACTAAAGTGGTGGTAATTATACTCAAACAACTTCAGCAGGTGGAGAGAGTTATGTGTCTCAGTACAGCAAATTATAAATAACAGTTCAGTTACAGCATGATCTAATTAATACTATGAATTCAATGTCAACTACAAATTCTACTTAATCCCAACACAAACTATGACTCCCTTCCATCTGTTTGCTCTACAATCAGACTGAGGACATTTTTATAAAATGTATTCTCTATATTTTTCTATGAATCAGTTATTATCCTGTATATATTATTTTAGTGAACATTGTTGCTCTTTAGGTAAGTGTGTGGTGCGCTCACTAAATGTCTGATAAAAATGAATCTCTTGTACATACAAACAACACATTCATTACCTTTAAGTAATATATATTGATCAAACATCTTTGATCATATATACTTCTAATGTTCGACTGCATAAATACATTCAGTTTTAATTGTGTTGACTGTCAATGACTCTAAGTCTTCTTGCTGTCAAATTTCACTTACATCAGATCTGATAAAAGTGTAATTTGACAGCGAGTTCAAATGTCAAAGATATTATTTAAATGCCGGCATCCTGCTGATATACAAGAGATGTGTAGCTTTTTGGGGACATCTCAGTGAGATGCTGAGTCATCTTATCTGCATTTAATACAACGGGGCCCACCTCTGGAAAAACATGTAGTCAGACACTCACTATATGCCTTAAATGTTGTACGGTATATCATTCTGAATACTAATGTGGATATTATTCACAATAATTCCTGTCCAAGTTTGATGGAACAGGGGTTGACTACACAATCGCTTCCATCTTATGTTACGTAGTAATGCTACATTTAAGAATAAGGATAATTAAGATGATCCTATGTGAATGAACGTCCATTCCCTCATTGTGAAGTTATTTTGCTCTGTCCCACATCTTCTTTTGCAATACCAATCTTGCTCTGTGCAGGAACAAAAAGAAGATAGAAAACACTTGATAAAGATGTTTTTTTTTTGGTTTTCTGGAGTGTTTTGAAATTGACCTGTTGCTGGGTGTGAACAATAACTTATTTGTCGATGGTAAAACTAGATGTTTTACTTCTGCATCATTAGCATATGTAGGTGGCAGCCTTAGGCCATGGCTGACATTCAACGATCAATTCCTGATCCTTTTTTCTGTTTAAAAAATAGTTTATACGGCAATGATCCAGACTAGATTGGTTCTCCCACCGTCTCAAATTAACAACACAGAATATACAAGTCATCTAATCCCTCCTTTGGAAATGTCCCCCATTACTTTGGTATTGTCATCCATAATAGTTATTTACATTCACACATTTCAAATGATTAGGCATTTAGTGATTGGTATTTAATTTAAACATTTGACTAGATAAAAAAATATTGCCATTAGTGGTTTTAATGATGTGTTATGCGCTAGAGAGCTATCGTGTATGAAAGTAGGTCATTTTCCCTCTCTTATATCTTTATCTTTAAATTGCTTTGAAAACATCTTCTTCAAGCAACTGCAACATAAAAAAATAATGTAATCATTGAACAAGTTCAAAACAAGTTGTACGTCTTATCTTTCATCAACACACATCTGGCAAAGCAATCTCTACTGCTCACTGTTACAGTGAATGAGTGACATAAACACTAAAGCTGTTAAATACTCTCTGAGTTCAGTGATTTTAAAAACAGGCTATAAGAAAGGTACAAGGAGAGAAAATCCCTCGGAGCAAAGACAAAAAGAGAAAAGGGGATTTTCTTATGAGAGGGAGCGTCGGGGGCAAACAGTGCCACGCTGTTAGAATGTACACTACTGTCCAAATAAGATTTATTATTTATTCTCCCTTTAATGTCAGGGCCCAATTCAATATGAAAAAAAAGCTTATTTCTGACCTAAGAGACTGCACTGCCATATCTTATTCATTAAAGTTTGTTTTGTTTTTAGGCTGGTTGCTGATAATTGTCAAGAACTGAGCGTAGTTTGTCCCTGTGAGTCACTCTGGGTTTTGTATAAAGCCTTTTTGTAAAACACAGTGCTTTAGGGAATTCAAGTATGGGGTCTTCCGACCATGCACAGCCCTAAAAGCCCTGCACAGTGTGAGCTCAGGCAGTATGGAGCCGTGAACACACTGACCACAGGAGGCGTCTCACTCAACAATGCATTAGTTCAATATCATTGTTCTTTAGCTATACGTTTAAACCACATACAGGTGATATACAATATCCCCAGGATAAAATAACGTACACATATTTATTTAATATGCCTCTTTTTACATTTTAAACCCATCATTTATGCATTTCTTTGCAGTATTAAAGGTCACCTATTATGCAAAATCCACGTATTCATGTGACCCCTCTGTGTAAAAAGATTCTGAAAGTTTCAGGAAAAAATATTTGCTCTCTTATTGTCCTGATCCATTTATATAAAAACCTGCCTGAAATGACCTGATCAGATTGTTGCAACTTTATGATGACATAACGAGTTGTTTGGCTTGTGTAACCATTTTCCAATAACCAACCAAGGTAACCCCCCCCCCCCACCTGATCACCTGAATCTCCTCTAATGCCCCTTTCACACCAACGCGGTTACAGGGCCGGTTCGGAGCTTGAGCCTGATAAGCACCGTTTTTTTCCTGTTCACACCGCAGCGGTGAGCGGTGACTAGAACGCAACCACACACACTAAAAAAAACACACTTTATAAAGTCAGGCAACACTAACCAGGCTTCGTGTGATTCTGTTTATTTGTACCTTACTTTGACCATCCGTTCCCTGTTATTGATCATTGTGGAGAGCATTATGAATCATAATGAAAAATACGCCAGTAAAATGTGCCTTAAAAAACGGCTTATACCACAATAGGATAGCAACAAGTAGTCAAGATAGTCAGTTTAGCTTCGGTTGCTATGCTCACCCATTTTATACCAGAGAAACTTTTATACCAGAGAAACTTTCATAACAGCGTTGTGATGCCAAACAGTGTCAATTCACACTGAAACACATTCCCTTATGGGGAATTGGGGATATTTATCAGCCGCTGCCGTGAGTTAACGGGAGACTAAACTCCGGTGGACGAGCAGCACTGCAGCGGTCGGTAAATGCCGCTGAAACACATTAATAAACAATGAACCACGGCACTCTGGAATAAAGTATAAGGTTGGAGAAGTAGTTATTTAATTTAATCAGGCTTCATATGATTAAAAGTAACACGATCATCGACCCGACGCAGTCCTCCATTGTTGTTGTTGTTGTTGTTGTGAGCGCCGTTGGGGAGAAAATCAGCGACGTAAACGGTGACGTCATGACGCAGCAGCAGCAGCAGCACCAGTTGGACTCTGGGCGGTGTGAACAAAACGGGGGCTAAAAAGAAAAAACTTCCGAACAAGAAGCACGGAGCTAGAATGGGAGCTGCATTGGTGTGAAAGGGGCACTAGCGCACCATTGTGTTCTTTTTAACCAAATATCTCACAGAGGGGCGTGGGGAGTGGCTCCTTATTTTCATCTAAAGTAACAGACAGAGAATCAGCACTTTTGAAACATTACATTACATGTTACTTGTTAGACGCTTTTATCCAAAGCGACTTACATACTCAATACTATGGACAATCCCCACAGGAGCAATTTGGGGTAAAGTGTCTTGCCCAGGGACACAACGGCATGCTGACTGCAGTGGGGTTTGAACCTGTGGCCCCCTGATCCCAACACCAAGGCTCTCTGCACTGCGCCACACGCCGAAACAGGGCTGAAACAGAGGGGTTTATGGGATGCTACAATGGGTGATCTGTTTGGTATTTCGAGGCAAACACTTCAGAGACATGTTTTTTATCTGAGAGCTGTTATATATCGATGCAAAATAGTATAATAGGAAACCTTTAAGATTTTATGATAAATGTTCTCTCTTCAAGTGCACCTCGCTGTCTGGTCTCTCTTTGTCCTCCATGCTCCATTGCTGTCATATGATCTTTTCAGTTTAGCTGGAGATTGACAGAAGTCCATGTTCATCAGCGGTGTTAAGCGTCAGCAACATGACCGTAACTGTCAGGAAAATCCTACACGTAGAAGCTCACAATTTAGCAGAGCGCTCATTTGTTTCTTTAAAGAGATAAGAATGCATGAGAGGAGATCCACAACATCGGTAAACACCTGAGTGTTAAATGTAGCACAGATGATCTGAGAATGGGATTTGAAATCTAATGTGTGAATAGACATTTGCTAAACCTTAAAAAAAATTTTCTATTGCTCCTACTTTTGTGCCATAATAATTGATTGGGAATTATTTTTGTCAAAAGAGTTATCTGTACATTTTACAAAGATGCTATTGGACCTGAAACTGAAATGTGCAGAGACACAAAGTTAGCACCTAAATGTTATAAAATGATCATAGCACTGCCTGTTTATCAGCTTTATTGTAACATATACATTCATTTTGCATTTCTTTGACACAAGTTAGAATTAAATCTATCCTGCTGGAAACTGTCATATAGAATATACAGAACTTTATCAAGAACTTATTTTATTCAACGATTATCCTTTGACCCTCTGCACCTCTGCTATCCTCCAACACATTTCCCTATCCTGCTGTGGTTGCATTTGGGTTGTATTTGGAGTGGATATTTTTGTATTATGTCACCTTTAGTCAAGTGTTCAGACTTTCCCAATACAGACTATTATTAAAAAGAGATTAGGTTCCTATGTCCCTGCAGCCAGCCGCTGGACTGCCAAAAAAAGATCCTATCATCAACTTTTTGGCTTCACTTTGATGGCGGCCATTATAGAAGACTTCAAGGCAGCTTCTTCCTCTAAAGCTGCCGACTGTGAGCTAAAGCTATTGGCCAACTACAACATGTGGGATTGTGCCTTACTCATCTTCTCAACCAATGATTATTCTTCTGGATAAAAAAGTAACCACCAGTGTTGTATCTTCGTTGTATGTTTGTGAACAGCATATCAGTGGTTTCAGTGGTTTCACTGGAAAAGATTGTGAAAATATTGCATGAAAGGGATGTACAACATAAGTCGTCCAGTATTGGCCTGCACATTTGAAAAGCCTTTAATGTCAATTGTTGTTGAATAAACATTTAACTGTGTACTCAAGCCCCTTTACGCACAACTCTCAAAAAATGCACCTGGATGCAGGTTTTATATCTTAGACAAACGACACATAAAGTATTCTGTTCATCGCAGTAAATGGAGCTATTCGACGCAATTTGCATCCCTTTCACCAAGTGTGAAGAAGGCTTGTTCATTGGCTGAGGAGCCGAGGAGGCACCGTGCCACAGGGCCTGCAGTTGGCTAAGTGAAGAGTGTCAGCCCACTGTCGGCAGCCTTCGAGGAGGCAGCTGTCTTCCGTCAATCAGGGAACAAAAGTTGCTTCCAGATGTTCGGGCGCTCAGAGCTCAGTCTAAACCAAAAGACATTTGAATATGAATTGGGGGAAAATGGGCTGTAATTGTTTGTAAGTTGGTTAATTTCAATAATTGTCACATTCAATTCAAAGTATTTGCATTCAATTTCAAATTGCTGTATTCGAGACATTTAAATTCAGCTGCTCGGGGTAAGCTTGATGAATTCAAATTCAATCTGTGCCCACACTGATATCTGTTCATGTTGAATGAAGTGTCAAATCACATCATATCATATAAACAGACAGCATATTATTCAAGCAGGCAGCAGTATAATGCAGGAGGGGATTTTATGGCTGCTGTGTCTACAGTACCAGCCAAGAAACATACAGTGTAGTGCATCGCAATACAGTGTAGTGCATCGCAATACGCTTGAGGATTTAACTTAGTGTTGATTTGCTTGAGTCTTGAAAAAATCGAATACGTTAAAATGAAGTTATTATATTCACTCTGTTTTCCAATCCAATGCTAGATTATGGTATTATTAGGATTCAAGAAGTGGCAAAAATAAAGAGAAGTCTTCTCAAACATCTATTGGTTGAGGGAAATAAATAATGTTCATATTGCCATGCCGATCTGAAGACATATTTCCTCTAATTTGTCTCCTTTAAGGCATATCTCATGAGTTGTTCTTCCTGAGAACAGGAAGGCAGAAACAATAAAAAATGTAAATGTACACTAATACTGTATGTAATCCATCTTCAGTCTGCACAACATGTTTTCATTTACTCTTTTTTTTTGTCTCACCCCTGCAGTGTACTTGGTATTTTTCCCATAATGCCCTCTAACAGCCTCCAGGATGGGCACAAATTCATTGGTATCAAGCCATAGGTTATCTGTGTGGGCGGAGATTGTAACACGGATAGCGAATACATGCCAAGAGAGTGTAAATGATTACAGGGAGGGAACCTGAAGCACATCTAGACGTATGGCTGCATAACATAATGTTATATTGTTTGTGGCTACTGTCTACATGTTTTATTACTTTCTCTTTAACGTTGAATTCCTTGTGGCGTTTACCATTTATAGTTGAAAACTTTATTTTACATAATATCTACATTGTACATCGACAGAATCTTCTGAAAACTATCTGTGTTTGGTTTTTATGCTCAGGAACAGAAAAAAATACCAGCAAGCTATTTAAAAAAGCCAAAAATAATCCTGATACTGCTTTAAAAAAAAAAAACATTTTGCGTTTTAAAGTCATAATTGCATGTACTGCACTTTGCTACTGTAAGAATTGAAGACACTGTTTTAGGACGTGGTACATTATACATCATGTTTGTATAATGATGGGTGAATCATGAGCTAAAAGTATCCGCTCAGCAGGTCATCTGTCAGGGCTGCTGACAGTACCAGCTGGCCCGTTCTGGCTGCCAGGGGTACAGGCAGGTTAGAGGGGGGGAAGGGGGGCCTCCTCCCACCACCATACTTCTCCTTTCTATATCAGGGGCTGGAAACACAGCCAAGCCTCAAATTGTTGTGTGCCATCCTCCAGAACAACAGTATAATTGATCCAAAAAAACAACAGAAGGAAAGGAGGAGCAGATTGCCCACGCAGCCATTCATGTCCAGCACATTACTGCAAGCCCGAGTTCAAAGTGGGTCAAGGATGAAATATCAGAATCACCGAGGCTACAAGATCAAAGGTGTGCATCACTGTGTGTGCACTGCGATGAGTAGTGAAGGCATTTTGTGGTTGGTGAAAAATTATGAAAGTGTGGAGATGATAAAAAATGTAAAGCCTCCTGGACATTTCTGGCAGGAAGAAGATGGGTGTGTTTATGGGTTTTAACCAGGTTTTAACCTGATTGGTTATCTGTGTATTTGTCCTCAAAAAGTCCCTGCTATCAGCATTTGTCGCACAGGACCTGAAACGTCAAAAAGAAAAACGACTTTTACAAGATTGACTTGACAAACAAAAGTAATGTTATGTCAATACCACATGTTTTGAATAGTTTTTACCTGGACAAAGCCTTTCTCTCTCCTGTAAGAACTAACGGGTACTTCCTCAATAACTTCCCAGGGTGAATTAAAACACAAGATAGTTTGTTAATAACTAAATGTAGGTATTTGTGAGATCCTCTCTGTCACCTTACAGTAACTATACATTAAGCCAGGGGTGGCCAACCCGCGGCTCTCGAGCCGCATGCGGCTCTTTGCCTAGTTTCATGCGGCTCTTCAGTTCATATCGAATTTTATGTGTGAGAGTTTGGGGGAGAGACACTGACTCCTGACTAGTGTTGCACGGTGTACCGATACTTGAAAGGTATACCGCGATACTCTGCCGTTAAAAACGTTACGATTCCTCCGTTTCTTTAGTATCGGTACTTTAAGAATGACGGGGGAAAGTACTCCGGTGAGAAAGGGCCGTTTAATAAGAGCCGTGTGTGTTCAGCGCTCTGCTTCCACTCCCTGGGCCTGCACTGCAGCCCTGCCTGCAGTCCCTCCCTCTCAAGCACGCTCTAAGTGCCTCCCCTCTCTCGTGCACGCGCTAGCTGCCAGAGCATGTGAGAAAACGAGAAGCATGGCTGCAAGTGGGAGTGCAACTGCCGCTGCGCCTCGGCTTGTTGACAAAAAAGACGCCAGAAGCTACATTTGGAAGTATTTGAGCGATATCTCTGACAGCGAGGGCAAGCCTACGGACACCACGACGCCTGTCTGTCAGACATGTATTAATTTGATTTAATACGAATTCTTGTCATTTATTTTATTTATTGTTCTCATTGTTTAAAAGTGTGTGTTCTGGTTCTGGTGTGAAATAAAGCACAATAATTACATTTGAGACTGTTTCCCTTTTTTTAAGAAAAGTATAGAAAAATAATCGGAATCGCAATTATTGACTTGGTATCGAAACCAAATGTTGGTATCGTGACAACACTACTCCTGACAGTTAACCCTGATATTTAGTAGGTCTGTTCAGTACTGAATGCTGATAATTCTGACGTAATTTGGCCGGTCAAAGTTGTTTGGGCTCGGATAAAATCGCTCCGTTACTTTGGTCCCGTGTTACTTTCTTCCCGGCTCTCCCTACGTGTGTATGTGTGGTGTCAGTAGCCCAAGAGCCAATCACAATAATACCTGCGATGTAGTGAACCAATCACCTTTGAGGGGGGGGAACCTATCGTTGATTAAACACTATCCAGTGTTTCCCCTACCATTGTCTTGGAGGGGCGCTGCGCCCCCCCCTGAAATTCAAGGTGTTTAAAAAAAAATATATATATATATTATTTAATTGTTTTAAATATATATGTAGCACTATATTGCAAATAATCTATGACTACTGTCACTTTTCACATTGAACATGTGCTCTTTTATTAAATAAACTAAACGCTTTCATTTTAAGTTCTGGGTTTAGTGTTTTTGACCCTAAGAAACCCTGATGCATTAATCAATAACAATAATCCACACCTCCTCTCTCTGCTCCAGAGGATTTAAAATATATATCCCAATGCCACAAAAATGCATCAGTGACTTGGTTGAAATCTTGTCTCCAGAAAACAAAAAACTCAAACAAGCGGTATCAGCAGTGGTGTAGTGGCCGTTGGACGCGGGGGTACGCCGTACCCCCACTTATATGGAGCATGATCTGTTTTTTTTCAATAGTCTAATAAATATAAAATCATTGCCAGTCTTATCAGTTGCAAGTGTGTATTTGTTGTAATAATGATAAAAACATAATACATTTCACAGTAATTATAATAAGAAATAAAAACGATTTCCTTAAAAAATTATGATTCGTCATCAGGCTCGTGACCCCGCGGCGAGCTGGGGGTGTGTCGTGACCATATACAGTCTATGGTCGTGACACACCCCCAGCTCGCCGCCCGCCGATTTTGCGACAGCTCTTTCCCTCAAAAACGCTCACGAAAAAGCTCTATAATAGCAGAAAAAATGTTCTTATTTTCTAAAAAGAATATAATTCACAAGAAGAAAGAGGCTAGCAGCACCGAAGCTACAAGTGAAGCTGCTACTACATCATCAGAAGAGCCGCCTGAAGACGTGGATAATTCTAGCGTTAACGTTAGCTGCGCTAGCAACGTTCCCCTGGCTAGCTCAAGCTCAGCTGTCCCAGAGGTATGGACGGAGGAGATGTGGCGGAGGAAACAAGAGGTGTGTGTGCGTGTGTGTGTGTGTGTGTGTGTGTGTGTGTGTGTGTGTGTGTGTGTGTGTGTGTGTGTGTGTGTGTGTGTGTGTGTGTGTGTGTGTGTGTGTGTGTGTGTGTGTGTGTGTGTGTGTGTGTGTGTGTGTGTGTGTGTGTGTGTGTGTGTGTGTGTGTGTGTGTGTGTGAGAAGCAGCGCTGTCTGCTTATTTGCAATGTAGGCTAGGTCTAATAATTTCAAGTCCAGATTCAATGTTGTTTGCATAAGTAGGCTATATTTTTCGTTTCATTTATTTAATAAGTTAATTTCAAGACAACTTTGGGAATTTTGTTTGTTTTCTGTGAGAGAGAGAGAGAGGGAGAGAGAGAGAGCTTAGATGCAATACTGTAGTTTATGCAATTTAGGCCTATACATTGTTTATGTAATTGATGTGCCAGTGTGTCCATGGTTTTGAGTCTGTGTGTGTCTGTTGAGCGCAGCGCCGTCTGCTTTTTGCAGTACAGTAAGTAAAGTAGGACTAAGCATACCAGTAGTTTCTGTGGACCTGTCTGCCCGTTTTGTGAGTGCACTGCGCACGTGCGCATTTGTGTGGCATTGTTTGGAGCTAATTAAAATAGCGTCCCCCCAGTAAAAAAATCCCCACTACACCACTGGGTATCAGTGACTGTGTGTTTGATGTGGCTCTTTGCAATAACAGAGAAAAAATGTGGCTCTTAACCTCTGACTGGTTGGCCACCCCTGCATTAAGCAATCACACACTACTGTATGCATTTTAGTTAACAATGTTTTCTGAAAAAATAAGCATTTCAAAGTTGAGGATTAAATTAACAATTATTCATTTATCAGTCTATTGCTCTCATTGTTGGACAACTGTGACATGACATTTTATAAATGAAACCATAAAACTCACCTTAAAATAACAAATACTATCCATACATTTATGTTATGTTTATCATCTTTATGCTAAAATAATAATAATATCAGGTCCTTATTCTTAGTTCATACTCAATTCACTCTCTGGAAAACATAACATAACTATTAAACAACTAAATAAAATCCCTGCAAAACACGTTCCTCTGTTTAACCAGGACCATGGGCAAAAATGTAATAAAGAAAAATAGAGAAAAAAATCACTTTCATTTCTCAATGAATTCCTAAAAGATTTCTTTCTTCTCTTCAGAAATTAATCTCTGAGCCAAGGAGGTTGACGTAAAACCCTATCAAGTGAAAATTACATCTTAAGAGCAGAAGTCGCTGCCCGATCCAGCACCTTGAAGGAGGGCGTGATTAAGTGTGTCCAAAAGTAAGGCTCTAATTTACCAAGATAATTACCCGCCATGAGACACCCTCTGGAAGATTTAAGGGCTAACTATTAACTTTCTCATAGCGACTCCCTCCATTCCCTTCTGTACCTGAGGATTTTCTCAACGGATCATTTTAAGAAATAGAATGGTCAAGCACTTTCTAGCTAAAACCAGCGACTAGTGAAATGGGTGAGCCGCCCAGGGAGGCTGGAGTTTATTTTGGCAGCGTACCTCTGCATCCCAGCAGCTCTTAGGGTGAGAAGCCAAGCAGTCAGCTGTGAGGGGAGCCCAGGTAAAAAAAAAAGAAACTGAAGATGCAACATTAATTTATCCCAGTTTACATTATGGTGGAGAGTTCAGAGCTTGATTTTTTTGTTTCTCTGCGTGTGTCCTCTGTCTTCCCTCTGGCCCCGACCAGCCCGGCCCTTTGGACACTGGAGGCAGGTGAAGTATCAGGTCAGGACAGAAGAGAAAGCAGCATGGATCCTGCCAGCCACACAGGGCCCAGAAGACTGAGTGGCCAGGCCCTGCAGGACCAACTGGCAGATGGCTGCCTCAGGATAATGACCAGGTGACATCTGCAGAGTGAACAAGCCATCAGGCTAACAGACTCACCTTGACCCACCAGGGAAGCCAAGCTGCCCGCTCTCAACCTCCTCCTCCTCCTCCTCCTCCTCCTCCTCCTCCTCCTCCTCCTCCTCCTCCTCCTCCTCCTCCTGCAAATTCCCTCAGGTTACATCCACTAACCGAGAAGTGTTACAGAAGTTTATTGATTTACTAAGTTTCTCTAACTCCCCAAGAAAAAGAGGTGAGAAAGTCCTGAAAAAACATTAACAGATTGTATGTGGGTGTTGAATTGAGTTTTCTTTTATTCACTAGAGATTCAGTCACTGCCTCTATCAAAGGACTGAACCCATTCTTATATGTTTTCCTATTTCCTAAGCCCCTTAATATTGTCAGATGAAACAGAATATGAATGCTTTCTGGAATATTATATATGCAAATTCAGATTGCCTATTTTTCCTGTTTTTGCTCTCAATGTTGCTTTTGACAAGTGATTTTGCGAAGGCAGGCTGTGTGCCATGTCTAAAGACTCTGCCTCATGCACATTGACTACGTGATGCTGTGCACAAAGGTCATCTTTTGACAGCGCTGAGATCAGTAAAAGGTCAGACTTCTCGTGCCATTTAGAAAAGAGGCAGTGTGATACCAACTTGCCAATATCATTTCAGCTTGTCTTTTTTTCATCCGAGTGTTAACACCATACATTGTCCATTAAATAGTTTACTGTGGCGGTGACTGCTGGCAAACGGATGTGAGGAAGGAAGTGAGGGAAACTTTGCAAACAAGAGGCGCTGTGTTAAATGAAGTTGAATTGAAAATAGCATTGCAGCTGCAAAAGTTGTAAGGAATAAATACGTGCTTTCTTTGGTGTGTGTTCTAATTGAGGAAACAAGTTAGAAAGTAAATAAACATACTATGAGGGAAAGTTGTTTTGGGCCCCTGGGGAGAAACCTTGAATAACATGGGGCACAGTGCAAGTCTGTATTATCTTGTTTGTATTTTTAGTTTCAGGAAGCCAAATTAGAAAAAAACATGTGTGAACTACATAGTTATTTTTGTCAGGATATGAACCTCGATTTAATTTTAGAACAAAGTGTAATAGAGTGCAATGCTATGCTTACTAATTACGATTATTACTTTTTGGCTACATTCCAAAATAGTGAAACGAAGTACATTTGTCATCAATCAGTTAAGTGTAAGACAGTGTACTCATACATAAAATGGAAAAAGTCATCATCTCGCATATATCGCAGCTAAATAAACCCATCTGTGGTCCAAATTGGTGCCAAAGAGATCATGTGACTTCATTCAAATGATGATTGTGGAGGATTTCTTTGCATCAATAACGTCAGAGCAGCTAGTTGAATATAATGACTCAGCAGTAACTGTACAACATGGATGAGATATGTGGTTCGTTGACGGTAAGAATGATCCCTCTAGAATATGATTATTGCCAAAAACTCATTAAAAAGATTATGGTATACAATATTTAACAGGGGTTATTTATTCGGCTAATGCATTATAAGGTAGTAATTGAATATTCTCATATTCTCTGTTTTGAGGTTTAAAGCTACATCCTAATAATACATTTTAGGTTCTAGCATAATCGTTTTCACTTTTATCTGGCTTGCTTGTTAATCCGGCACAGTCATTCCTATCTTCTGAAGTGCTGATATTGATCAAATATCTCACTTCCCTTTATTCGTCCAGTTGTCAAGAGCGCTGTACCTTTCCTTGCAGTTTTTGTGTCATTCTCTCTCAAACTGTAAAGGATCACTAAATGACTTTCACTCCCCTAGCCCTCCTAAGCTCTTCTAGCTTATGCAAACTGCTTAGGATGCATTTTCCACTAGTTAACATGCTTTCTGTTCTTGCATAGACAAAACGTACTTCTGGGGTTTCGATTACTTTTGTTTGTTTTGTTTGTATAGCATCGCAAGACTCTGTTAAACAGCTTAAAGTCTCAGACAATGCAAACAGATTTACATACACTTATACGGTCACTTTTGAGAATGGTCATGGTCAGCAGGGTTGTGATGAAGCTGTAACAGGTTTCCCCAAGATGGGAGCGGAAGAAAAGCCAGGCTATAAATACAATATATCACATCAAAATAACAAAGACCAAGTTTGTGATTGTGTAAGGAAACCCAAAAACATACATCATATAAGTATTATAAACTCAGCATCTGATTGATAGCAAACGTTGGCTTGCGTTAATACTGCATGGATGTAATTGTAGGGTCTGTGCCATTATGATACATTCAGGGACTCAGGGATGTTGTGTCTCCACTGACCTCTCTCTGACATTCTCGTATGAGCTAAGCCTCAACCACAGGCAAATACAGAGAGGAAGAATAGCTGGAGCCTATCCAGATGCTTCCAAGGAAAAATACTCTCTTATTACCATATTTGCAGGGATGTGGAGATCAGCACTCTTTCATGTTTAACTGACTTATTGTTTTGCTTCTTTGCCTCATTTATTCAGCATCTAACAAGATTTATCTATCTCAGGTGTGATAACTGTGTTAATGCAGAGCTGACAGGATAAGGATAGTTTGTTCAAGTGTTCTTTAAAGGGCCCATGTCATGGCCATTTCTACTGATCATAATTCCATTGTTGAGGTCTACTAGAATAGATTTATATTGTGCAATTTTCCAAACTCACATTGGTTTCGCATACAGAATCTCTGTAAAGTATGTGTATTCACCGGTATTCACTCTCTGTCCTAATTGGCTTGTTGGAGCTCCTGCCCTCCTGCGTTTTGGGGCAGCATAGACTGTGTTAGAGTTTTACCCGCTACAGGGTGTACTTTGAGGGTTTTTGACTCTGCAGACCGTTTACATGCATAAAAACCTTCATAACACACAAGGGGACGGGTAATAACCGGAAAAGCATGACATGGGACCTTTAAAATAAATGTTGGGTAGCATACCACATGTTTGGACACTTAAGGCTGAAATGAATTAAATGATGATGATGTGGTTCTAATGGCTTCATCGGTCTGCGACCTTCAGAACTCACTAGATCGGTTCGCAACCGAGTGTGAAGCGGCTGGGATGAGGATTAGCACCTCCAAATTTGAGGCCATGGTTCTCAGCAGGAAACCGATGGACTGTCCACTCCAAGTAGGGAATGAGTCCTTACCCCAAGTGAAGGAGTTCAAGTATCTCGGGGTCTTGTTCTCGAGTGAGGGAACAATGGAGCGTGAGATGGGCCTGAGAATCGGAGCAGCAGGAGCGGTACTGCAGTCGCTTTACCGCACCGTTGTGACGAAAAGGGAGCTGAGCCAGAAGGCAAAGCTCTCTGTCTACCGGGCCATTTTCGTTCCTACCCTCACCTATGGTCATGAAGGATGGGTCATGACCGAAAGAACGAGATCGCGGATACAAGCGGCCGAGATGGGTTTTCTCCGCAGGGTGGCTCTTGTCTCCCTTAGGGATAAGGTGAGAAGTTCGGTCATCAGGGAGGGACTCTGAGTTGAGCCGCTCCTCCTTCGCATCGAAAAGAGCCAGTTGAGGTGGTTCAGGCACCTAGTTAGGATGCCACCTGGGCGCCTCCCTAGGGAGGTGTTCCAGGCATGTCCAGCTGGGAAGAGACCAAGGGGTAGACCTAGGACCAGGTGGAGGGATTATATCTCTTCGCTGGCCTGGGAGCGCCTTGGGATCCCCCAGTCAGAGCTGGTTGATGTGGACAGGGAAAAGAAAGTTTGGGGCTCTCTGCTGGAACTGCTACCCCTGTGACCCGACCACGGATAAGCGGGAGAAGATGGATGGATGGATGAATTAAATAAATGTGGTTTTAGGTTGATTTACAAAATCTGTCCAGGGTCTACAGATAAAAAATAGCCTCTTGGCTAACTCTGGCACATTTACAGAAATATTGATCAATATGCACTTTCCCTGTTAAATAAATGAATAAATAAATTAAAAAACAAATAAACTAGTACACAAACACCATTTAAAACTGTAACCTCAATTTAAGCCTTTAGGTGATTTCATAACACCAAAAAAATCAGTAAATACCGTACATTGAGTCTTCATGGTGTGGGCGGCAGAAGAGGGGTGTTATCATAGACTGTATATATAAATGGACGTAGTGTCCGTGACGTCACCCATAGGATTCTGCAGAGTTGCCGTGAAGCCCTTTGTAGGCGGAGTCGGCCACTAACGGCTCGACTGTAACGTCAGAGTCTAATCCCGCCTGCTCCAAATAAGGGCAAAGAGGCGGAGCCGAGGTGGGACCTGCTGCCTCCGAACTGGAAGTAAACAGAGCTAGCTCAGGCTAAGAAGCTAAGCTAACATGAAATACATGCATACCAAGTTACTGCTAACAGTGTAGTTCCTGTAAGGGAAGTTTCTGTGTAGCAATGCAGTGGGAGTCACCGACTCAGGAAGGAGACACGGTAGAGCAGGAGCTTCGATGTCAAACACTGGAGGTTTATTTGAAGTTACGGCCGGAGAATTCACATCACAAGTCACAGCAGTCACGGTCTGACTGCACGTCAATTCTGGAGAACCTCTCTCTCGTTAGCCCATTTAACTGGTTTCACAGAGAGTAATCAACATATTTAGATAAGATAGTTTAACCAGTTGGGCACACTGAGTCACTTGCGTCCGTCACTTATGGCCTCGAAGATGTCATACCTTGGAGTCCACAAACAACAAAGAAGGAAGTGTCCCAGTGCACCCACAACAACAGACCATCTGTGACCTAGTGTTGACCGGTCACAGAATGGGAACAATAACATTATGGCTGAAGCAGCCTATGTCCTTAAAGGAGATAAACAGATGTCAGGGTTGGTCCTGTATGTCATATCTAGGTGTCTAGGTCAATTATTTCCCTAACAGTTCCCCTATATAAACGTTACATTCATAATCAAATGAGACAATCTGCAAGAGAATTAGCTATATTTTGTTATTCTTAATGCTTGTCATTCACACGTTGAGAAAAGACGGACTCCACCGCCCGGACCTAACGGAGCCGCAGTGGGCTAGCTCTGAGACGCCGGCTGGAGCTAGCCCCCTGCGGCTCCGTTAGCTCCGGCGGCCACCACTGGGATAATTGGGTCCCCTATTAATATTTGCTCCTGTTTAGCATTATGGGCGTCATAGCCATAGACTATAAAAGTCTTACCCAAGGCTGAATCATAAACTAAAATGTATATGTATGTATAAAGGGTTACGTCCTTAGCTGGCTAATAAGTAGCAAGCTAAGCTACCAAGCACACAAACACCTGCAAACGGGGTTAACATGTATAATATTATAATTTTAGACTTCTTGGAAGTTCTGTTAGTACATTCAAGCGCACGTAAATACAGTAGGATTGTTATTCATGTCGGTGGTAATGATGTTCGTTTACGCCAATCAGAATGCACCAAACTTAATGTGGAGTCAGTGTGTAGTTATGCTAAAACAATGTCGTAAATAATTGGACAGCCTTCTGGGGAAAACCTGGTCTGATTAAGAGAGACGGCATTCATCCTACTTTGGAAGGTGCCGATCTCATTTCGGCAAACATTTCAGGGCTTTGTGGACTTAATCCATGACAAACTGGAGTTGAGACCAGGAGGCGGAGTCGCAGTTTTACACACTTCTCTGCGCTCTCTCCTAGGCAGTCATCCATAGGAATCCCGAACCCAATAAAATACCCAATATTAGCGGTGTGTGTGTGTCTGCCCAAGGACAATTTAAGGTAAAACCTAATAGAGGTGTCATACATAATAACCTAATAAAAGTAAATGTAACAACTACTACAGTGCAACAAAACAGAAAGATTAAATGTGGTCTCTTAAACATAAGATCTCTAGCATCTAAAGCAATATTGGTAAATTATTTATATCAGATTATAATATTGATATATGCTGTCTCACTGAAACTTGGTTGAGACATGAAGAATATGTCAGCATAAATGAGGCCACTCCACCCAGCCATATCAACACTCATATTGCTCGAGGCACGGGCCGAGGAGGTGGAGTTGCAGCAATATTTGACTCAAGTTTACTTATCAATACTAAACCAAAATTAAATTATACCTCCTTTGAAAGCCTCGTTTTTAGTCTTACGCATCCGACCTGGAAAACCTTGCAGCCAATCTTATTTGTTACAGTGTATCGTGCACCAGGTCCTTATTCAGAATTCTTATCTGAATTCTCTGAGTTTTTATCAACTTTGGTTCTTAAAACAGACAAAGTAATTATCGTAGGTGACTTTAATATTCATGTTGACGATGATAAAAATAGCCTTACTGTTGCATTTAACTCTATATTAGATTCTTTTGGTTTCTGTCAGAGTGTAAATAAACCAACCCACTGCTATAATCACACTCTCGACCTTGTTCTGACTTATGGTATTGAAATTGAGCAACTATTAGTCAAACCGCATAATCCTGCTTTATCCGACCATTTCTTAGTAACTTTTGAAGTACTATTACGAGACTACAAAGCATTAGTCAAAAGCTCTTGCAGCAGAAACCTATCTGTTAGTGCTATAGCCAAATGTAAGGAAGAGATTCCACCAATACTTAACTCGATAGCATGTCTGCATGTACTGTAGGGGAGGAAACTTATACAAAATGTACACCACCCCAAATTGATCATGTTGTTGATAGTGCTACAGATGCGCTGTGAATACAATTAGACTCTGTTGCTCCTTTGAAAAAGAAGAAAATAAAACAACATAGATTAGCTCCATGGCATAATGCCGAAACCCGCAAAATAAAGCAAAAGTCTAGACAACTTGAAAGGATATGGCGTTCCACTAAACTTGAAGAATCTCGTTTAATTTGGCATATTACTCTCAATGAATATAAGAAAGCACTGCGTAAAGCGAGAGCAGCCTACTACTCTTCATTAATAGATGAGAATAAGAATAATGCAAGATTTCTTTTCAGCACTGTAGCCAGGCTGACAGAGAGCCACAGCTCGATTGAGCCTTCTATTCCCATAGCACTCAGTAGTAATGATTTGATGTGCTTTTTTAACAATAAATTGTTACTCTTAGAAACAAAATTAATGACCTCTTGGCTTTGACCAGTATAGTGTTATCAACAGCTCCCGGAAACGTAAGTTCTAATATTACACTAGATAGTAAACTAGAATGCTTTTCAGCCATAAACCTTGAACAATTCAACATTCAACATTCAATGATTCTCTCTTCTAAACCATCAACGTGCATGTTAGACCGCAAAACAGCTGTGTGATTACTTAAAAAACAATGATTTATTTGAAGATTTTCAGTCTGGCTTTAGAACACATCATAGCACAGAGACAGCTCTGGTTAAAGTCACAAATGACATTCTAATAGCCTCAGACAAGGGACTTGTCTCTATTCTTGTTTTGCTCGATCTCAGTGCTGCATTTGATACTATCGACCATGACATCCTATTGCAAAGACTAGAGCACTTAGTTGTCATACAGGGAACTGCTTTAGGCTGGTTTAGGTCCTATCTATCTGTTTGTACGTGTTAACGATGAATCTTCCACGCAAACCAAAGTTAGCCATGGAGTGCCACAGGGCTCAGTGCTCGGACCTATTTTGTTCACATTATATATGCTTCCGTTAGGCAATATTATAAGGAATCATTCTGTAAACTTTCATTGTTATGCGGATGATACTCAACTATATTTATCAATCAAGCCTGATGAAATGAATCATCTAAATAAAATTCAAGACTGCCTTAAGGACTTAAAAACGTGGATGACCTTAAACTTTTTGATGTTAAACACGACCAAAACTGAAGTTATTGTACTTGGCCCGAAGAATCTACGAAACAAATGATCTAAAGATATACTAACTATGGATGGCATTAATTTGGCCTCCAGTGAGACTGTAAGGAATCTTGGTGTTATATTTGATCAGGATTTATCCTTTAACGCCCACATAAAATCAATTTCAAGGACCGCATACTTCCATCTACGTAACATTGCAAAAAATCAGGCATATCTTGCCTCAAAACGATGCAGAGAAACTAGTCCATGCATTTGTTACTTCTAGGCTGGATTATTGTAACTCTTTATTAGTAGGGAGTACCAAGAAGTCAGTCAAGTCGCTTCAGCTGATTCAAAATGCTGCAGCTCGTGTACTAACCAGAGTTAGGAAAAGGGACCACATTACTCCTGTTCTGGCTGCCTTACACTGGCTCCCTATAGAACACAGGATAGAATTTAAAATTCTTCTTCTCGCCTTCAAAGCCCTTAATGGGCAGGCGCCATCTTACCTTAAAGAACTCATTATACCCTACTGTCCTACTAGGGCATTGCGTTCCAAGAATGCAGGGTTGTTGGTTGTTCCTAGAGTCTCTAAAAGTACAATGGGAGCCAGAGCCTTTTCTTATCAAGCTCCACATTTGTGGAATCAGCTTCCAGTTTGTGGGCGGCAGACACCCTATCCGTTTTTAAGAGTGCGCTTAAGACCTTCCTTTTTGAGAAAGCTTATAGTTAGGGCTGATTAGATTCAGCCCCTAGTTTTGCTGATATAGGCTTAGTTTGTCGGGGGACATCTTACTTCTTCCTTCTCTCTGTCTATACCTGTGTACTCTCATGTTCCGATTAACCCAGCTTCCCCAAATGTCTTTCTTTTTGGTGTCTATATACGCCGGGATCCGGAGTCATGGATGATCCTGCGGTCCTGTGTCCTGGATCGCGAGCCCTGGATCGCGAGTCGTGGCTGTGGTCCTGGATCATCGGTCCTGGATGGATATCCTCGTGGATTCATCTTCCTATTATACACACATGCATTTCCAAACATTTGGACTACCTATGTTGCAAATGTATTATCTTTTCAATTTACACACGGCATCTATTGCACGTCTGTCCGTCCTGGGAGAGGGATCCCTCCTCTGTTGCTCTCCCTGAGGTTTCTCCCATTTTTCCCTTTAAACTGTGGGTTTTCTTCGGAAGTTTTTCCTTGTACGATGTGAGGGTCTAAGGACAGAGGGTGTCGTATTGTCATACTGATATTCTGTACACACTGTGAAGACCACTGAGACAAATGTAAAATGTGTGATATTGGGCTATATAAATAAACATTGATTGATTGATTGATTGATTGATTGATTGATTGATTGATTGATTGATTGATTGATTGATTGATTTGAATTGTATGGTATTTGTAACAATATTCCCTAAAAGGCACAATCACCACGAACACGGCTAAATGGTCAAGTACAGTAACTACAACTAACTAACGTTGTAGCCTCTATGGTTGTAGCCTAGCGAGCAGAGTGGACAAGTTGCTGTTAGCTGACAGTGAGGCATGTACGTGTCCATCAAAGTGACCACGGCCTAATTTATGCAAAAGCTTTAAGGCTTAATATTAATTAAACAGATGAGTTGATAAAAAATTCACCCCCCACACAGTAGTCATGAAGGGGGAATCTAACTATACAGAGAATATGGTTTTTTGAACCACGATGTAAACATGTTTATTTCTGCTGTAAAGTTGGGCATTTTAACATGGGGGTCTATGGAAATTGCTCCCTTCTGCAGCCTGCTCCTACTGGCCACTAGATGAAATACAGTGTGTGGCACTTCCGTATTGGCGTCCCGGCTCTTCCCCAGAGTTTGCCGCTTGGGTGTTATGTTAATAAGTTTAACAGATGTGCAACATTATTGTGAATACGGCTATGAACTTGTATTTAGATGTGCTGTATTGACATTTTGGGTCTGAAAGCAGAAACCTATTTAAACTACAAAAGGAATTAAACATGTGCAAATCCTTCACCTTAATCCATATTGAATGTCATTACGGAAATTCAGCCCAAGTGACAATATTAATCTGGCATCTGACATACTCTATGTGTATTTTTGGGTGACAGCACAGGAGATATCTTAATCTCGCTCAAGACCTTCAAATGCCAAGATTCATTTCGCGCTGCTCCCTTTGGAATTATGTTATTATGGTGGGGGAAATGACAGTTGTATCAATTATGCATTAGGTGAGTGTGTGCGGAATGCAAATCAAGTTCACCCCGTGGATGGAAGTGAAATAAATGAAAATGCTCATATCAAAGTGGTGAGTTCTGCTAAACTCCAGTCAAGTTCTAGAAAATATTGTGAAACAACCACTGAGGAAGGGATATTAGTGAAGTTTTTACTTATTTCCGCTGGTTCTCAAATAACAATTATTTGGAGGTCACAGAAGACTTGTTATTTTGAATGACAGAAATAGACAAAAAATAGGTCTAACTTTGCTGCTCTTTAAAGTACTCCCTCTTTTATTGTTTCATTATTTTGAGCTGTGGCTATCTACAGTATAGCTGCCGGAGCCAGCTAGCTATCATAACTTGATATAAACTGGGTGAAAAAGCTATAGCCTGCCTCTGTTCAAGGGTAACTCTGTTGACCAGCACACATAGAGCTAACTAATTAGAGTTACATATGTTTTACAATTTGCTGTTCAAAACTGCCAAGCTAGCTGTTTAGAATATTTGTGCTAAGCTAAGATAAACAGCTGTAGAAAATAGCTTCGTATTAAAGTAAACAGATATTGTTCTAAACTGTATTAAAGTAAACATGTATTATTTTAAACTGTATTGAAGTGAACATGTATTATTTGGGACTGTTTTACTGTAATAATATATAACCTTCTCACTTACACTCACTGACCCAGATACCAGCACACACACATATTCTTTTCAAGGTTCTTTCTGGGGCCAATATAATCTCAGGCACCAATATATCTGTGTACAATGTTTGATTGTCTGGGAAAGAATAGTTTGTGTGAAATATTCCTTGGGAAAGTACAGTGAATTCAGGTGCAAGATAAAGATTGACTCTGTCCTTGTTTACTTCCGAAGCTCTCACGCTCTGTTTAGAAGTAAAATACTTTTCCCCAGAACTCTGATTCGCTGTATTGGTCCCGCCCAGAAGTGAAACTGGCCAATGGAGACTTACCAGCTCACGGTCTAGGGCTCGCCCAGAAGTGAAATCGCCAATAACAAATAGCTAGGGAGGAGCAACCGACACAACTCCTCCCCACTTGTGTGTATAAATATTCTCGTGCTCGGGGCTCTTTTTCTGACTGGCTGTCGTGGTACGTATATCACACGGTGGAAGGAATTGAGCCCGGAGTACTCTGTATTTTGTACTATTGCAGAGTGCTCTGTATTGTGTATTGTTGCTTTTACCATTAAAACAGATTATTGTTTAACCTTTATTCTGGTGCTTTGAGTTCCTTCTTTTATAAATTTGACCAGCTCATCAGTCATCAAGGGACGCGCAGAGCAGAGGTGAACCTTCCACCACCGCCATTGGGTGGTGCTCCAACAATATACAGACACAAAAGTGTTTACTCAACAGAATGTCTTGGTGTTCTTCAGCAGATGCATCTGGTTCAGTTATTATGTCAACTAACAACTGGGCAAACTCAACTCCATGTGCTGTCAAAGACTGTGAAATGCTGTTGAAATCTCCATAATAAGCTAGCAAGTGTATCTCGAGATAGTCCAAGGTCAAAAAGTAAACATTTCTATAAAAAAGCAATGATTTTACCGCCTACGCTGTTTATCAGAAAGACAAAAACAGACAAGAGAAAAAAAAATGCTTTCAGAATACACTATTGTTCAATGTCTTAATAATAGTTACCATGGAAACTATGTATCTATCATAAACACACTATCTATCATAAGCACATTATAAATACCATACACACTAATATAGGCAATTGTATTTAAATCTACATATTGAGAATCAACATAGGAGACAGGTGTGAGCTGTATATGTATGCAGAGGGGAATGGTTGAAGAGGGTGGATGATCTAGTAGTGGGATGTTCTCTGGCTTGTATCCTTCCCTGTTCCTCCGTATCCATTCTCCTCCTAATCCTCTCACTCTTTGTCTCAACATCTCTGTTGAAATCTCTCTCATTTTCCCTTTCTCTTGTGCTGCACATATCAACAGCTCCACCAACAGGTGGAACAAGGCTCATCTCAGGTTTACACTTCATCCGTCCAAGGCGCTCTCTACATTTCCCCCTGACAGTGTAATGCAACGCCACATATTTTCAAGGTCCATGCTTTAAATTTCATGAGAACTGAGAGCCATGAGAACTGTTCAGGTGGGGGGAAATTATTTATGGTCATTCAACACACACTGCTGAATCAACAGAGTCACAGAAGAAAATAGAAAGGACATGGCAGGTTTGGAACCAAGCTCTCCTCATTGTCTGGATAACACAACCTACAAATCTAGGAAATGGTCGGTAAATCAGCTCCACAGGATTTATTATACACTCCACATCTTCATACAGCCTCTCATCTCTAATTCTGCATGGAGTCCTTATACAAACAGGTTTAAGACACACTAAAACGTCAGCTCTATGTATTCAGCACACACACTGACACTATTACACTTCTAAATTCATCCACTGGGAGGCAGAGATGAGGCCATCTGCCTTTGTGATCTGAAAACCTCTCTTTATACATCCATTATTTTATATCAAAGGAGCCAAATGCTTCAGGCTAGCTGTGGCCTGTGTTCAATCATAGCTTTCAGAGTACTTTACTCAGCAAATGAGGTGAGGACGTGTTTAGGTTTTGTAGAAACGGTTTCATCCATTAAAGCAGTTATAGAAGAGAAGTAAATGTGTCTCTTCAGAGGTCTCTGTATTTTCACTACTGATCTGCTGACCAGCTAGGACATGTTGCTTTTTGTTTAGCCATTTAGCAAACAGTCAAATAGCATTATTTTCAATCTAGATCTAGTTCTACAGTCTTGTGTATTTTTATTTTTTTTAAAATGGAAATTTGCTTTTTTCACTTTGACCAGCATCATTTTGGATCATTTACCTGTAAAGGCAAGCAAATAATGGTATGTTTTTAGTGTGCTTTTATAAGAACACACAGTTGTAGATAATCATACTTCACATATCCGCACATTTTCTAAATAATCTCCCAAAATTGAGTTTTGCATAATTGGTATATTGTGTATATTTTCTGATCTTTACAATATGTTTTTTAATGGTACAGAATATAGTATTTATATATATAAATATTGCTGATTTGTTATAATAGTCTTAACATATATATTTTTAAATAGCTGTCATAACAGTCCTATTTTGTTTTATTTTGTTTTGCTACATATTCTTCTTTCTGTGTCTTTGTATGCACCACATACCAAAGCACATTTTGTAAACCTACTTGGTAGTAAAACCGATTCTGATTCTGAATTGAAAATAAGGTTATGTGGATTTTAGCAATGTCTTTGTGGTTGGTTGTCTATAATGTATAATGAGTTCGGATACTGCATGTAATACAAGCCTACTCTGGACAGTAAAGGGACTTTTAGTAAGTCTACAAAATGAATACAGTGAATGTAAACGCGTTATACCTGGTGTCGCCGCCAGAGGACGCTGCTGCTTTTTCAGCCTGACGCACAAGCGGAACACGACGTGGCAAGTAAACAGATCACTTCCTGTTTTCAGAACTGTATTGACATCCGCCTCATACCGTCCAATCTTACGCCGGTCTAAACTGACTTCCTCAGACGGTGTAGTAGCTTTTCCTCCTCTGTAAGGCCGCTGTTGTGTGGGGTCTACATGAGCAGCGGGCTGTAGAAGTCGAGCAGCCGGACAGGAGAGATGATGCCCGGGCTAATGCTGGTGTTGCTCGGGGGGCTACTGGAGGTCTGCAGCGGAGTATCAGCAAACCGAGGGGGGTATCCCTCCTTTACAGACGAAATCCCTTTCAAACTCCACTGGCCAGGCCCTGAATTCACACTGGTAAGTCTCATCGTTTACACTTACTTGAATATATTAGGGAGAAGTGTAACACACGTACTGCAACGAGATGCTACTGACAACTGTGTAGCTTTGAAGTGAGCTTGCACTATTTCCAGTTTATCTCCTCTTCCTTTACTGCCTTGTTTTGTTTTATGCTCCTGCAACACATTTCCCCCCAAATTGGGATTAATAAAGTACATATTATCTTATTTTACAGTTAAAGTAACACACGTTTGTCTCTGGTTTTCAGCCATCTACAGGAGCTATTTACAAGGAAGATGACTTTGTAATCATGACCACAACAGAGAAGGAGAAGTACAAATGTATCCTACCCTCCCTGACATCTGGAGATAATGTAAGCAATGATGTTTTTAATTTCTCCAACAGATGACTGTTAACATTGTGACAGCTATTGAAATAATACAAAGCTGCTCAAGTGTATCCCACTGGGTAAATGCAACAAACCAAGGCTATTTTTTTATCTAAAAGGAACTTTGCATACTCAACTCTTCTGATGTACTGCGATACAATGAATGGTATTCCGTGTATGTCATACAATGGAATCCGTGCTACCAAAGATGGTGTAACACTCTGCTGTCATCTTCTTGAAACATTTCTGAGTGAGACACTGTTTAAGCTGCAATCTGTGTCATAATGTTGTAGTTTTGGTCACCATTGATACCTGCGCCTTCTTTGCTGCTATGGGGGGATGCATGTAAGGTTTAAAACATGTCCTCATTTTGACTTCTTTACCCAGGCCATTTAGTTAAGACTGGCAACACGCCTGAACAGCTGAAACTGAGATTTAAATACTAATTTGTTGGCCTTGGAAAAAAAAGCATCTGCATGACATGGAGCAAGATTTGTCAAATATGTCATAAAAACCCACTACATTTTTCTTTTTCAATCTTGTGTTCATTAACACAGCTCCATACTTCCTTATCTCTCTCTCCCTCCCTCACTCTTCTTGCATGTGTTGGTGTCTTTGTTGATTCAGGATGATGATAAGGAGTACACCGGGCCCACCCCAGGTGAACTGCTGGAGCCACTATTCAAAAGAAGCAGCTGTTCATACAGGGTGAGACTTCTCAGGTTTCATTTTGATGTCCCATCATTTCTCTCCTGCTCTCAACAGAGAGACTGAAACTGTTTGAGTTCAGGCTACATTAGCAGAGCATAACTACAAACTTGACATTATTTGCCTGCTGTGTTGCTGAGAGTGTTAGATGATTTGAATAACTCTAAACCTTCTCTTGGCTTGTCAACATCGCAGATTGAGTCGTACTGGACCTATGAAGTATGCCATGGAAAGCATATAAGACAGTATCATGAGGAGAAGGAGACTGGTCAGGTCAGTGTTTTGAGAGGGTAACATCATTTTCAGATGACATGAATAAGAAGCTGTAGTGCATTGTATACTAAAGGCTATACTGTGTGTTTCCTTAGAAAATAAGTGTTCAAGAGTACTTCCTTGGGAATATGGCACAGGAGAGCCAGTCAACGGAGACAGGTGAGTTCATACTTGAATGTGTTTTAATATGGTATTTAGCATATTAGTATTTTCTGTACTTTGCTCAAGTGAAATTTATCTTTTTTTTTTTCAGATAAAGTTGAAGAGGCAGAAAATGCAAAACCAGCAGTTGAAACGGAAGTAAGTATAATAATAAAACAGCAGGAACCAACCAGATTTGCCGGACTTGCTGTCAATACTCACATTTCATGTCTCCTTCATTCTTTCCCCTTGTGTCCAGGTGTCCTCTAAGAATATAGAAGGTCAGCTGACTCCCTACTTCGCCTTGGAGATGGGAAATGGGACCCCCTGTGTGCTGAAACAGAACGACGCTCGCTCCTCGTCTGTTCTGTACGTCTGTCATCCCGAGGCCAAGCACGAGATCCTGTCTGTCGCCGAGGTCACCACCTGTGAATATGAGGTGGTGGTGCTGACGCCGCTGCTTTGTGTGCACCCAAAATACAGGTAGATCTGTCAGAAATGATAACATTTAGATATCGTAATTCAATTCTTAGTACTTAAAGTATGTTATTGTCTCGTGATCAGGATTCTACCAAAAGGCATTTTTCGAATTGTTGGGGAAATAATGCAACCTTGGGCTGCTGTGCTCTCAGTGTTTTGTCTCCCTGTTCCTGCCTGTTGACGTCAGCTGATAGAGGTGTTATTGTACTCCTCCTGTTTCATCTTGTTATGTACAATGTTGATTATTATCTGAGAACTAGCTAAATACATGGGTCTGGGGTAGAGATCTTCAGAATTGGTTTGGCAACCTCTGTGTCAACACGTGGCACAGGACATGTCTTGTGAATTCTCCGGCCGAATAAACCATCAGTGTTTGCCATCAAAGTTCCTCCTCTCCCCGTGTCTCTCTGAGTCTTGTCTCCATTGCTTCAGAGGTTTCCATCACACTAATCGACATATTTTCCTTGCAGGTTCAAGTCCTCCCCAGTAAACGGCATCTTCTGCCAGTCTCTGGCAGGTTCCCCTTTGCGGCCTCTGCGGCTCGCCCAGTTGGATAAGGAACAAGAGGAGCAGCTTAAACCGCCTTTCAGCGCCGCCTCCGAGGCCCCCAGAGAGGTATGGCATACGCGGATATGACAGAGGCGAAACATGCAGACAGCGTGTACCTACACACCTGCCTCAAATATATCTTTGATGTTTTACAGGAGCCGACACCCCCAATCAGAGAGGAGGCCTTCTCCTCCACTCACAAACCCATTACGGTTGGAGGGCAGACTCAGGTCACTGTGGGCACCACTCACATCTCTCGCCTGACGGACGAGCAGCTGATCAGGGAGTTCCTCAGTGGCTCGTACTGTCTGCATGGGGTGAGAAATGTTCCATCTATACCACCTGAGCAGTTTTTAACAAACCATACACTGACATCTAATAATCTTCAAATGTTTATTTCAGGGAGTAGGGTGGTGGAAATATGAGTTCTGTTACGGAAAGCACGTCCATCAGTACCATGAGGTAAGGGTCCCCAAACTAGTGTGTGCACGTCTGTGTGTAAGTGAGGGGATGAATGAGATTGTGTTCAAGAGAAAAGTTCCCGTTTCACCTTGCTTTAGGGCGTGAACTTCCCATTTATTTCACTATAAATAAATGTAGCTTTTTCTTTACTTAATGAATTGCTTTAAAAAAACGAAAACTTTACTACAATAAGTAATAATACGTAAAATGTAGTGACTGATTGAAGCTAAGGCTAACAGGGTGCAGCTCCTACACCGTAAGCACCTAAAGCTTTCCTTAAGGTTAAAGTGCTGACTTCCAATTGCTTGTTTATTTCTAACCAACAGTCTAAACTGAGAGATAAATTGTTTATTAATGCATACAAATAAAAGTAGCATTGTGTGAGAAGCTGGAACTGAGGAACATTTGCTATCTTAAAAACACACTATTATCCTTTTCTAAAATAAGTTGGCGATTACTATTCCACAAATTGTATTGTTGAGTAGTTTCAACTTTACTTTCATTTAGTAACACATTTGTTGACTGTGTAAATATATATGTAAAATGGTTGTACACTGGTAAAAATGTCCCTTGGTGCCCCAGGACAAAGAGCAAGGGAAAAACACGGTGGTGGTCGGGAACTGGAACGCCATGGATCACAACGAGTGGGCCGCCAAAAACATAGCAAGATCCTACCAGCTCAAAGACGATGGAGTGCAGAAAGTCAAGTAGGCCATTTATATCTTTGAAAGCCTGGATCAAAATTAAACTGAGCTATTTGCTGATTCATATGATAACATTTCCCCCGCTTCGTGACAGGTTGGTTTCCCACTTCTATGGCCACGGGGATCTGTGTGATCTGACAGGGAAGCCCAGACAGGTCATCGTGAAGCTCAAGTGAGTGAACAGGCATGTGTCCAGAGAGGATCCACAGCACCAGTTCTCTGCCCTGAGTCAACACATGAGTAAGACAATACCCTGATGTTTCCCAGCTGATTCACTCTCATTTCTCTCCTCTCGGTCAGATGTAAGGAGTCTGAATCTCCCCATGCTGTCACGGTCTATATGCTGGAGCCTCAGACTTGTCAGTACATCCTTGGGGTAAGTTCTCTAGCAACACATGAGTCACAGTAACTAAAAAGAAACATGCTTAGAAGCACTATATCAAGTTTACACTGCACCTTATTAGGCTAAACCCACCTCCAGTTTTGAAAGTGAGTGTTCAGGCAAAGCTAATTGCAATGTTTTCAGTTGTACACAAAGAAAAACTATTTGTTTTTCTTGTTTCTAAAGTTGTTATTGGTTAATACAAATATATATGTTTTGTGTTTAGAGCATGACACAAGGAAGTTGTTTTAGTTTTAGCAGTTTTTAAGTCAGTAAGTGTCTCATACCATATGGGTCAGTGTATGTTTTGGTCATTGGATTTTCTTTTCACAAATGGATATTAAAAAAACGACTGGATATTTGATTTTCGTTTTCAAATTGAAAAACCAAAATTGAAATACAAGGTGTTTTTCTTTATCGTGGTCAAAAATGGATTTACTAAACTTAAAAAACGGGATGATTTACATTTTCTACTTCTCAAAACAAAAAATAAAATCACTAGAAAATAGAAACAAAAAAAAAACCCATTTTTTCATATTCTGCTACCGGAAGTTGTCTTTCAAAATAAGAGCACAGATGAGGACGGTCAATCCGTGTATCTACGGTCCATTTGTTTTCACAACGAAAACAGCCAAGACACATATTGAGCCCAGAAAATGAATGTTATTAAGGGCTGTAAATATAATAGGCCTGTGTCTAAAATGGACAACATTGTTTGGAGATTTCAACTATACAGCGATTCTGCACTGCGGTCACTCAGCCGTCTCTCGAGTTTGTTATTATTTTTTCTGCCAATAGTTCTTCGTGAGATCGATCCTGTTGGACTCAGTAGACTAGTAGTGAAACTACTCCCACAACAAGTACTATGAAGTACTTACTGTGTACTTTTTGAGTAATATTCTGTCAATGTCCCCTCCTGAGAACAAGAATGCATGTTTCTCTGCTATTTTGAATCAGCGTTAAAACACCTTTCTTCATGATACTGATATTGTTGGACAGAGTATTTTAAGAGGATGGTAGACATGATATCAGCAATACTTCCAGTCAGTAGTCCGGCAGCAGAATTTTTACCCCTTGGAAAGTCTTGCCCGCTATTTAAATGGACTTTGATTGAAGTTAATAACAATATTGATATTGATGCAGTCATCATCATCATCAGCAGCTTTATTTAAAGATTACAAGACGTATTATTATTATTACAAGACGTACAACACTCAAATATAAATTAAAAAAGGCAGTTATACCAATGTTTCCACAGAGGTGACTGGTATCGTACAGCACTGAAACACGGATTTGAAAGCAGCATAATGACAGAGTTATGAGAAACATTCAATCGACAGATGAATTTGTACATCAGATTTCTCAAAAGAGCATGGAACGTGTTGACTCGTGCATTACAGAACATTTCACTTGCACTGCACCACCTTGGTTTTCTAAGCAGTATACGCAAACAGTCATTATATGCAACCTGGAGCTTCCGGAGGCTCGCCTTCTTATACTTGACCCACAAGGGGGCAGTATATAGAGGAGTGCAATAAGCTCTAAAGAGGTTCGCCTCAACCTTATCTGAACACCAAGAGAATTTTGTATATAAGACACGCCGCTGTCTATACATGATGTCATCATCATCAGCCATTTCATCTGTAATGATGTGTCCTAGATACTTAGTGTTACAGCAAACAGACTGGGACTGATGGAAGGATGAGGCTGATGAGACTGAAGAATCTGTGAGGAACGAACTAGCGGCAGAGGAATAGTTATATATTAAAAGACAGCAGCATCATCATAAGAGGCCAACCAGAGTGACAGAGTGTGTTACTTTGCTGAAGGATATTTGTGACCAGCTATCCAGGCCAGACTCTAAAGACTGTAAAAATGCTGCTGCTGATATCATGTCTACCATCCTCTTAAAATACTCTGTCCAACAATATCAGTCTCATGAAGAAAGGTGTTTTAACGCTGATTCAAAATAGCAGAGAAACATGCATTCTTGTTCTCAGGAGGGACATTGACAGAATATTACTCAAAAAGTACACAGTAAGTACTTCATAGTACTTGTTGTGGGAGTAGTTGCACTACTAGTCTACTGAGTCCAACAGGATCGACAACAGGATGTCTTGGCTGTAATATGTGTCGTGGTGAAAACAAATGGACCGTAGATACACGGATTGACCGTCCTCATCTGCGCTCTTATTTTGAAAGACAACTTCCGGTAGCAGAATATGAAAAAATGGGGGGTTTTTTTGTTTCTGTTTTCTAGTGATTTTATTTTTTGTTTTGAGAAGTAGAAAATGTAAATCATCCCGTTTTTTAAGTTTAGTAAATCCATTTTTGACCACGATAAAAAAAACGCCTTGTATTTCAATTTTGGTTTTTCAATTTGAAAACGAAAATCAAATATCCAGTCGTTTTTTGAATATCCATTTGTGAAAATAAAATCCAATGACCAAAACATACACTGACCCATATGACAAGAAATACCTCCAATAAAGGGAGCAAGACTTTTGGTTTATTACTCTACTGGCGGTGCAGATGTGTGGTCAGTCTCGGTGATTTCCATGTTTTCTCTTCCTAGGTTGAGTCTCCGGTCATATGCAGGATTCTTGACACCGCTGATGAACATGGACTTCTGTCAATCTCCAGCTAAACTGAAAAAAGATCATATGACAGCAATGGAGCATGGAGGACAAAGAGAGACCAGACAGCGAGAGGTGCACTGAAGAGAGAACATTTATCTTAAAACAGAAGCCTGTTTTGTTTGAGGAAGAGAGATGCCCATGACACTGCGCCCAAAGCCTAAGGTTAAACTTGATGCTGAGGCTGGACTTAATGTAGCTGAGGAACACTGACAATGCTACATCACAGCCTTAAATCAGCAGGCTAGCTCAGACTTTTTGAAAACACAGCGGCCGGCGCCTCAGTCCACAGGGCAGCGCATTCATTGCCTGTACTCCATATCTATGCTTCACTTTGTTGATTAATTGCAAGCAAAGGAGTGATGAATCAGGGGATTCACAATATTCATGGTGGTGTAATTGTCTTTAAGGTTTATTTGTGAGTGTGATATAAATTGATTAGCTGCTTGTTTGTGGCACTTTGTACTTTGTAGATGGGGTGAAAAGCAAGTGTTTTGCTTCAGTGAGAATGTGCATTGTGATAATTTGCTGGATGACTGAGTGTAACTTATGCTTCAGAGCGTGCTGTGGAATGCCAACACAAGTGATTGGTTGATTAAAAATGTTCTTTAAGGTTGTTTTGAATGTACAGAACGCCTGTGGGTTCCTGTAACAGGTATTCTGTGATTTTATGAAGAGTCACACTGGGATCCTTCACCCTGCTGTATCGAAGGGGTACAAATCAATACTTTTCCAGCAAAGAATAAAAATGAACCATGAAAACCTACAATATATATATATATACTGTTCAATTACCACACAGAATAAAAACGTTTACAAAAAGATATAAGGAAATCATAGCAATACATGTATGCACCTAACAGTAATAGGGCTGTCATTGCCTAAAGTTTGCAAATCATTTTAGTGTTTCTCCTGTTTTTCATTAATTGTGTGGACCATAAACTGATGTTAAATAATAAAATGTTTGTCTTTTAGAAAGAACTATACTTTTGAGAACAGAAAAGCCATGGTGCAATGTTTATTAATTTACATCATGTATTAATGCATGACTATTTTTAAAATAGACAGGCTCAACACACAGATTAAAAGAATCATGTCATGAGGGTTCATCAATTACATTTCTTAAGGGAACTTACACTGGTGCTTAATAGAAACCTATATTATGGTGTACTTACTGTACTTTTGGAATTACTATTGGTATCAATTCAATAAGGTATTTCAATATTCCATAAGGAAATTGTATCCCATCATGCAGTGAAGTGAGTTTAATTTTCCTTCTTTTGATCAACTAATCGCTTCATATTTTAATTGTATTTAAAAAGTGAAAGCGCAGATCCACTGCACTTGCCAAACATTTATTGTGTTAAAAAGTGTATGAGGTTCACAAATACAATTCTTTCAAGAAGCAGACGTTCATCAAAGTGCGACCACATGCCATCAACAGCCATGTGTTCCACAGCAGCCCGACACCACAGCAGCAACTTCAGCCAGCGAGGACACAGCAGTAATGGAGCAACTGCAGTCTTTGGCTGCCATGACATCTGCAGAGTATCGGCTTATAATGGCACATGCGTGTGCAACACAGGGGGGGGTTTAGGTGAAAATGCAGTATCAGTAAAACAACAACTGAGTTACTTTTTGGAACAGACTTTCATTACAAATCTATTGCTTTTTCTGAGTTTCGTTGCAATGCTAATAACACTTTACTTTTTCCACTCAAGAAACATGTATTTCCACTGCAGAGGAGAAAAAAAGGTAAATACTGATTCCAAATACTTAAAATGAGCGTTTTTAAAGTTCCTCTTGATTTAAAGCCATGGCTTGATTGTCCAAACATTTCTGTTAAGCAGCTCTTTGATTAGACTGAGGGAATGGGAATCTGGTGCACTGAGGTGCTTTCAAAGTCTTGCAGTGCGTCTTGGTGAGTGTGGTAGTGCATGGCTACATAGGACTTGGCAAAGGCAAATGTCTGAGAGCTGACAGGCTGCAGGCTGGTGGGGGAGCTGGGCCCTGCAGAGGGACTGCTGTTGTATATGCTGTAGTAGGGCTCAATGCGGGTGTTGATGGGTGTCGAGGTGCTTGGCGGGCGAGGTTTGCGCGCACCTGTGGCCCTTGGACTTCCAGCACAGTCCCTGGAGTGACTCGGCCCACAAGCCTGGTCCACCAGCCTCCTCTGTGGCTTGGGCGACAGAACATAGGCTGAGTTGGTCTCATGATGCGAGGATTTATTGCGATTGGCTTCCAGGGTGCCCTTCCCCATCGCATGCAGACGAGTCTTTTGCTTGCAACAGAGAAAGCCCAGTGCCGCCCACTGAATACAGCACAGCACGCGGCGGCGGAGGCCTGCACTGTTGCGCGAGTACACAAAGGGATTGATTCCCGATTTGAGGAAAATAAGCACAAAGCCACACAGTTCAAACTGGTAATGTGCAAAGTTACTCTCTGGTGACAAAACGTCCTGTGCCAGTGAAATTCCCATCGGCAAGCAGCAAAGCAGCACAGAGAACACAATAACTATACAGGTGACAACAGCCTTAGAGTCTTTGGCTGTGGCCAAGTTCACTGTAGACACCAGTTGACAGCAGGTGGCCCCTTGAGCGGCCCCAGGAACCAGAGGCTGGCTGTTCTTGTTGATGAAAGAGTGTGTCTGGACGTTATGTAGTTTGTTGTAAGTTTGATTACGGTACATAGAAGGGCCTTGAACAGCACACTGCATGCTCTCAAAGCCTGCTGCAATGAGAGGCGGTGGGGGTGGAGGGCATGTGGCATCTACAGTGATGACGGGACATTTCCTCACTTGTGCGTTCTTCCTTAGTGTCTGAGCAATCATCAGGTAGGACACCGACACCACAGCTACACAAAAGGCAAAGTCTGCCAGGTAGACGTACAACACAACCCTGGCTCGTCCACCTCCGAGGCCAAAGTGGGGCAAGCAGGGTCCGTCTCTGCGTGGGTACGCCCGCATTGTGAGGAGGGCGGCCATGGTGAAGCTGGATGTCCACAGCAGGGCGGTGAGGGCAAGCGTGCAAGGGAAGGAGGCGGTGCGGTTGGGCTGCTGCCCCAAAACCATGCGCAGCCTGTGCAAAGCAATGACAGCCACCGTCTCCAGGGACATGATGATAAAGCCTGAGCTGGTCAGGTGGAAGGCGAAGCAGAAACTCTTTGACACACCGTCCCCCCCACCCGCATCCAGGAAGAGCACCAGTGCAAACATGGGGGCAGTCACACAGCAGATGAACAAGTCACAGAAAGAAAGGTTGAGGATCATGAAGTCAAAGTTGGTGCGAAACTTGCGGAACACCGGATCAAAAAAGGACAGGAATACCACAAGGTTGCCATATGAGCCCAGAAAGAAGATGAAAATGAGGAGAAGAGAGCAAAAGGTCAGGGTGGCAGTGTGGATCACGGCCCAGCTTGACGCGCCATTGGTGCCATTGAAGCTTTGCTGTCTCGGCACATCCACCAGGTCTGATGGTGTAGCAGTGGTGTTCATTGTATTATTAACAATTTATAAGGATCCCACAGTCATCAATTTCAGCATTATTCCTCTGTATGGAAGGAGTACATGATGATCACAGTGTCTTCTGCTTCCACCATTGCTGCTACCTTGGTGGAGTGCTACAAAGGATACAAAGTAATATATTAGCTGTGTGCAGTAGATCACGTTAATACATTCTTGTTTGATAAAAGGGATCAATGCAACTTACCATCAAAGGTAAAAAGGAACATTTAATAAGAAACTGCGATGCATTACATGTTAGACACAAGCTACAGTAGGCTATAACGATGCACCACTGCATTCGGCCAATTATTCCTTACTCCCCCCAACACACACACAGCGTCTGTGTATATCAGTGTTGTCCTAATGTATTTAGATTTCAAGCCGTAAAATAGCTTACATAATTTATAAAATGAGAAAATATAACCTACCGTCTGTGATCGAATGTGCATCCATCATGGTTTCATAAAGCCCATCTTGAATTTAAAGCATTATGATAGTAAGTGAACGCACCGCGGCTTTGAAAGATACAAATGTATTTCAACCAGCAAACCGTCCAAAACAGAGAGCTCCATAGAAAAACGCTGAAATAAAATGCGTTTCTTTACATGTCAGTTGATTTTATCATCGCGTATAGGGCGAAAAAAGGATAGCATTTTCGTTTTCTTGGCGATATATCCATTCTTATACAGGAGCGACGGCCACTGGACGTGCACTGAAAAATGAGTATGAAGTCACTGCCTACGTATCTGGGCATGAGCATAACTACTGCATTCAAGAAGTCCATACGAAAAACTCACACCACTTCTCCCTATCTATAAAAACAGAGAAATTGCGTTTTCCACAGATTTAATACAAAGTTGGAATATTTTTAATGAGAACACCATATTCCTGTCACGTTAGGTGCAAACGGTTTGTCCCCCCCCCCATACTGTGGCTTTTATGGAAAAATGGTGAACCCTATAGCTATAATTTATATTTCATGTTACATTCAATTTTAGGTTTCATAACGTCGTTCGGAATATATTCGATAAATGCAACAAATGTATACAAAATTATTATTATTTTTCTTGCTTTTCATGCTGTCCTTGGGAACAGCAGTTTAACAACGTCGTTGCTAGGCGACACGCACAGGGGTGATTTTCTGATTATTTAAAGCATTTAAAGTCTGATTTACTCAAATAAATTATCTGTAAATAAAATCAAAGAAATAGTATTAAGTTCCTAAAAACAAGGAAAAAGTAAAATTATGCATTTTAACTTGTTGATTTACTACAAATTAAATAAAGCGAGAGACCATAAAAAAACAGATGCATTTTTTTTTTTTTTACAAACAATTTATTAACATCTTATTCAATAAGCAAACAGTACATCTAAAAAAAGAAAAAAATATCACTGCAGTTTTGGCACTACACTATACATAAGTGAGGTACTAAATGCATGGACTGATTTCAAGTCATCAGGGAAAAGCAAACCAAGTACATTTTCTCTCATCTCAGTGGGTTTTTAAAAAAAGGTAAATGATGCGAGGGATAATAGGGGAAGAGGTCACGATTACAGACAGGCGGTGTGGTTATTTTCTTGCAACGAGACACATGAAATGGTCATCAAACAGTTCTCACAGCAAACGCATCACACAGCACAGCAGTGGGGAGCTTGCCCTCTCCCTTTCTTGCAAGAGTAGATGACAATGGGCTCCTTTGCTAAAAGCTCTGCCATCTCAGAAATGCCTTCTATGAAAAATTTAAACTTAGCACTTCAAAAAAAGTCAAATAAATAAATAAATATGTTTGTGCATATTTGCAATACGATGATAACACACATGCACGATGCATATAATCACATATAGATCAAACAGCCACACAAACATTGTGTGTTGTAGACAGGTGGCTTGAAACGAACACTTCGCTATTGGGAGATCGTAAAGAGTGTGTCTGACACTGGACATCATGATGGCTCAGAGTTGATACTTGGGATAGAATCCTGAGAAATGTATGGGACACTGGCAGATGGCTCTTCAAGCATCCCACAAAAGCACACACACACACGCACACGCACACACACACACACACACACACACCCGTGCACATGCATACAAACAAACCAAAAAAAGAGGAAATAAAACTGTACAGTAATGTTACAAACTGCAGGTCATTCATTCATTCCTGCTATGATTGATCCTTAAATATTAAGTATAGTAGAAATGTCAAGGAGCTAAATACATGAATACACAACTTGTCAATCCTTCTGGGTGCCACAACTCGGTTGCTTTGTGTGCCACTCTTCTTCCAGGGTGATGCTGTGTCTTTCAGTTAAGAACGAGAGCCTCCTCCCCAATGCAGGCTGGTATCTGTACATAGAAGTGAATCAAAAACACACTCAAAAACTGGCTCAAAGAAAACTCCTCAAGGCTCATTAAATAATCTTTAAATCGTTTTCACTATTCATTGACAAATAATAATCAGGTTCTTTTGGATGTGCGTGTGAACAAAAGTCATAAGTATTTATCCTTCAAGAACAGTTTGAGATTGAAATGCTTTACCAGGTTTTAGGCATAGTAACAGGGGGAGACCAGTAAGTCAGTCAGGACCAGGAGCTGGTCATCTGTGAACTGCTGCTTATGTTGTTGCCAGTTGTCATGGTGAGTCCGTCGGAAGTTTGACAGAGTTTTCTTCACAGTCATCTGAAACAAAAAGATGTTTTTTATTTCTTGTAACAGAGTAAATCATAGTCATTGCAGAGACAACAGTAGCTATGCAATTGTGGGAAACATGTGGTTGAGAAAGAACCCAACTCAAACAGTATACATTGATAACTAGGTGAGAACCCTTACTTCAATGGGTTGTGTGTCATTGAGGTGAGCACTCAGGTCCATCAACAGCTGGGGCATCCAAGTGGGCACATCATATGGACTGGAGAGAATACAAGCGCTCAATCCGAGAACGCCTGCATGGCGCCGCATCAGGTCTACAAACACACAACAGGAGGGATTCCATTAATATCAGAAAACGGCATATTGGGTGCATCATCACATGTTCAAGAGAAGCCCCTTACCAGCAGAAGGTATAGTGTCCACTGTAGAGCCGAGCTCCCTCTTCCTCTTCTTAGGCAAGCGGGTCTTGCAGAGAGCCTCAAAATGTGCCTGCATGGGGGCGTCCATGGACAGGAAATTGCACTGAAGGAAGCCGCTGAGAGTAGTGGCGGCCATTTCTCTTACCTACAAAAGAGAGGCAAGAATGAATTATGAAGTGTTTTTTGTCACGAGAGTGCTACAGCAACTGGGTCATGATTTCTGGAAAGAGATATTGCATTGCATTTTGAGTACAAGCTGTATGCCATCTATTTAAATTATAAACAGGAGGAGGAGTCAGACATCACTCCAACCAATATCTCAGTAACACTCAGCAACATGCACCATAATCAATTCACATTGATAAGAAACCCTACAGGTTTGTTTTTTTGTATTTAGGGGGGGTACTGTCTCTTTAAGACAGATATATATATATATACACTAACACAGAAGCGGGTTGCTCCTGAGTCAACGAGAGACAGTGGGGTTTGGATCCTCTGTGTGTGAATCACACGGTGACAGGTGTTCTAAAAGTGAATCCTATATTGTGTCAATTATGGGATAATTTAACTAGCGTAGCATCTCTGGCTGGTCTCTTATATCCCAAACTAACACACAAGCCCCAGCACCTTAACAACTCTTGCTGCACTGTATAAGACTCAGCAAAGCAACACTGTTATTAGGCAGGGTGTTCCACTGGCTAGCTGGATGGAAATAGCAGCCAGCTGGGCACTGGGGGTGGATGTGTGTTTTGGGTACGTTTCTCTATAATAGGAGCTCAAATGGTCTGTCGCATATTGTATGTCTCCTCTCTCAATTCAATTCTTAGAAGGAAAGGTTAACTAATAAATGGGAAGATGCAGATCTCCAGAAGAAAGGCTTTTTTAGATTGAACGACCCCAGGGCCAATAGGTTACAGCTTTCCTCTTATGCTCTTTTAAGACACAAGATTTGCTGCAGCCCCCTCAGCAAAATCCGCCTTAGGTTAGTTTAAGAGGCCAAATAAAAATGGCTACTTCTATCCATCCCCCACTCCTCCTTTGTTTCTACTCCATCCCTCTCCCTCTCATCCTCCTTCAATCTGAACGTTATCTCCATAGCAACAGATTACTGCAGCCTGTGGTTTCCATGGAAACAGCTAGAGGACTGGAGGGGAGGGGGGGCCAGGAGGAGAGTGCTGAATCACTACAGTGAAGCTGAAAGACAGTGAGAACGTCTGCTAGCATACACACGCATGTATTGGCCAAAAGCTAAACGAAGATTATATAACCAGACTGCCTTGTGTTTGTAAATATTACAGTGACGATTATGCCGGCATGTTTCAGCCTTACATATTTTATGATTGTAATGCTGTGAATGAATGGTTGTTTTTACCTCCAGCTGCTCGTCCTCCAGCAGTCGTACCACCAGCGCCCGGACTTCATTCACTGACTGCTGGTCATTCATGAAGGTGAACAGGTTGTAAAACACCATAATCTGGAGGTATGTGAGCACCGTGTAGCGAGCGTGCCAGGAGCTGCTGCCAGCAATCTGAAACACAACAATAAACCCATCACAAATCAAGAAAATATTCTGAGCATTTTGTTGGAGGAACAGACCAGCTCCAGCCAACCAAAAAGCACTTTTGTAATAAAGCTCCTCTTTTGTGTCACTTTTAAATGTAAAGAATATCAAACGGGTTAGAACAGATACGACTTCTTTAGCATGACTCTGCACAGCTTAGATTATGTTGTTGTTGCCAATTGCACATTCAAGAATCCCTGTAGAATCCTCCTCTCACATTAACCCTTTTTCAGATTTACTCTATTATGCGTCTTATGTAACCGATTAATTTAAGAATGCATGTTTAGCAGTCAAACTTAAAAATCTCATTCATTTGTCATTCCCTTAGAGCCTTTCCTCTTTTTTGTGCGAAAATAACTTCACAGGTTATACGAAGCGGGTTCTGTAAAAAGCCCAGTCATGTGTGATGCAGGTCAAAAGTGGAATAATAGCCTCAGCTGCCAGATGACTCACCTCCCGCAGGCCCCTGAGGACCATGGGGATCTGCTCTGGGTAAAGGAGTCCCTGAGACATCAGAGACAGACAGGTCTTTGCGTCCCTCTTCAGTTCATCGTAACTGTCGTCATTCTCGACGGGAGCAATCTGGTACAGAGGACAGAGAGAGGTTAACGGGAAGGCAGGTGTCTTTTAAGATCCCTGTATGGGGTATGCATTAAAAGTGAAAATATAAAGTTTGCAGGGAGAAAGCTAGAGGATCAAAGCTTTGAATTAATGAGTGTTTCACCTTGAAGAGCAGGGGAAGCAACCGTAGCTGTTCTGGGACCGCAGTGGAGAAGGAGCGACCAGCACTCGCTATCAGCCACTTCAGCACTGCAGACAGGAATATTTATGTTAAACACTCATGTTTATAACAAAAACAGATGTTTATTTACTCATTGTGATGGTTCAGTATCAGGGATAAGATCCTCGACCCACCTGTTTTGAGCAGCTTGATGGCTTGCGTTCTCTCGTCCTGCTCTCCCACCTCGTTCTCCTCGACCACGTGGTTCTGGATCTCCTCGTCGCCCTCGGTGAGAGGCTTCAGCTGTAGCAGAATCCGCTCTGTGAAGTCGGAGATGCGCGGGGACGTGGTCGGCTGAGTGCATGGCAAGTTGACATCGATCATGAAGATGTACGTGAGCACGCTGGAAGGAAAGCAAATCAGAAGTGACACGATGAGACACAAAAAGCTTTAAAAGAGTAATTAATGACATTCACTAGGGAGGTAAAAAAAAGGACCTTACCTGCCAATGCGTTCCCGTACATTCTTGTACACCTGTGTGAGTTTGGGCTCCAGGTATTGAAGCAACCTGTGGAGCAGCTCTGGAACACGCCACTCCTGCTGAGCAAGGCCTCCCTGCAGCACATACAGACGACTGGAGAGCAAAAAGAAAGCACCGTTTTGTCATTCACATCAACATCAGAATCAGATTCAGGTTTATTGCCAGGTAGGTTAACACATAAGAGGAATTTGACTTGGTGTTGTGGTGCATACATGAAAATAAAACAAAAACAGATAGAAAACTATAATAACATTAATAAAATATAGCAGTATTTACATTGAATATGGTTGAAGTAGAATTGGTATAAAATATGTGGAGTAGTGACAAACAAGATATTGTTTACATCGTGTGCATTAATGTAATGCATACAGTCTATGATGTGCAACATGTGCTTTAGACTGCACCCTCTACTCACCAGGCGTCGACGAAGGAGCCCCCCTCTCCGTTGACAGGAGACTCCATCAGAAGCTCAAACAGCCAGTGGAGCTTGCGTGGGTCTCTACTCTCCTATTCGAGACAGAATCAACAGTCATAAAAAGGAAGAATGAGTGACAAAAGTTTAACAAATGGAAGATTAAAGAAATGACGTATATAAACGGGCAGAAGCTTACACAGGCTGTGGCAATGCAGGTTCCCCAGTCTGCGTACGTTTCTATGGTGATGTTGGACAGGGCCGTACGGAGCAGCGGACACAACAGCTCCCAAAGTTTCTCAACCTGTAAAAGTTCACAAGGCGGGATATATTGAAAATACTACATATTCTCCTGAAATTCAGAATCAAGTTTATTGCCAGGTACGTTTACACATACAAGGAATTTGCTTTGGTGTCTGGTGGTGCGAACATAAACAATCTAAAAACATAAGTTGCAAAGTAGGTAAAAAAAGAAATATATAAGGATAATAAAAAATACGTATTTTAAGAAACAATTTAGCATTAAAAAGGGATGCTAAAGACAAAGTATTAACACCAATTTAAATGTAACTATACACTAACCTTAAAAGCTTGGGAGAATGAGTATATGGCAAACTACAGTGAATTATATTTTGAAGTGGAGGGCTGTGCAGACGTGTGCAAAAAGCGAACTTCAGAGAAATTGTTCACGTTTACAAACTCCGATGACTTTTTAAATGCATCGTCGGGATTTCCCAAACTGTTTGAGTCAGCTTACTTTGTGAGAATGTCCTTTCCCCTACCTTTGCATAGCTCCAGTGCTTGCTGCCTCTGATCAGCCCGGAGATGATCTCTGCAACACAGCGCTGCTTGCTCTCGTGGGAGTCGGCCACCAGGCGCTCCATGTGTGGCCGCAGCAGGGGAAGAAAGATGTCTCCGAAATTGCGGAACAATCCCTGGAGAGAGCAGGAGAAGGGAACAGATTCATTTCCTTACCGGCCGACTTTAGCTGCTTCAATCCGTTTAACACTACTCTCAGCGAATCTCACCTTGAAGAGACAGAACCTGCGAGGGCTGAACTTGTCCTTTCCCTTACGCTCCTCCAGGGAGAGGAACTCGATGAACTGATTGATGAAGACTGGGTCGGAGAAGTGGTCAAAGATGATCTGTTCCCGCTGTCAGCACACATTCAATTTAGTAAATGTGGTTAACATTATTTAACATTACTATGTGCGTTATATATTTTTCATAAGGGGAGTGCGATTGTGCACAAACCTCTGTCATTTCCTCTCTGGTCAGGTTCTGTTTGGGCTGCTCCTCCAGTGGGGCATATATCATCAGTTTTCTAGAGAACAATATTGAAGAGATGATGAATAAAAACAAGACGAAAGAAAGTATCCAACATTCTTGAGACAGCAAAAGACAGTCAGGTAAAGAAAATGACATATAAAACCTTGGCCAGCTGTAATATCCCCAGTGTGTTTTCTCCACGAACACACAGGCATCCCAGTCCTTCTGCGTGCGTGGCAGGCTGCTGCTGTCATACTGGAGCCACTTGTTGTCTTGACGATCCCCTGCTACATTACCACTCAGCTCCTTCCCTCCACCTAACAAAGATTGGTTATTTTTGAGACCAGTTTTAAACTATACATAAAGTGTGAATGGAGATACAAACAAGCCCTTGTGATTCTTACAGAGCTCCGAGGGGCTGATGGGGACTTTCTTATGCGGCCTCTTTATCTGTTTCATGATCCCTGCCACAGCGGATATCGCCACCTAGTGGAAAACGGGAGATATTTCAGACAAAATGTCCACAAGAAACACAGGACTGCATCCATATGCATTAGAATCACAACACCAATAATACACTTCTCATTATTTTTGCATTTGCCCCACCTTGCGAACATAGAGGGAGTCATGGTTGAGGCTTTTGACGAAGAACGTGACGGCAGATGGTGGGAGCAGGCGGTCGTCTCTCAGCAGCAATGACATGAAGCCGATTGCAATGTGTTCGAACTTCCAAGGCCTAGAATGTTAAAACAAAGTAATTGTTACAGGCCAATAAATGCATACATAAAATGATTTGAAGAAGTCACTTTTAAATGAACCTACATGTTGCTGTTGTTGAGGAATTCCAGCAGATCTCCAATGAGCTGATGGTAATTCCTACAAACAAGTAGAAGAGCATTTAGTACTTAAACCCTGTAATCGAGCCAATCGTGTTGACATTCAATTAGTGAGTTAGCACATCATCTTAACAAATGCTGTGCAAGTACTTTCAAAAGTTCTATTCTCCAGGGAGAAAAGACCATGTTGTGAACTTGAGAAATAGCATCTTTGAATTCAGCTATAGATATCTGGTCTTTGTCTTGAGTACTGATGAACTTACTGAACACATTCTGCGTTCTTGAGCTCCTGCTTTTTCACACCCTCTGCTACTTCCTCCTCTGAAGGAACAGGCTCCTTGGGAAGAGGATTTCCAGTGATCATGAGTCGTTTGGCCACAGTAGAGCACTCACCCTCAATCTAAAGGAATGCAAAAGATGAAACATATAGTATCAGACATACTTTGCTCAAACATGTCAGAGGAAATCAAACTCAAAGCAAGGACTGATATGTATGTTTGGAGTGTAATGGAAAATAAATCCTATCTAAACATGTATTTTGGGACTGGCTCTATGGGAGCAAGAATACTGAAATGTATATGTAAAACTGCAGATACATTTTCTCTGTTTACAAACTCAAAATGAACGTTGCAACCTTTGACACAAATGAAGATTATGACATTCTAGTCGTAAAGATACTTGAGATATTATAGTTGAAAGCTAGTTTTGAAAAGATTTGTTTAAAGAAGAAGGCAAACTAGCTGAAGAGAGCCATAAATGCCCCTCTTTATGACCGTGTTTTTTTGCAGCTTTGCTTTAACTTAGCTGCTGGGGACAGGAATTTAAAAAAACTGACTGGTACTAGAACTGTACTAAGAACATCTAATTAAGAGACTGACAGTAGAGCTTTTCTTTATTTGGTTTATTATATAAGACTTTAACAAAAAATTATTTTCTTTCTTTTAAGTTTTCATGTACTGATTTGTATGTCCAATGTCGGTTTAAATGTCCACCTCAGTACTGAAAACAACATTTTTGTCCAACAAATGTTGGAACCAATCAAACTTCACCACATATTTTGAGTCACAAAATAAAATACTCTGATATTTGATATATCATTTAGATGTGTATTTGATATATTGAGCTTCTACTATAACAGGTAGGCAGAGATCAACATTGCCTTTAATTCTATGTTCCATTTGTGAAAGCCTTCTCTGTGATGTACTTACAGCAAAGTCGATGCCGATGGTCTCGTACTGGCGATGGATTTTGTCTGCAAGGTCATCAAAGAGCCGCACAATGGAGGGTTTCTCCAGAGACATGGCTGAGCTGAGGCCAGAGCGTACGATGGCAGGCCACGTCAGAGCAATGCAGTCCCAGTCGTGCAAATTGGCCAGGCACACTCCACCGTGGTTCCCCAGGAAACAGTACAAGGCACCCTGGAGAGGTACAGATGTGGAGCATGTTTAGGAGCAAAAACTCAAAAGTGTAAAAATGTGTGAGTTTGTTTGTTGTATAGCACAACACAGAAAAGGACTGCCGTACTTTGAACTGCTGCTGTGAGACACTGCTGGTGTCCGGGTTCAGAAACTCCAGGACATGGGGGATCAGATCTCTGCAGCAGAAATTGTAGGTCCCCAGTGCCGTGAACAACACATTTTGAGCCCTGGTGCGTACCTGGAAGGCGATAAAGAAAAGTCTCAGTTAGATTATTATATACTGTCAAATGTCTTTGTGATGTATGATGTGTAATTGCTCAAATGTAAACACTGTTGAGTGTCACTCACTTGGCTGTACGTGCTTGTGGACAGCCTCAACAGATCTCTCATCAGCTCCCGGTGAATGCTCCTGTACTGACATCCTTCCACTGTCAGCTTCCGCAGCTGGTAAAACGCAAAGATTCAAAGTTATAAATAGTAACAATATACAAGGATACCCAATAAGGTCATTTCTCTGGGAAAGACTTACCTCATGCTGGAGCATAACTCTGTCTATTAGCAGAGCTCTGATGTGCTGCTTTCTGCCGTGAAGCTGCAAATACAACGGTGAGGCATTTTAGATTTTTACAAACATAAATAGAGAAACTGCAATACAGTACAATCTAAAAAGGGCATTATACACTTTGATACATTACGAAAAGGATAACAGCAGTATAAAAGTAACAAAAATACAATAACATGTTCGGTTTCTCACTCTGTTTTCCATTGATTTCTTCACAAGGTTGAAGCTCTTCCAGCGGGAGTCAAACTCATGTTTGTGAGAACCTTTGAATTGCAACAGGTCGCTGATGATCTGAAAGGTATCACAGACAGAAATATTGATAAGAGTTGGGCGATAGGATCAATACAAAGCTCCTGGCAATAACCTGTGAGGAGTATTGAGTGATTCAAGGCGGCAAACGTGATTAAAGTTAATTCAAGGATAACTTCTGCCTACACAGTGTCCCACGCAGTGTGTAATACCTCCAGCACACGCTGCACTGTGGCCTGAAATCATGCGAGTTTGGGTTTTAACCCAAATATATAAATGCTGGTAGGGTCCGGCAAAGTGCAACAGGGAAAATGTGCCTTATAGCCTGACCTCTGATATAGGCACATTCTTCAGCACAAACACAGGAGTATACAGACTAATATGCTACTGTGTGTCTACCTTGATGATGGAGAAAAGAGACTTGGTGTCGTCTTCAGAGTGCTCCAGGATGTAATCTGCAAAAAGAGTTTGAAGTTTATTGTGAGTTTGTCTTTTAAACACAATGAGACGACAGCCTGGTTAGAGATGTGGCTGTAGGGAGAGTAACTGAGGGAACACGTACTCAGCAGCTGTCTCATCACTCTGCACACAGCATCTCTGTAGTTCTCTCTGGTGTCATCTGCCGGTGCAGATAATATTACAGTGTCAGATAATAGTCAAACAAACCCTATTACTTTTGTTAACAAAACAGTTTGTAAGAAGGGCTTTGCTTACCATACTCCACTCCAGTGTAGAGGGTGGTCTCATCTAGATTCACCATGCTTTGGACCCTGAGGGGTAAAACCAGGTTCAAAGCCAAGTCAGCTACTTAAGTCTTTGAAACTAAAATGTGACGTTCAAATGACTTCATAAAGTCCTTCGCAACAATTCTACAACTTAAGAATATATATATAGGTCATACATCCATTTGGGATATTTCTGTTGTTCTTCAGACCCAAGCATATCTGCTAACAGTTTTCCTTGAGGAGATTTAAACTAAGATGTGTTTAACTGTGTCTTTCTCTGGTTTTCTTGGTCAGAAAGGAGATTATTATGTGAAAGCATGTGCTCACAGTTTAGGGATGGTCTCTCCCTTCAGTGCCGGCATCAGACTCCCAGCCCCGAGGAGGCAGTGCTGAATGATAGTCAGGCTCTGTAGGACGTCATCTCTGAAGAACACAAGAATCAACACGAGTCCTATAAATACATGCATGACAGAGCCAAACAGAGATAGACTGAAACCAGTTTACATCTAGCAACTTCTGTATTTGTATTGCTGTAGGAGGCACAGGTGAACACTCAAACTTAGTTTTGCATACCTGCTCATGTCCTGTTCTCCCTGTGCAAATCTCTGAAGGCGCTGGAGCTCAGGCTGGAGGATCAGGTCGAGTAAGTAAAAAGCAAAGGATGTTTCCTCAACACTCGGCACATGCCACCGGATATCCAAATTCCACAGGTCTCCAGGCCGACCCCAGTCCTGCATGGGACAAACACATTGTGCTTTTGCTTAATATACAATACTTTTGTTGACTTCAGGCTACAATAACACCACAAAATAAATATGTTTGTTATGTCTACATATCATTTAGTATGTTCTCATCTGATTTGCATCACATTCATGTTCTGAAATATATAAAGTAGGACCTGAATATTAGGCATTACAACTTTAATATCAACACACAAACTTCCCAGAGACTGCACTTTGGCTAGTTACTAAATCCAATCATGATGTACAAAACTAAAACCCCACTGACACCACTATTTGCCTGTTTAATGAGTAAAGGTAAACGATTTAACACGTGGTTTGACATGCAGTATACAAATGCATTAAAAACAAGTATATATAGTATTTATCAAAGACCAAGCAACACATAACACATTATTTACTGGCAAATGTAGTAACCACAAGCGAGATATCTCCTGTTGTTCTGCAGGACACCGTAATCCAGTAAGGTGATCTACACTGAAACTCATCCGTGAAGAGAACACCTCTCCAACGTGCCAGACGCCATCGAATGTGAGCATTTTCCCACTCAAGTCGGTTACGACGACGAACCGGAGTCAGGTCGAGACCCCGATGAGGACGACGAGCATGCAGATGAGCTTCCCTGAGACGGTTTCTGACAGTTTGTGCAGAAATTCTTTGGTTATGCAAACCGATTGTTTCAGCAGCTGTCCGAGTGGCTGGTCTCAGGTGAACATGCTGGATGTGGAGGTCCTGGGCTGGTGTGGTTACACGTGGTCTGCGGTTGTGAGGCCGGTTGGATGTACTGCCAAATTCTCTGAAACGCCTTTGGAGGCGGCTTATGGTAGAGAAATGAACATTCAATTCACGGGCAACAGCTCTGGTGGACATTCCTGCTGTCAGCATGCCAATTGCACGCTCCCTCAAAACTTGCGACATCTGTGGCATTGTGCTGTGTGATAAAACTGAACATTTTAGAGTGGCCTTTTATTGTGGCCAGTCTAAGGCACACCTGTGCAATAATCATGCTGTCTAATCAGCATCTTGATATGCCACACCTGTGAGGTGGGATGGATTATCTCGGCAAAGGAGAAGTGCTCACCTATCACAGATTTTTTCAGATTTGTGAACAATATTTGAGAGAAATGGTTATTTTGTGTATATAGAAAATATTTTAGATCTTTGAGTTCATCTCATGAAAAATGGGAGCAAAAACAAAAGTGTTGCATTTATATTTTTGTTCAGTGTAGTATCCATGCCTGCGCTGATGAAGCTACTTAATGGAATAAAGCCACGAGCTGTCTTCACTCTAACTGTTTAAAGGGAGGATTAATCAAACCAGGTCATAGTGAATGCCACAAAGAGTTGTATGGCTTGTTTGGGCAAAGGTTGGGTTTTAATGTCCCCTCTAACCACTTTTGCTTGGACCTTGCTTTGATCCAGAACCAAACTTTATTTTGCGGTAGACCAAACATCTGTACACTTTTATGACTGTAAGGTTGAAACTCAAAAATCTGTCAACATACAGGCGGAAATATAAAAACCTGGCAAAGCAGACAGTACTGCTTTTCCAGAAATTCCCACTACAGTAGGTGTCTCCACGAGTACTTTTTGCCATGAAGACACACAAATAGACTGACACACAAAAGCAGCTTTGCTGTCGCCTTTGCTGTACCTTGATGGGTAAGTAGTCACTGATCGGCTGGTGGAAGCCTCCTGGCACACTGCAGTACTCTTTGGGGTAGAGGAGAGCTGAGGAGCGGAGGAGGTGGTGCAGCAGGTTGCAGGCCAGAGTGTAGCCCTGCTTACACTTGAGGTGGAGCGTCAACTGCAAAATCTGGACCACCTCGGAGCGATAGGGGAGGACTTTGTCACCATCAACCCGGGTCACCTGAGGTGCACACGGCATAGAGGGCACAATATAGTGAGTACAGATTTATAGATAGGAGATGTTGTCTATAGCAGGAACTTAGAGGTTAAGTTAGTGAATAATAAGTGCTCCACATTACCTCAGACAGTAGCTGGAGATTCCACATCAACTCCTTGTCAAGCTCCTCCTCATTCAACACTTCCTCATCTGTTTACAAATAGTGTGTCAGGCATATGACTAAGACTCATGGAAGAAAACATAAATGATGAGTTTGGAAAAACCTCCTCTTATAGAAATGAAGAGTACTTACTCTCAGCGATTTGGTTTATGGCATTGCAGCAGTGTGGCACAAACAACTTGAGTGACTCTGCAGGGTGACACTGAAAAAAGAAGCACAGAGAGGATGAGAACAGTGATTAATAAGCTACATGGAAGTTGATGGGCCATAAAGAAGAGTCTGAGGGGACTCACCTTGGAAGCGGCTCTGCACATGTCAGCCACCATTCTGCCAGCTACTCGTGTCTCAAAGATGTTGGTGGTTGCAAAGTTGAACACCTTTTTAAGAGCAACCTGTTAAAACAATGGGAAAAATTAGTTCATATTTATAGTAGGGCTGTCAAGTTATGGTGTTAATAACGCAATTTGGATGGTGGGAGATTCTAGCGAGAGATATGGATACAAAAAAAGGTGTTTTAAACAGCAAGCCAAGCACACAGCTAATGCCGACAACCCCGCTCCTGCCGCTCGCTTGCGGCAGACCACGCTTGAAAGTTTGCCGGGGAGACGCCTGGACACGGCGTCTACGAGCAGCAAGCTTTCAACAGCGATAGCTAAATGGGCGGCGGTGTCTACAGCTTGCAGGACAATTAACATTGTGGAGGACGAGGGACTGTGTGAGATCATTCGGATCGCATCCAACGTGTCGACTGCACATCACAGCGCATTATTTTGACCCCTGTGGGAACTTCAGTCTCATGCTTTGACTGTTATGAAGACAGAGGAGCGGCGACAACAGGCTTGTCTGTTCGAGCAACTGTCTCAGTGCAGAGAAGTACACGGGGTTGGGAGAGAGTGAAGAGAGAGAGAGAGGTTCCAGGTTGTTGTGTTGAGAATATTCAGGAGAATATTTGTCATTGTTCAAATGATAATAAACAAACATTTGCATAAAGCATATTTGTCCACTCATATGTTGATAAGAGTATTACAAACTTGAAAAATATTCCTCTAAGGTACATTTAGAACAGATAAAAAATGTGCGATTAACTATGGACATCATGCGATTAAATATTTTAATCAACTGACAACGCTAATTTATAGTGCTCTGAAAAGGATGAATGAGACGTGACTCTTCACCTTGAAGATGTCCAAGGAGCACTGGGTGAGGATGGTGCTGAAGGTGGAAGACAGGCCGAGCTCTACCAGACTCTCCAAATGAGTCATCTTCTCTGTTTCTGTTTCCTCACGGGTTTGTTCCAGAGTGCTGCTGTCTATCAGGGCAAAGCATCTGTGCGAATGACAGAAACAAATAAGTTAAAATGTTTGGATACTATTTCACTCGGTATCTTAATAGAGAAAATACTTTTGGTTATGATGCCACATCTAAAAATCTACTCTGGTATAAGACTGTTTTTTGCTCAAGGCAGAAGCAGTGTTTCTTTTAAGTTAATATGTTTTTAAGAGCAGTACTTTTGCTGTATCAAATTCTTCTTTATTAAAAGTGTAGAATATTTAAATGATATTCAGATGACTGGAAATCTTGTTTGAGCCATTACATGAACAGTACTTTTATTGTGGATAGACCTAATAAATCTCTCCTATCTCAGCTGTGTTACTGACAGCCACTGCTGCTGTTCCTCATCAAATCTCTACGTACCTGTCCATGAATAGAAGCACAAAGTCTTCAAACTCTGCTGAGGCTGAGCACATCTCCCTTTCCACCTGAAAGGCATACACAAGATATGACAAGGTAAACCCAAGGACCATTCAACAACTTATTTTTTATTTAGGAGATGATATATAATTATGCTTCACCTCTGTCAAGTCAGTTCTTTCATGTAGGGCGGACGAACAGTCCACCAAAGGCACAAGAGTCACAAAGGTAGCAATAAATTGGAATGTGATCTGTGGGGAGAGGAATGTTTGTATCAGACGGAATAACTTGTTCACAACCCTCCAAAAACACAGTGGGAGCGCTGTGAGAAGATAGAAGTGAATCACAATGGAGCTCACCATGCACTTGCTGAAATCATTTGGGTCAACGCCCGGCAAAGCCCTCATGAGCAGGGGCAGCATGTGAGTGGGCCCCTCAGGATAGCGCTGCCCACCTGACACTAGGCTCCGTGCCACTCCAATCATGCAGCTCAGAGTGGCCGTCAGCTGGTGGGGCTCTGTGAGAGTCTCCAGAGCCGGGTATGTTCTGTGGGAGAGACGGAGAATAGTTAGCCCTTTGTGTTCCTCTCCAAAAGCGGCCTCGTCTTTTATCTAAAGCGGAAAACCGCGCTCTAGATTCTGAAGAGGCAGAACTTGGGTCAAAGATGGATCATTGAAAGTCTGTCGTTTTCATAAAAGACTTACCTCTCAAGCACGGGGGGGATAACTAGCTCAGGCCTCATCAGAGCGAGGTTCTGCAGGGCCTGGGCTGCATCCATGCTGCCCGTCTTGCTGAACATGGCCAGCAGCACCGGCTGCATCATGCTCTCCACAAAGGCTGTGATATCCTCCTCTGTGAGCTTGTGGCTGTCTGGGACTGGTGTCAGCCATGTGGGCTTCCTGTAGCGCTCTCTGTGCAGCCGCCGCACCATGCTGGCTGGGAGACGCTGGAGCAGCCTCATGAGTTTCATCTGGACAGAGGGAGGGATAGATAAATACATGAGAAAGCAGTGAGGCCAACACACAGGTGGAAAGTGGACATCCTTGTAGTGGACACATGGAGAATTGGATGGTGTGTTGAGAATACTGGACACACAGAAACAAAATGAGACACTGTGGATATATTATCTATGTGTCCTGTATGCATAAGATAAGATAGTACTCTATTGAATGGACAATTATAGAATCATTTTAGTACAGTCAAATCACTTGAGTATGAATGGAAATTCCTACCGTAAAATATAATATCACTTTGTTACACAGAGACAAAAGAGTTTGAATAAACACATCTGTTTTAGCTTTGCCCTGGCCAATACAAAATAATCTTTTCATCTCTAATTTATGTATGCAACGATTGGTTTGTCTTATTGAGAGCTATTGTACTTGTGGTAGGATTGTTGCTGTTCTAAGTTTGTATTTATTGCATTTATTGAAAGTCACTTTTGATTAAACTGTTAGCTAGATGAAGTTAGAACTTTCACTTTTCCTTTAGTGAATAGCTAAGCTAATTCTCTGAACGATACAACCTGAACTGACTTTAGAAGTACTTTTTCCTCTTAGCTGTGGTTTCATTTCATGTTGACAGTTGCGCAATCAACTAAGTGAATGACCCTCTCACGTGTTTCCAAGCAACAGCCAAATATATGGACAAACACAGGCCCCTGCCAAAAATAAAGGTTTGTGTACGAGGACACGGTGGTGCTTCGAATCTTGTATCGGTGGATGGTCATAACAGAAAGGCATTTGGCCTTGCTCCCGGTGACCTTTAATAGCATTGTAGGCCTCTCACTTGCAAGTTATTTCAGAAGTTGATACAGAGAATCAGGAAACTTGATTGTGTTGCCACTGAGCGCTTTGGTATGCTGTGTTAACTTCACTTTGGAAAAGCCAAGTGAGTGATTTATCTAAACTCCCTGGTAACAGTCATGCACATGTAGGTTGTTTATCATTATTCTCTTCTTATATTTTTTTCTTTTCGATGTAAGCTACTGCTATATTTTTTGTATTTATCACAGAAAAGTTCACGATCTGCTGACCCCATAGAGTCACTAACAAGTTATTAATGCAGAATTGTCCATTTTTGTTTACCTGATGCCCAACAACACAGCTGTGAAACAGTTAACATCCCTTGTTGTTTATAATTCCACAGTCGTCCAAAAGAAGTATGAAGTGACTCACCAACCAGCGGCCATGGTTTGACGGGTGGAAGAAAGATGTAATACTGTTGAAAAGGCCACTGAGCTGTTCCTGAGCCTGCTTGCTGGGTCCTCCCTGAAATGAACACAGTAAGGGTCAATCTAGCAATACACTTTACATTAACAGTGACTTTCTTAACAAACACATCATGTATGAACTCACCAGGAGCGATGAGACCCAAAGCACCACATGGCCGATTTCGTAGGCATTGGTGACATATCTTGCTACCATCATCTGACTGGTGCCCACAGGGGAGATTCAAACTCCTCAAGATTCTTGTGAAAATCTGAAATGTGAAAAGCAAAAGCAATAAGGGTCTAATAATTATTTTCCATGGAAAAAAAGTCCTTAACATATATTTGGAATAAACAGGTCGTGAGATAAATAACTCATACTAGTGATGTCAAAATTCATGAATCAAAACAATCCCTCAGTCGAAACAGGCATGATGCAAGTCACTTCCCTTTAGTAAGTAACAGCAACAAGGACACTTGATAGGTTGCTTATGTGAAATACACACCATGTGCCCAAATCATAAAGGTCAGACAACACATTCAAATTCTAAAACAAGCAAGTACTACATTGAGTAATGGGTGATTGCATAAAAAGAAAAGGGACAAACCTTCGGGATGTAAGGGTCCCAATCAATGTAGCCGATGTTGTCATTGGACAAGCGAGCAAAGAGATTGACCAGATGCTGCAGAGATGAAGGAAAACATGTTCAACTGGGAAGATAGAAATACTGACTATTGCACATTAAAATGTCTTTCAGACAAATCATCTACTCACCATTTCCCAGCTTGGAAGATTTTGCACAGACAACCATAAAGCTATGAACTCATCGAACCACAACCTGTCAGACAAACAAATGGTTACAAGAGTAGAAGAAAACCCTACAAAGTATGAACATGTGACATTTAACAGATAGGTCAGTGAAAGGATGTGGGAAGATTGGCTGGTCATTTTCATATAAAAGCCTCTAACAATGCAGTTTGTCATTAACACTCTTCTCTGGCTAGGTAAACAGGTACACCCGCCTACAATAAGTTTGGGTAGCACATTATTTGATGGGTTAATATGTTGGATATGAATCCCATGACATGTCATTTGGCATAACAGGTTAGAAGTTCAGGTTTTTACTTCTAAGTAACACAAACCCATGTTGTCAAAAGGATCATAATAGCCACTCTGTTGAAACTAAAGCATGATGCAAGTCATTTCCAATCGGTGACCAGGAAAAGATCATCAAGGAAACGTGATCGTTTGTTTCTTTGACAAGCAGCATTGGCAATGAAATACGCACCATAGCCAGGAGGTACTATACGTACACTTGTGTACAACAAGTTAGGGCAGTGCTTTTCTGATGGGTTCATAATTCGGAAAAGGTTTCAATCTAAAGACCTATATAAATTGGTATTGGATGTTTAGGATTATCAGGAATATAATACGGATAGTATTCTTTTGGTAAAGTTACAATGATCTTTAAATTTAAGATAATTTAGAAAAGAATGTCGTAGGGCTGTCCCGAATACCATTTTTCGGGCTCCGGATATTCGGTAGTAATCATCAGCGAATATTCGAATATTTTCAACGCGTGTATTTCAGTTTATTCAGGGCATTCATTTTGTTATTCTACACAGTATTGTTGTTTTATATAATAAATGAATGCCCTGAATAAACTGAAATACACGCGTTGAAGCGAACCGAATATTCGCTGATGATACTACACAGTATTGTTGTTATATAGTTATTTGTTAATGTATGTGTGTGTTACTTTTGTTGCAGTTGTATATGTGTAATTTGGCTTGGCTTCCTATTTTGTATGGACATGCTTTTATTTTGAAGGAGAGTTATCGCTGTTGTTGTTGCTATGGAAAGAACGTGACGGAGAAAAAGTAATATCTACATATAAAGATGGAGAAAGTAAATGATAAGGTTTATAGTTAAGTGTTAGCACCCCCCGAAGAGGCACAAGCTCTTACTTTGATATTGGAGCTTTCAATACATTCAATTTGGCAGCCGCAGTGCAAAGCGGCAGCCAAAAAAAAAGAAAGAAAAAAAAAAGAATATCCGAATAACGAAATTGAAACCCGAATAGTACTCCAACGAACGAATATTCGGGTACAGCCCTAGAATGTTGTCAGTGCCTGCTAAAATGTGTCTATTGGCTGCCCAGGCATAAACGTTTGACAAAATATAGGAAATAAATATTCAAAAAACAAAATAATGATGAATGAAAATTGACTAAATCATAGTTACATCTACAGAAAACTTCAGAGAAAATATTAAGGAAGTTATGGATACGGAACATATAGTAGAAGCTAGTACTTTCCTGTCATCCAGATACACCTACACTTTTGAATGCATTCCAGATGCTACTAACAATAGTTATTAATTAATTTCCATGCTTACAGAGCCCACTTATGGGGCCAGCATTCCTAAGGCCAACTGCTGCTCATCCCAAAGGAGTTCTATTGGGTTGAGATCTGAGAAGCAGACTACTGACACTGTCATAATCCTGGAAAAATCTTATGACCCATTTCCACAGTTTGGAACAGCTGATGGTCAATTGACAAGGTGCAGCCGTTCCTTTGTTTGGTTGCCAATGAAAGGATCCAGCTAAATTGTTAAAAGCTGATAAGTGCTAACTTTAAAAGCTAAGCTACTCGCTATACGATCTTTTTAGACGGAGAAATCTTGGATCTCCACATGTCGGAAACAATGAGAGGTTTCTTACTTGAACCCCTTGCAGTGCAGCTCTGGAGGCAGAGTGGTGGGTAGAAAGAGTTCAAAGTAGCTGATGGCTTTTAGCATTGTGACATCAAAGGGACAGAGGAGTGGTCTCCATTCATCCAGCATCTCCTGAGAAGCAGACTCCGGAAAGTATCTGTATAAACAGAGAGAGAATAGCAATTAGATTCACCAGATTATGAATATAGACAACAATCCCAACAAGCAGAGCATTTTAAGGAGTGCTACAAAAACATCACACACATCAGATTAATCTATGATGATGACTGGATTTTACTATTAAAAGAGAACCCTAAACTACATTTGTATAAAGTAACAAGAATAAGGACTTAGGTGATAGTTTAAACCCAATAAAAAACAATTGTCTTCACGTTATAAACAAGCAGTGACTGGATTTTCAATGTTCACAATCAGTCCAAAAGCGTGACATAACAAATCATACACCCAACATATTCTTAGCAGGTTAAATCTTGTGGGCTCAAAGTCCCACATGGGGATTTCCATGGTTTATGATGTGCTTGAGCACGTCAGGTCACATAGACTCCGTGTGGTTTCACATCCATGGGAGGCCTTGTTAAAAAATGGTCACTTCCAACCATTGCTACAACCCCCCCGCCTCACCAATGATCAACAGCGTCGCAGCAGCTGACCGCAGCTGACCGCAGCTGACCACAACTCCTCACAGTGACAGGAAACTCTCACACAAGACAGAATTAGAGATGATAGGATTATCTGCCTAAGTACAAACTGAGGGATGAGTCCTAGGAGTCTCCTAAGACACCTGCAGGGGCGCTACTAGAGGGAAAACAATCAAGTAGCTGCTGGTGGCAGGAAAGCTTTGGAATTATGAACACATTGAACTCTTCCTTATCCGCAGCAGCATCCACATATCATTAAATGATATGTGGATGTAGCTTATCTTCTCAGCTAGAACAAGATAACTATTTTTTATACGTCCCTCTTTCTATTATTTAATGTCTTTTTAACTTACTAAATTCAATATTGATTTAGACTAATATACCGCTAATGTTTTCCTGCACATACCTCAAAGGAGCAAATAGAAGAGACAGTTATAGAAACATCATTAAATGAGATGTACTTACGGTCTGCAGCTTTTCACAAGTGTTTTCAGCACGTTTTCCACAGAGCTGTAAAAAACAGAATGACAGAGGAATGTTATGGCATGTCAAATCCACCCCCCCAGAAACAGTGATGTTAAACAATCTCCACACCAATGCAACTTGACTTTGATTGCATGCACACAGAAACTTCTTCACACGTCTGAGTGGTGTACAGTGAACGAGGAAACCCTAGGATCTGGTGTGAAGTGAGAAAATCGTAATAAAAAGTCATTGTTATCGGACTGTAATCAATTCACGGATAATAAAGTGCCAATTGTTGTTTCCTGTTGACCTTCCTGGATGGCCTCATAAAAATATATGGATTCATAATTCAATTAATGTTCATTCATAACACAAATATTTCAATTCGATCACAGCTCGAACAATTTCTCAGAGGTGGTTCTGGATTAACGAATAATTATAAAATGTCTTGCACATCACAAACGCCTGACATGATTATCTTCACAACGTCACATAAAGCTCCTGACCGATATAACCACAGCTTTTGAGCTCCCAGCCCACAATCCCACAGATCTGTTTGCATGCAAGCTCAAGCCATGCCTTGTTGCAAATGCCCGGCCAATTCCACTCCAACAACTGGTCACTTATTTTCAAAATATTTACAGTCTTCTTGTAGATGTCATCCTCTACATTTAACATTCTAACAAAACTTGAATTATAGGTGACACTCAAGCAGCTGACACTATTTAAGTGCATGACTATAGCTCAAATGTTTAGCAGTGTAAGCCTGAAACACACCAGCCACAGACCAAGTACCAACTCATGCACTGCAAATCCATTAGCAAGAACTAGTCAAACCGAGTGTCCCATTACAAGTTGCTCAGACACTCAGAGGCCAAAGGGAGCACAGACTACACTATATGACCTTTGTATCCGAGTTTAAGTGAACTCTCTCGTTCACCCCAAAGCATTCCAGGAGAGGAAGAACGTGCTGAAAATGCAGCGTCGTACTGAAGGTATGGCTAAGTAGGGAAAACAGCAAAACTAAAGCAAAAACATATAAAGTAATACTAATCCCACTGTTAAGCAGCATATAGAGCAATTCATGTTGCATATAATAAACGGTTTACTTCCTAATATTTTTTTTATATTGTTAATTTATTGCTGCCACATAACCCGCTATAGATAGAAATAAACTACACTGTTGTCTCATTTTGGATATGGGGGATAGGAGAAGAGTAAAAAAATGTGTTAGCTGCAGTGCGACAGTCTCCAATATGAGTGAAATGTTAACATTGCTTAAGTCTTGACTTTTCCTCTGTCACAATGTGGGGTGTCCAGTTTTGGTTTTCACATGCAATGTATACAAAAATAATAAAAACAAAAACAAGTGCCTCAAAAGATGAATTCAAAGTAAAAACACAAAGAGAAGTATTTTCCTTACCACCTCTGAACCAATTTTATCATTAAGTGTTTAGAGGATGAACGAGGCCTTGGAGAACTGAATGTGAAAGGAGACAAAGGCATAAAGAACACATTCAGCACACAACAAAGTGCCAATAACTGAAAAATATGAACATACTTTGCATCACAATTTATTATGCCATTTCAGAGAATCAGTTTTGTGTGTGTTAGTAGAGTTTTGAAAGAGTTGAGCTGGAAATGAGCCAAAGTAGCCTGCTTTCATCAGCTGTCAAGTAAGAGTGACGCGTTAAAGAAAAGGGTCAATGTTTGTTCCCATAGCACCATAAAAGAGCACCTCGCACTGCTTGCTACATCATAGGGACTTTATAAGGGTGTTGCATAGAATAAATCGACAACTACTTAGAACTGCTTTCTAAAACTGTGTAAGGGTCATAGTGGACAGTGTTCCCTGTATAAGGTACACTTATGAAAAGGTATGTGGCGCACAAAATGTTCCTTTTGTTTCCCAAGAACTGGTCCAATCTTGCAAACACAATAAGATTTTAGTAGAACTACTGAAACCCATAAGCTAAGAAGAATGTTCAGATTTCCCTTGATATATAATAGTATCCATGTCTCTAAATGATTACAATATTCTGTGTGTACTTTAGAGTTGTGAGAGCACCTAATTAACAAAGTGAACAATGTCAAACATTGATTAGACTTCCATGTTATATATACACTTATTAATACAATATCAAAGTCTTTGATTATAGATTAAATATGTGGAATAAAAAAAAAAGGCATTTAAAAAAGGGATGGGCCTTTGTGTGATACTCCAAGAACATCAGGGAAATGGTCATTTAAGTATTGATTAGTGCAAGCCAATAGAGGTATTGCCTGTTAATGATCAGTTCCAAGAGAAAATAAATCTTACCTCCAAGAACATTTAATATTCAGTGACATCAGTCTTAGTCGTCAACATTAGCTTTTCCAACACCAGAAATGCTGTCACTTGTTATCTTTTGTTTTCCATGATGGGAATGCATGCCAAAATGATTGTGACATTTTTCAAAAATATATGGATTAAATAATTCCTTCACTATCAACAGCCTAAACAAATTATTAGGAGGGGGGGGGCGCATTCTAGAAATCCTGCTTGTGATTGATGACTAAAGTGTAATTAAAACAAAGGTCTTGTTAATGTCCAAATGTGGCAAATAAACGTATAGTTTCCTACACCTCCACCTTCCGTGAACATTTTAAATACAGTGAACACACCAGCCTCACCAAAGGTCCATTGCATTTCCTCAATTATTTGATTTAGCATGAAGCAACAACATATCAACAGCAGCAGTGAATAACTGAGGGCCTACTTGGGGAACCAGTTGAGACCCAGATGCTCTGTCTTGGAGAAGAGAATCCTGTCGTACAGCTCATACAGCGGTCTCCAGTTCAACTCAAGGTCCTCCCGTGACAGTAGCTCTCTTTTCCTGCAAGATAAATCAGACATGCAGACAGATGAGAATAACACAAAGAGCCTAGTAGGTTATCATACAACATCACTTTCACAAAATGCATATCAATGGTGAGGTTGCAGGGTTTTTAGCATTTAACTTAGCTCTCATAGTAAAGCTCTCACAGAAAGTGTACACGTTTTTGAGTAGAACAGTTGGGGCACAGTCTTACTTGAGGAGGTTGATAAGAAGCCGAGCAAGGCCCTGCATCATGCTGATCTCCAGTTTGGGGATCGTCACTAGCTCGTAGAGCAACTTGATGAACAGCACATGGTCTTCTTTGCTGAACTTCCGCCCATACAGTCTCATATACCTAAATAAAAGATACATATTTAGGGATAATTGCTCCAGTTTGAACATGCATACGTTTTCAGTGCCCCTGTGAGTAGCACGAACAACATTAATGTATGGTGCTTATGTTCCCTTGCGTGTAAAAACATGAATAGAATAAACAAGAGCATGTATTTAAACACAACTGAAGCTGCATAAGCTATGTTGAGACCTTTAAAAATGACTAATACATATTTCCATCACTGTTAAAATGCTAAAAAACTAGGGAACAGAATCTGGGTCAACTCAACAGTAAACTTTCCGTCTCTGAGTTGGCAGTGACTCACATTTGCACAGAGCATTGCACCAACACTGGGGACTGAAAAGGATTAAAGACAGCACAGCAACCAAACACATTAAACAACAGTATATGTACTGTACTATGCACAATATGTTATCTTCATCTTTATTATTCATTATTAAATACCTATTAGATCAATTCAAAAAGGTTGTAACACTATGTTGGGATAAGTTGTGTTTCATGAAGTAAGAATGAACAGTATGCCATGACTCATCTGTTTAGCATTTAGCATGTGAACAAATAACAGATGATGATGATCTCAACATTACACTGAATATCAAAACATGTGTGTTGTTTGAAGCAACTTCACAGGAAGTGAATGAATCCATAACATTAAAACGTGTTATTTCTATTTGAGATTTTACATTTCCCCTCTGTGGGACCAATAAAGGTATCTGATTCTAAGATATGTTGTAAGTTGTCTCCTGACCTTAAGAAAAAAATAAATAAATGCCAGTCATAACACAAGCACAACTTTAATAACAATAAGGTACATTATGCTATACTGTCTGTATCTGTTTAGTGTAAGTTGTTTGAAATGTACTTGTACTGTATGTCTGTATTGTATATCTATGTGCAGGATCACAGGAAGATCAGACTAGACCCACCCATGTGCTTCTAATGGGAATTCTTAAATAAACAACAAACAATAAACAACAATATAGTGCCTGGGTCAGGTAGTGTATTTCACAAGGTTTCCCCCTAATTATGAAGCCCAGATCGTTTCTTTAAACAATGGGCAGTTTGTAGTTTCAAGTCACAACATACCACGTTATCGAACATCTAGAGTTAACCCATAAACAACACATTATGTTTACAGTTCGTGACTTTGACCAGAATATAGTTGCAACAGGAACAAACTGTTAGGCAAGCAACACTTATATGTTCAATGTCAAATACACATGTACACAGAGATATGTTGCACAATATGTTATCAAGCTCAAGATCATACGTTTTTTAAAATGTGTTACAAATACAACATTTAAGTGAGGGTACCAAAGATGAACGTTAGCTACTGTACTGCTACTTACGTGGAGAGTTTCCTTGTCCAAAACAGCACACCGGGCCATATCTCTCTGAGCTGTACAGCTCGGCACAAGTTTCCTTTTATTTTACTCAAAATATCATTTGATTCATCATCTAGCTTTTCTGCATAGGGCAGAAGTTTGTTGTATACGATGTCCTTTTGAGGAACAAACCCCAATGTGTCAGACTGCGCCTTTTTCATATCACAAATTCCAACCGGCTAGCTTCACTATGCTAGCGAATTTTACTGTGTCTAAGTTCCTTCGGCTTCTCCGTGCACGTTTTTAATGCTACTTGGCTAATACGACGGCTAGCAATTTCCCTGCTAGCTACCTCTTAACGGTGAATCGTTAGGATTGTTATAGAGTGAATAAGTTGTGAGATTCACAAGTTGATGACACACTAGCTAAAGTTAAGTTAGCTTACTTATTAACAATAACATTAACAACGTCATATTTAAAAAAATATTAAGGCCAACGAAAGTCACGAGTTAGTCCAAATAATGCGTTGGCACTCGAATTCCTCTTTTTCGGTCAACGTAATCCTAAAACCTGCCAACTAGCTAACGGTATAGCTAAAGTTAGCTCTCTACTACAAAAGCACAGTCATATCCCAAGGACTGTGAACGTCGACTGATTCATCCAACTACGGCAAAGCAGAGGGCAGACGACACCCGGCTACAAGCTACATAACTCACCCGTCATATCCGCTAGCTACTGCTAAGAACTACATTTCCCAGTAGTGATGGGTTCGCAAAAGGGTTCATCTCATGAGGCTTCATCATGGGTTTCATTTGAACACAAGCCCCCCCTGTTGGTCAAAGTGTGTAAAACAGGCAGGTTGGACATCTCAACAGTGTGCTCTATCTCATACCGAGTTCCCATTGAGTAAAGCCTTAGAATAACTCTAAACAACGAACATAAAATCATATTTTCATGTTAACAATATTGTATTTATTCCAGTTTAATGATTGTGATTGAAAAGCCTAAGGAGGCTGGTAAACATTGCAAAGAGGGATTTGTATTCCTTAATAATATTCATAAACTTAACCATGTTGTAGCCTGAGAAAGGCTAAACCATATCAAAGAATACATTTATTAACTACATTATCTCATTTAGCTGTAGCTTTTATAAACAACAAAAAATAAGTATTGTTCAGCCGTTGAACCAGGAACCCTGCGGTCATGAGTCAACTGCTTTCCAGCTGAGCCACAGCACACACGCTGAATCTCCTTGAAAACACTGTAAGATATCTATTCCTGTATTATTGATGTTTTTATTCCTACATTTATTTATGCTTGTATCTATTTATTATGACATGTTCCGACCTCTATAAGTGAGGGTCTGAGCGCTCTTGATTCGCCTCGGCGCAATACGTAACATCACTACTTCCCAGCATTCCCCTCTCCATTCATGCTTTTTATAACTGCTTATCCTTTAGCCACTCAAACAGGATGACATGAAATCCACTTAAGACCTAGTGTCCTCTGGTGTATTTCCTACAGCCACTGCAGTAGCATTTATTTGCTGTTCGTATGCCGTATTAAGACAGTTATAAGCTCATGGAGGACATTTTTATTTGTATTATTATATTTATGAATTAAGCAAGACAGTTTAGCAGTATTAGGTATATGATGAGGTTTCTGATTGAACTTCTGCTCCAATGAGGTCCATGACCTCCACAAATAGTTATGAGTTTAGTACATTTTGGCATTTTTTTACATATTCAACTGAAATGCATTTTTTTGTTTTGATAATACATTTATTTTTTAAATAGTGACAAACCAAAGTAAATATAGACACCCCAGAGTTAGACAGGCAATGGCTGCAACTCTATTCTTTTTATATATTATTTTTGCACAGATTGAAGCAGGCTTATGCACTTATATTAACATACTTATTCATGGACCAGCATACTTTTAACATTTCAGTATTGTTTAATGACTTGAAAATCACATTCATTTATAAATAAACCTAAAATTACAATACAAAAAAAGAAGAAGTCCAATGTGGAACTTGCCAATGTTTAGTAGCCTACCTACATATTGTGAATATATAGAAAACATATGCGAACAAAAATGCTGATAATACTAATGTTCATATTTCTTTCTTTCCATACAGTCCACTGATTCAACGATGTGTAGTTCTTGCAATCTCCTGAGAAGTAACAGAGGGCACATGAGCACATGCAGCGTTGAGTCCAGTAGAAGTGGTTGCCACTCTGTTCCCCCCTTCAACCAAACTCATTCAGAAGGGTTTGGCAGCACAGGGTTAGGAAACAGCACCTGTTATTGACTGCCACTACATCAGTGTCTGCTGTATGTATGATGACCCTCTTCCTCTTGTTCTAAACTGCACTCATGACAGAGAAACACTTGTTTGTTAACTTCCATTTGCAATACTAGGGATGTGTTTTCTAGTTGCCTGGGCCAAGTTTGTAGACAAACCTGATTTGTAGTTCAGATGCTTCCAGGATTTAGCATCTGAACAGCAAATACAACTAGAGAATGCAATTCCTGAAGAGATTGCTAGTGGGAATGCTTTATGCTGAAAAGCATTTCTGAAATGTAATGTGTAAGAAGAAAGTGAAGAATTTAGATTGAAATGATACATGAACACTGGGGGCTTGAATGTGTGATAAGAAAAGAAAGTAAAAAAGCTTGGAAAAGCAGCAGAATATTTGAACTGCAAACTATTGAACTAACTTGATGACGAATGATCTGTCGCCATGGCAACGGTATTTGATGACACCCCATAATACGCTTAGATGTTTTGATGGCTGCATCGTTACCAAACCTGTGACGTTTTGGGCCGTTTGGAGCATTTTCACTGAAGTTATGAGGAAACCTGGCTAAGGTTCTTGAACGCCTAGTGAGTGAACAGGTAAAGGAGTTTTTATGTACAAATGACATCCTGTCCAAGCATCAGTCAGGCTTCAGAATGAAACACAGCACTATCACTGCCACAATGAAAGTGGTGAATGACATTACTAGTATTTTAGATAATAAGCAGAGTTGTGCAGCTCTGTTTATTGACCTTTCCAAAGCATTTGACACCGTTGATCATCGCATCTTAAAGCAGAGGCTACTCAGTATTGGCATATCCAGCCTTGCAGTGGGGGGTGGTTTGTGAACTACCTCTCTGAAAGGTCCCAATGTGTTCATTTTGATGGACTGTCTTCTGAGTGGTTAAACATTTCTAATGGTGTACCACAAGGTTCTGTTTTAGGACCACTTTTATTCTCCATATATATTAACAGCGTAGGTGATAATGTGGATGAAGCTACTTTACATTTTTATGCGGATGATACTGTGATGTATTGTGCAGGTCCCACCATTAAGGAGGCTGTTGTTAAATTACAGGCTGTTTTTAACATTGTTCAGACTCAGTTCTCTGAATTAAAGCTTCTTTTAAATGTGGATAAAACCAAGGTAATGCTCTTTTCTAAAGCAAAAAATACACCAGAGCCTGTTTTAGATATTGTAACTACGCAAGGAACAAAACTTGAAGTTGTTGCCTGTTACAAATACCTTGGTATCTGGCTTGATGATTGTCTCTCTTTTAAACTTCATGTCAATAACCTGCTAAAAAAACTGAGGGTTAGGCTAGGGTTCTTTTTCAGAAAAAAGTCCTGTTTCTCGCTTGAGGCCAGGAAAAGGCTAGTCACTGTGACCTTTTTACCTGTGCTGGACTATGGGGATCTGGTCTATATGAATGCACCTGCCAATTGCCTGGTCAAGTTAGATGCTGCGTATCACAGTGCACTGAGATTTGTGACAAACTGTAAAGCATTAACCCATCACTGTACCCTGTATGCAAGGGCTGGTTTGCTTTCACTAACTGTACGGAGGCTCAGTCACTGGTACATTTTTATATACAAAGCCATGCTAGGGAAACTTCCATCTTATATCTGCTCCCTGATCTCATGGAGAATTGTAAGTGGCTACTGCCTGAGATCGAATGCTGTGGTTTTATTAAATGTGCCAACTGCTAGGACTGTCTTAGGGAAGACAGCTTTTAGATGCGCAGCTCCTCTGTCTTGGAATAGTCTGCAAATTAAATGGAAACTGAACAATCTGGTGCCACTAAATGTTTTTAAAGCTCGGTTGGATGCTACTCAATCGGAAGCTATTGGTACCTGTTTATGTGGATAATTTTGTAAATGATGCTGTATGATGTCCTTTTGTTGTTCTGTTTATGCTTTTATGTTTCATGTGGATCTACTTGAACAGGTCTCCCTTGGAAAAGAGATCAATGATCTCAATGGGATTTTATCTGTATAAATAAAGGTTTGAAATGAAATGAAAATGAACCTGTGTCATAGTGAGCATTGTGCTGCCATGGCAATGGCATTTGAAGACATTTCAAAACTGTCACGTAGATGTCTTCACGGCTGGACTGTTAGCACACGTGAAGTTTGAGCACTTTTTGACCATTTTCATAGGAGTTATAGCAATATCGTGTTTTACGGCGAGGGATGCGTTGCCATGGCAACAGCTTTTGAGGAAAACTCACTAATGGCACATAGACATGTTGAGGGATGGACCATTAACTGTCACCTGAAGTCTGGTGGTGTTTTGACCATTTTCATATCAGTTACAACAACATCGTGTTTTTTGGCGAGGGATGTGTTTCCATGGAAACAGCCTATGGTGAGATCTTAGATTTGGCATAGAGCTGTTGAGGCATGGACCGGTGATATACAAGCGAAGTTTGGGGACGGTCGGACTGTGTCCATTGGAGTTACAGCGATATCGTGTTTCATGGCGAGGGATGCGTTTCCATGGAAACGGCATATGATGACACCCCATCATTGCATAGAGCTGTTGAGGGCCGGACCATTAACCATTATCTGAAGTCTGGTGCTGTTTTAGACCATTTGCATAGGTATCACAACAACATCGTATTTTATGGCGAGGGATGCGTTTCCATGGAAACGGCATATGATGACACCCCATAATTGACGTAGAGCTGTTGAGGGCCGGACCATTAACCATTATCTGAAGTCTGCTGCTCTGAGCATATCAGTTGGAGTTATGACATCATCGTGTTCCATGACACAGGTGTTTATATTTGAGCTGTCCAGAGATCAAAGGTTTCCATGGTGATGTAATCAGTGAGAGGAGAGCATTTTCATTGTTCTGAATGAGAGATAAACCTCTTACATGTGAACGTTTTGTTGCAGAACCGTAACAGATATCGGTGACATTTCAAAGCGTGAAGCATGTCAAGGAACTTGAGCATCTGAAGTGTACTTTGTGTGTACTTTCGGGTTAATAATGTGGCCTTTTTGGCAGATTAACTAAAGGTGTGCGGCTGCTGTGGTGGGGAAAGATGAGGCTGAACTTACAATGGGGTTTAATGGAGACATGTTGAAAGTTTTTGTCACTTCATGCACTCAAGAGGCATTTTGTTTAATTATTTTGCTTAATTTCTTCTTTTTTTCAAGCTACAAGATGTTTTCCTACGTTTCTCATGAAAAATTATGTCTCAGAAATGTAGGGTTTGGGAATTATGGCAGGTTTAAAAGAAAGTATGAAGGCAAAATGAAATCTGTCCTCCACTCTAGCTGTGACATCACGCACTCTAAAATCTGAAGAAGGCCTCTTTACCAAGGTCTGAACAATGTTTAATATCTCTAAAAGTACGAATCAGATTTAAAAGTTGTGTTACACGAATAATAGCAGAAAGATGTGTAACACTTTAAAGTTGGAATGAGGTTTCTGAGTGAAAGTATGAAGGAGCAGTTAGCAGTTGAAGAAGGAGCAGTTAGCAGTTGAAGTTGCATGAAGATTGTTGAAGTCTGAAGAGTTTCTCCATTGACTTCCATGTTAAAAATGTGATGAATTATGGGATGTATCTCTGGAATTATGACTATAAGTTATGAATGATAAAAGTAATAGCCATCGATTCCCGACCGAGCTGAACGTTTTGATGTTCGAACAGAGTTTCTGCGATGTTCAATGTGGGAGAAGAAGAGGCGCAAAATAACCCGGCGGAATAATAAAGAATTTTGTGCGTAGCATAACAGATAGTTGGAATGCTGTGTCAGCATTCCCACTATATAATGAGGACCACAGCATCCGCCATGGTGATGCTGGAGATCTAGTCTCAACCTGTTCGATACAGCTTAATCTGACTTTGCTCCCTGTCTTATTTTGCCTCCCTTGTACAAAAATGGAGGAGTCTTTCACAATACCTTCACATGTTTGACACTTATGGCGCGTTTCCACTGCAGCGGGTAGCTCGCTTTAAGGCAAGGCAAGGCAAGTTTATTTATATAGCACTTCAACACAAGGCAATTCAAAGTGCTTTACAAAAAATGAAAGACATTAAGAAAATGGCCTTTAAAATCAGTCATTAAAAAGAAAAGCTAATAAAATAAATATTAAAAGAAAGAATACATGGATAAAAGTTACAGTGCAGTCTAAGATATGAATAGTTCAATTAAACATTAAAAGAAAAAGTACATGGATAAAAGTTACAGTGCAGTCTAAGATATGAATAGTTCAATTAAAAGCAGCGACAAAAAGAAAAGTCTTCAGCCTGGATTTAAAAGTAGTCAGAGTTGCAGCGGACCTGCAGGTTTCTGGGAGTTTGTTCCAGATTATTGGAGCATAATAACTGAACGCTGCTTTACCATGTTTAGTTCTGACTCTGGGGACAGAAAACTGACCAGTCCCTGAAGACCTGAGAGATCTGGATGGTTCATAATTTAGCAGGAGGTCAGAAATGTATTTTGGGCCTAAACCATTCAGTGCTTTATAAACCAGCAGCAGTATTTTGAAATCTATTCTTTGACACACAGGAAGCCAGTGTAAAGACTTCAGAACAGGAGTGATGTGATCCACTTTCTTAGTGTTAGTGAGGACTCGAGCAGCGGCGTTCTGAATCAGCTGCAGCTTCCTAATAGATCTTTTAGTGAGACCTGTGAAGACACCATTGCAGTAGTCGAGTCTACTGAAGATAAAAGCATGGACAAGTTTTTCCAAATCCTGCTGTGACATTAGTCTTTTAATCCATATATTCTTCAGGTAGGCTGATTTAGTAACTGTTTATTGTGACTGTTGAAACTCAGGTCAGAGTCCATGACTACACCTAGATTTCTGGCTTTATCTGTTGTTTTGAACATTGCAGACTGAAGCTCAGCGCTAACTTTTATACGTTCTGACTTGGCTCCAAAAACCATTACCTCAGTTTTATTTTTGTTTAATTGTAGAAAGTTCTGACACATCCAGTCATTGATTTGTTCAATGCACTTACTCAGTGTTTGAATTGGAGCATAGTCTCCTGGTGAAATTGTTACGTACATTTGTGTGTCATCTGCATAGCTATGGTAACTTATTTTGTTGTTTTTCATTATCTGAGCCAGTGGTAGCATGTAGATGTTAAAGAGAAGAGGCCCCAAGATGGAGCCTTGAGGAACCCCACATGTCATATTTGTCAACTCAGATGTATATTTACCTATAGAAACAAAGTTGTTTCTGTCCTTTAGGTAGGATTCAAACCAATTTAGAACTGTTTCCGAAAGTCCCACCCAGTTTTCCAGTCGGTCTAGTAATATGCTGTGGTCAACAGTGTCAAACGCAGCACTGAGATCTAATAATACTAACACTGAAGTTCTGCCACTGTCTGTGTTTAAGTGGATGTCATTAAAGACCTTTACAAGAGCAGTCTCAGTGATGTGGTTTGGACGAAAGCCTGACTGGAACACATCGAAACAGTTATTTAAATGCAAGAAATTACTCAACTGTTGAAAAACAACTTTTTTAATGATTTTACCTAGAAATGGCAGGTTTGATATGGGTCTGTAATTGTTCATTACTGAAGCATCTAGATTATTCTTTTTTAAGAGCGGTTTAATGACTACAGTTTTCAGGGCCTGTGGGAAAATACCTGAGTGAAGAGATTTGTTTACTATATGAAGTAGATCTGAGGCCATGCAAGGCAAAACATCTTTGAAAAATCCTGTTGGAATAATATCAAGGCAGCAGGAGGAGGATTTCAGAAGTTGTATAATATCCTCTAGGTTTTTATCATTAATCTGATGGAATTGTGTCATGATGTTTGAATTGATGTTAAGTGGACACAGAGACAACACATTTGCTGTTCCTGATGCAGAGGCACTGACTGCTTGTCTGATTTTTGTCAGGGAAAAAGGAGGCAGAATCATTGCACGCCCTGGTGGATAGAAATTCAGAGGCTACTGACACTGGGGGGTTAGTTAGGCTGCGGCCACACGAGGACGAAAACGGCTAAACGCATAGGATTAACGCAAACGCAATCGCAAACAAGCTTCCGTCCACACGCAATAGTTATCCGGATAGTGTCTGTCCACACGAGACCACTCCGTTTAGCTCCAACCGCTGGAGAAGCTGCAGTACATATGCAGGAGCCTGTACGTGGCGCTGTAACTTCCTCCACAAAAGCAGCGAAGAAGCATGGTTGTCATGGTTGCCCTTCTGTTTATTCTCCGCGGTGGGGGCCGAGGGAACCGGGCAGAGTTTTTCGCCAGTCAACGTGTATTAAAGTTTAAATCTTCCGGACAAATTTATAAAAGTGCCGGTCAAAGGTCTTCTTTGTTATTTATTGAGCTTTAAAACAAATGAATAACGACTCTATATAATATAATAATAAAATACATGGAGCCTCTCTTTTTCCTCCTTCTCTTCGGACAGCGTCAGTGTCTCTCATGCAGCAGCTGATCCAGTAATCAGTGACCCGGCCGACAGTAAAAAATAAACATATTTATAACTAGTTTAGGTAGTTTGAGAGGTAATTAAAATAGCTAAGGGTGATGATCTGACTTGAAGTGTGTGTTTTGCTGCAGCGGGAGGAGCTGCAGGTGAGCAGAGCTGCGTGTCTCCGTCCTGTCAGATTAGACTTCACTCGCGTTTAGGTCCATATCGAGAGAAAGATAAATAATCTGAATTCAGGGTGCAGTTTACTTTGACGCGGGGGTGAGCAGCAGAGGTGGGGAGAGGCGGGGCTATTGCCTCATTATTGCTGTAGATGTTGCACAAACAACTGTAGCATGGTCAATAGCGTCCGGAGCACGATAGCAACTCTGCGATCCGCCATTGTTGTTGTTGTTGGTGGCGAAACACTTCAGCAATGGCGCGGGGTAAACGGAGGTGAGCAGAAGAGGTGGGGAGAGGCGGGGCTATTGCGCAATCACTATCAGTGATCTGAAAATGTTCGGATAGGGCGCACACACGGAGCCGTTTGACCCCCCAGAGAGTTGCGTATGCCTTTCTATCCACCTTGGGACCCGTTATCGTTTCCTCAGTCGTTTAGTGCTGTATTCGGTCGTCCTCGTGTGGCCGAACGGTCTATATGACACTAAACAGTAACGCAAACGACCGAATTCGTCCTCGTGTGGCCGCAGCCTTAGTCTGTCGACAGAAGCAAACAAGGCACGTGCGTTGTTTTTGGTAATGATGTCAGAGAAGAACGATTGTCGTGCGTTTTTCAATTCCAAATTATAAAGGCCAAGTCTCTCTTTATAGATTTCAAAGTGTTCCTGAAGGTTTGTTTTTCGCCACCTGCGTTCAGCTTTTCGACATTCTCTTTTTTCTGTTTTCACGGTCAAGCGTGCCGAGCCGTGCGGGGCCCGTTTTTGGTTGCGTTTCCACTTGGCCTAGTTTTGGCTCGGGGCTACTTTTTCACCTTTTTTCTGGCCCGACAAAATCGTGGTTCTAGGGCCAGGAACAACCAGGCTGAGTCGGGCTGAGTATGCTAAACTAGAGAGAGAATAGCTGGCAAGGGGGCTACAACTACTACATATTTGACCGTGATTTAATTGTAATACACGTAGTAAAAACCATTAATTAATGCTTTGACAAGTCTGCAGACAGACGGCAGGCGAAAAACCCTTTTAAAATGCGTGCTTTCTAAATGGAGCTTGGCTAAGCTAACGTTATATATGCTCCGACCGTCCACACTCACAACAACGGCCTATACAGACATAAATAAACCAGCGACTGTATTCGCCATGACACAGGCAGTCTGTGGTTTGTACTTGTTTAACTTTTGTCTAGTTTCCGAACAGATATGAAGAGCTGTGAGCTCTGAGTCCTAAGAGCTAACGGCTGTGTTGTTTTTTGGGGCGCTCATTGAAGATGACGTCACGGCTCCGCCTACACTGCGTTACTATGGTAACTACCCCAGTTCCTAAACTGTAATGGAAGCGCAGCATTAAAGTGATCCGGGCCTAATAAGGCCTAACCAAAACCTGCAGTGGAAACGCGCCATTAAAGACGTGAGAAGAGATTACAACCATTCTTCATTGCTGAAAGTTGCATCAGTGTAGCATATGAGCCCTCTCCCTTTTCTAGTCATAAGATCCAGTGGAATATTTCCCAGCTGCTGAGTTTGGAGGGGGCTCTGCCAATTTTGCATATCCCTTTCTGATGAGTGTGTTGGTTAATCTGGCTAGGCATTGCAACACTTCCCAGCTTTCATTTTGACAAAGAACATAAAGCTCCAAGTTAGTTATAGCAGGTAGCCTACTTTGGGTTGCTTGAGAATTAATTTAGGTTTACAAAATTAAACACCTGAACATATTGAGGAAATTACCCCAGCACCAAGAGAGGAAGGAGAATACTGTCAGACATTATATGTTGTATGTGCTCCATTTGCAACCACCACCAAACAAGACAGTCTCCAAGGAAAAGGAAGAATGGACAGGTTTAACCTATTCAGTGTGGGGATTTCCAAAAGTAAAACATGTATTGTTGTTTTTAATCTCATCCATTCATTGATTTGCAAGTTGTGATTTAATTAATTAGAAGTATACACTTTTTTTTATTTGTATATTGTGTTAAAATATAGCATACTACTTTACAACATGTCTTGAAGCAGGGCCTGTCAGTACTTCCTAAGACTAAAGGTGAGCAGTGATCGCCATCTTGTGGTCAAACGAAGAGGTACAAAAAGAAAGCAACCATGAATGTGTTAAAAAATATATATTTAAAGAAGATACATTTAATGGTAACGCACAGTAACGTGTAGCGTTAAAAAACGGAAGCGTGGACGTTACATATTTAAGGTATATAACACATGATTGGCAATGCAAATTTGAATTACTTATGTTGTTTTAACTTGTGTGAATCGTTTATTTGTAGGCGTAGGCTGCTGTTAACGGAAGTTGATGACGTGTCGGTGTCCTAGCAACCTGCGAAACATGTCCACCTACAACTTTTGTGTAGAATGAACTACATCTCTTCCTTAAACATTAACTCATTTCAATGTCACTGTTGGTGAAGGAAAAGTACCTGTATTACGGCATGACTCCTCGGTTACTTTTAACGGGAATTAATTAGCGTTGTCTGCTGGCGCGGCACTCCACCAGAGTTTCCTGACAGGAGCAAAGATGGTGACTGAAATGCTCAGTTTACCTTGTGATAGACTTCTGTCACACCGACAGCTAGCATGTTGTCACACTTATTGTGGTATACCACTGGAGGGCAAGAACATGTTAATTTACAGTAACATGGATAAAGATAACAAGGTTTGTATTTATGTACACTTTTTAAGAATTACATTGGCTAGGTAGCTAACGTTAGTTAACATGACTGCAAGTGCAAGCCCCAGGATAGCTAGTTTATGTTTAAGTCCTCATGTGTAGGTGTATTTGAATAGGGTATGTTTTTTAATATGAAATAGCCTGTTTTTCAACATTCTGTACATATAAAACACCATCATGTTGACAATTAAACAAAAGTTAATACAATGTCGGCCTGTCTAATTAAAACATTTGCCTCACTAAGGTAAGACTAAATTATATCTGACATGGATACATATTTTATATTGCTTTTAATAGATGGAGAATGACAAGATTGATCACCACAGAGCCACACATAACTTATTATACTACATTGCATATTTTACCAGAGTCTGTTTGTCCACAGCCCCTGCTGCTAACAGGCCACCATGGTGAGATCAGTGCCATGACCTTTGGGAAACTAAGTGGACCTGTTCTCCTTTGTTCTGCCTCTCCTGACTATATCATTGTCTGGGATATTGAACTGTGCCACAGGAGAACACAGGAGGGTGAGGAAATATGTATATGGTAGTGCAAAACATAGTTGTAGTTAACTACATATTTTTTCTCCCAACCCTCATTATATTGCCCTACCAGTTTAGTTCCCTAATTAGTTACAAGTCAACCCTGTGGCACAAATCATATGATATCATCTACTGTGAGTATGATCATTTTCCTGAGTGAAACTCTTAAGAAGCCTGCCATCTAGTGAAACATATCCAGATAGCCCACTGATGTCTACTATGGTCCTGTAGGTAATTTGCTTTGCTTATACACAGACTCATTTGTTTGCAGGTAAAGTTGCTGCTGGAACAGTTATTGGGACTTTACTGGGAGAAGTCGTCCATCTTTCATTCTGTTTCTCTGATGAACGAGTGGCTGCATGCTCGGGATCAACTTTGTATATTCTCAGCTCAAAGGTACAAAATAATGTTACTTTTCAGTATTCCTTTGTGCACATAAATCCTCACTGAATGTATATGGCCTATGGGTTTGTTCCATATGTTACTTTCTATATCTCACATGGATTACAAATACTGCTCTTTCTTTTACTTCTCTATGTTATACGTCACACACATCTAAAATATGTGTCATATTGTTTATTTGCTGTAGCCATCACTCTAATCGAAATTGTTATTGTTATTTTTCACATCAGAGACAGGAAGTCATTTTTACCTTTACCAACCACCTGGGACCGTTGACGTCAGCAGAGTTCTGTCCCTGGAATAAAAACATTCTTGTCACAACTTCAGAGGATCGCACTTTTAAGGTACTGCAAAAAATATTTACTAATGATAGTAAGTAAGTAACATAATAAATATCCCACTTTTACATTCATTTATATCAACTGTTACCCAAACTGTAATAGTTATTAATAGAAAGTGTCTCTTTGCAGGTGTTGGATTTAAAAACTGAAGCTGTTTGCTACCAGTCTTTTGTGCTTTCAGGTATGATATTTACTCTTAAAAATCTTGTAAAAAAACGTACACACCTTTATTCACTTTGTACAGTAAAGGTGGTTTTATCACATATATTAGTGGGATCTATTTAAAATCAGGAATTGTTATTATATATCCATATAATAAATATCAAATTATAGGTGTCAAAGCTAATCATTAAGCATTTAACTATTTATGTTTAATGGAATGCTACAGTAAGTATCGTGGTAGCTGTAGAGGAGTCAGGACAATGCTTTATTATTAATAATATAATATTTACTACCAACCTACCCAAAGCAAATTCTTCAATTCTTAAGGCTCTCCCCTACTCAGTGTTTTCTTCTTGGAGGAGAACAGGCACCTTATCACAGGCTCAACTGATGGACAGGTGAGTGACTGAGGCACACAGTCCTTAACAGCTCACACTCACTATCTGACTCAGTCTGTGCTATCAGATGACGACATTCCACTAGCTGCGTAACAAACCTGTTCCTGTTTGGTTTAGCTGTGGTGCTTTTCTATCACCGATGACCACAAGTGTCACCTGGTGTCCAAAATGGACCTTCAGAAGATGGAAAAAAGACATCTACAGCACCAAGGCACTGTCAGCGACCCAGCAGGTGATGTCTTGTACTGGCTTTGTGAGGAAATGTATTTTCATAAATCATTTCTTTATTTTCAGCTATATGACTATTTTACATATTTTGACTGTTTTTGATATTTTCTTCTAGGGTTCTCAGAACAGTTAGCTGAAGATAAAGTGGATACTTCAAAACCTGTTCTCAAAATGGCTACATGCAGCTCATTAATTGATACGAATAATGAGCATAAAAAGTAAGTTAATCCTATTATAGACAGTGCTAAATGTTAGGAGTTATATGATTGCTTGGTATGGTTTGACACAAGAGACTTCTGATGTTGTTGAGCTGGGGTAACTGCAACATTGATTAAATCCTTTAATGTTTTCCAAGTCCCAGAAGCAATTTCTTTGAATTTTGAGACCTAGATAAGTACTGACAAGAAGGATAGATGCATAGATAGATTTCATAGTTTCACAATAGAGGCCGATCTAATTCTCAAGTGCTATAAAATGATAAATAGTTTTGAAATGTGACTTTACCACAGTGAAGAGCTGCTTTGCTTCATTTGTGACAAGGAATCTTAATGTTGAAACAAGACTTGATACTGTCAACACTGTGGCCATCCTCAAGGGCTTCATTCATATTTCCACTAGGTAAAAGTTGTAGCTGATCCAGGAAAATATTACACGGGCAATTCAAAAACAGTTGTCATGAAAAAAACAACAAATAGCTACATTTTTCTTCCGGTAACACTGCATAGCTTTCTGAAAAGCCTGCACCAAAATGCAACATCTTCACGGCTACTTGCGGCACGTGTCCACGCAGTCGCTTCAAACGTCACAGGAAACTTCACACATCACAGGAAACTTTGCAGGCTGGTAGCATAAACTGCTTCAGGCTGTTAAAACATTTGATGTTATGACAGGAAGCAGGCACTTAAAATGCCCCAGCATAACTCTCTGTGTATTTTGTGGACCAATGGAAATTAAATGGATGTTGATTCCTTATTTTTCTAAGCAAAGCATATGATCTTGGAGCAGTATCTTCATCATCTTAACTCAGGACCTCTAATAGACGCTCCAGTTCATCAACCGCACGATGTCTGTCTGCAACCACGGTTTTACTGGACTCCATTTGATGGGCTTTAACAAATAGGTCTTTCTTTGCTCAGGTGTATGGTTTGCAGCTGGAAAAGTTTCTGGTTTCACATCCAGTGGAAGCTGACTTTTCTACTGTTAAAATACAGTATTGGTGAATAAGAGTGCTATATAAATATGGTTCTGGGGCTTCAAATTAGCTATTGTTTTTCTAAGACTTTTATAATACCAATGTAAGTATGTTAAAGTCAGTATATGTAGGATTTAAACATTAAGACTTTATGCCCCCCAGTAGAGAATAAAACATATAAAAAAAACATTGTGGCTAACAGCAGTAAACCTTAATCTACGAAACTAACAAAACAATTTTTGTGCAATTATCACATAAACCTCCACACGCAATGGTCTCCATCCTGCACTGAAGCCCACGCTCAGCATGAATATAATGATGCACTAAAATATAAAATCTGTCCCACAATGTTATAGCCTCAGCATGAGTCTCAGTGCAGGAAGTGGATGAAAAGGATCCTTCAGACTCAGCTCGAAAACCTTTACTCTGTGGCAGTATTTTCCATCTTTCTGGGTGTACATAGTTTAGACTACGCAAAGTCAATGGAAACTTGAATAAAAGCCGATAGTCCTATGGTGTGCATGCCATGCCCCTCCATCACATCAGTATGTTTTTCTTTAGTATGTGGTTACATTGTCTTTCCCCAAATGATCTGGAAAAAAGGGAAATCCTGTAACAGTGTTTCCATACTTTTCTGTGTGGGCCCCTGCAGGGACAACAGCTGGTTATGTATTGGAAGCTCCGACGGCCTGTATGTGGTGGAGCTGGCTACCTCAGAACTCCTAACAGCATTTTATTTCAAGGGTAGGCTGCTGGTGGTGAAAATTGCTACTGTACTCTGTAATTTGTTTAAGCACTAATGTTCAACCAGTGCACCATTACACTACAATAGGAGACATTGTATACAATTCTTTCTTTTGAGAAAGGTTTCAAACACCTAAGGGAATTCACTAACAACCCCACGAACGATTTGTCTAGATTACCCCATCTTGAGCATCTCAATGGCTGGGTCGTGGTCAATCTCTCCAGGCTGGAATGACTCTGTGAGTAATTACGGTAATATCTTTATGAAACCACATTGAGACATTGCGCTGTTATCCTTTCAACTGTAACAATAACTAAACTGTCCTTTAAAAGATGCTTGTACTAAGTAACCCTTATCAGATCTTTGTCACGAAAGTATTCCTTAGTCAGACCACATGCTGAGGATTATGCAGGCCTGGCTGCTATTGTCAGTTCTGCTAAAAGTTGTTAATATCTGATGATAAAAGTCACACAAAAATGAAAAGTTAACTACTGAATTATAAATTTATAATATACAGTAATACTTAAATCAGTTCATGTTCAGGGTCTGGATCTACAGTGGGGCAAAACAGTATTTAGTCAGCCACCAATTGTGCAAGTTCTCTCACTTAAAAAGATGAGAGAGGCCTGTCATTTTCATCATAGGTATATCTCAACTATGAGAGACAAAATGAGGGGAAAAAATCCAGAAAATCACATTGTCTGATTTTTAAAGAATTTATTTGCAAATTATGGTGGAAAATAAGTATTTGGTCAATAACAAAAGTTCATCTCAATACTTTGTTATATACCCTTTGTTGGCAATGACAGAGGTCAAACGTTTTCTGTAAGTCTTCACAAGGTTTTCACACACTGTTGCTGGTATTTTGGCCCATTCCTCCATGCAGATCTCTAGAGCAGTGATGTTTTGGGGCTGTCGCTGGGCAACACGGACTTTCAACTCCCTCCAAAGATTTTCTATGGGGTTGAGATCTGGAGACTGGCTAGGCCACTCCAGGACCTTGAAATACTTCTTACGAAGCCACTCCTTCGTTGCCCGGGCGGTGTGTTTGGGATCATTGTCATGCTGAAAGACCCAGCCACGTTTCATCTTCAATGCCCTTGCTGATGGAAGGAGGTTGTCACTCAAAATCTCACGATACATGGCCCCATTCATTCTTTCCTTTACACGGATCAGTCGTCCTGGTCCCTTTGCAGAAAAACAGCCCCAAAGCATGATGTTTCCACCCCCATGTTTCACAGTAGGTATGGTGTTCTTTGGATGCAACTCAGCATTCTTTCTCCTCCAAACACATCTAGTTGAGTTTTTACCAAAAAGTTCTATTTTGGTTTCATTTGACCATATGACATTCTCCCAATCCTCTTCTGGATCATCTAAATGCTCTCTAGCAAACTTCAGACGGGCCTGCCCTGGACATGTACTGGCTTAAGCAGGGGGACACGTCTGGCACTGCAGGATTTGAGTCCCTGGCGGCGTAGTGTGTTACTGATGGTAGCCTTTGTTACTTTGGTCCCAGCTCTCTGCAGGTCATTGACTAGGTCCCTCCGTATGGTTCTGGGATTTTTGCTCACCGTTCTTGTGATCATTTTGACCCCACGGGGTGAGATCTTGCGTGGAGCCCCAGATCCAGGGAGATTATCAGTGGTCTTGTATGTCTTCCATTTTCTAATAATTGCTCTCACAGTTGATTTCTTCACACCAAGCTGCTTACCTATTGCAGATGCAGTCTTCCCAGCCTGGTGCAGGTCTACAATTTTGTTTCTGGTGTCCTTTGACAGCTCTTTGGTCTTGGCCATAGTGGAGTTTGGAGTGTGACTGTTTGAGGTTGTGGACAGGTGTCTTTTATACTGATAACGAGTTCAAACAGGTGCCATTAATACAGTTAACAAGTGGAGGACAGATGAGGCTCTTAAAGAAGAAGTTACAGGTCTGTGAGAGCCAGAAATCTTGTTTGTTTGTAGGTGACCAAATACTTATTTTACCGAGGAATTTACCAATTAATTCATTAAAAATCCTACAATGTGAGTTCCTGGATTATTTCCTCCCATTCTGTCTCTCATAGTTGAAGTGTACCTAGGATGAAAATTACAGGCCTCTCTCATCTTTTTAAGTGGGAGAACTTGCACAATTGGTGGCTGACTAAATACTTTTTTGCCCCACTGTATGTGGAGTTTTTCGTTTTGATTGACTTTTGAAAAAAGTTTTGAGATGCTCCTCTTCTCATTCCTTACACTTTATTTCCACAATCCGTTCTTGAATAATGTGGAATATACTTTTTTGAAACAGGTATGGAGTGATGCTGTTTGTTACTAATTGATTTCTGAATTCCTTGTCACACAGATGGTGTTTTTAGTGAGCTCTATGTTCACTCCATGTGTGGCCCTGTTGGAGTTACGTCTGTGTGTCCTAAGGAGCATCTTGGCTTGTGGTGAAGGCTTTTCGGTGTTCCCGAGGTAAGCTCGGAGTCAAAGGCAAATATTTGGTTATGCATTGGTTTTAATAAAGCTGCTTAAATCCAAAATATCATACTCATTACTCTCACCATAACATCGTGTAAAAAATGCCAAAAAAATGAAATTGTCCTCTGGGGAAGGAATGAAATCCACATTGGAATTACCTGTACCTCCAAAAATCTAGCAGGACCAATAAAGACTTATCATTTCATTAACGTTATTTGTTTTTGTGCTTTTACAAATATGCAATTTATCTGCCAAATAACAATTAGCAAAAACAGTGCAGTTGTAGACTTTTGTTGCTTTCTCTCAGACACTGGCCACCAGCAATATAATATATACGTGTGGTCAATTTATTTTTTAATTGGCCTCATGCCTGTGACTCCTTGTGACTCTGACATTTCCACATTAACTTGGCATATTATAACTATTCTTGCCATCTGGTTTCTCATGAGTCAACAATATCAGGGTACTGATAATTAGAAGGGCTAATAATCCACAACGCTGGAAAATGCTATGCTCCTTCTTTTCCAGTAACTCTTTCCCCCCATTTCACCACCCTCCCTTGTTTTCAGCTCTCCTCTAGTGCTTGAATCTCCTCTGAGTGCCGAGTTTAAGAGGAAGGAGCCCGAGCATCCTAAAAAGAAAGGTCAGCATCTGAACACTCACTCCCTCTTACTCAAGCTCATGCACATCAAATAAACAGGAGCAACTGCTGTTTGATGACTGTGTTTTTAAAGTATGACCCATTTTATAGTTCACCCCATGTCTGGCTCGTCTGTTTTTGATTGGACACAGACACTTCTCTTAAATTGTACTTATTGTAGGTTTATAGAAAGCCTGTGTGGCTATTACAAGAGCAACTGAGAACCTCCTCATTATCTGTAAATATAGAGGATGGAAAATATGCCCTTCTTTGCATTATGAGGATTGTTGATGTGGCATTCTTAAAAACATTCCCTTCTGTTATTATTTGCCACATAGGCAGTACTTAAAAACAGGGAGAGTACACCACATTTAGACTGACACATTCTCATTAATTAGCTCATGTACGGTTGCTTCTTGCAGTCGTGGATTCCGAGGTAAAGTGAGCCTATTTGTGGTTCTTTGGTGTGTCATTAGGATCTGGCAGCTTGAAACTCTCCTGCAGGAGACACACAGTGCAGTATACTGTGGTTAGCATGTTGCTATTACAGAGAGTTACTACTGAGAAAGCCAGTATTAGCAAGGCTCCCCACTGCTGGAGTGAAGGGAGCTGCCACTGCTATGTAGGTGATCTTCAGGGACTCCATAGGTGCTGTTCGACTGCACTGTCAGACCCAACACCTACAAGCATCTAAGGAGCAGTAAACCCACCATGCTTCCCCCACGCATACATTTGTAAGGATATGTGCAGAACTGTATGAAAATTACATCTTAAACCTCTGAGATTCCTGGAAAGGAAATAGTCTTTCCAATTGTACATCTGGTGCAGAGGGCTGTGAGAGCACGTTAGAAATCTGTTGTCACATCACACTGCCTGCCACGTTACATAATCATGAAATGAACTAGGACTTTTATGAGATGATGATAATCAGCTGCCACTATTCTTTGCATGATGTCACTTGTCTGAAGTGCAATGCCTGAGTCTTTGCCTGGATGAAGTTGTTTTGAAGTTAGGGTTATCAGGGGACTACTATAACAGCAGTTGGAGTTGAATAGCATCAATTACATGTTCTGAACTGAATGTCTGTTATTTCCCTAAACAAAGTGATTACATCAGTAATAACAGTAAAAGTTAAATTATACAGATGAAATTGATTTAGGTGTTTTTCATTTGTCTTTAGATGTCAGTACATTTTTAAAAGGAAAGATTGGCTTTATGTAATCCCCAGCGATATCAGTTGAATGACTGCTGCAACACATACGCCCTAGATCAGTAACATCAATGTCTTCTTAAGAGCTAGAGAGGGTTAGAGTAAGATGGGAAAAACAATAAGTGACACACAGTGGTGGAAGAAGTACTCAGATCTTTTACTTAATTAAAAGCAGAAATACAAAATTGTAAAAGTTTTGATACAAGTGAAAGTCCTGCATTCAAAATCTTACTTAAAGGTAGGTAAGTTTGAGAAACCGGCTCGAGATACACTTTTTGTTATATTCCATGGAATGCTCTTAACATCCAATAGCAATGAAAATCTTAAGTGCTTTGACAAAAAATCCATACAAAAATGTTCATCTGTGGAAGCCGTAGTACTGTAAAAAGCATGACCAATCATTCCTACCTGCCTGTCAGCCTTCCATCTGTGCACAAACTTATCTCGTGCCCTCATTGCTCATGTGTGCGTTCGTGTGTGTTGGAGGAGGGGCTCTGTAAGGAAGTAGCAGATTTCTTCCGGCTGTGTATTTTCAAATTCTAGCGCACTCGAGCTGGTTTCTCCAAAATTACCTACCCTACCTTTAAGTAAAAATACTAAGTATTGGCATTACAATATACATCAAGTACTAAGAGTTTACGTACTTGTACTGTGTAATGACACAATGATGAATCGTATACATTTAATTACTGGGCTATGATTATTGATGCATTAATGTGGTCATCACAGCTTGTAAATTTAAAGCTAATTTGAAATGCTCTATATAATGTTTCTGGATATTTTAACCAAAATAATTATATATTTATATGTCATCATTAGTTTAATGATTGATTTACATTTTCTATAAGCTAATACTCATAATCTATAGAGTAACTAAAGTTGTCAAATAAATGTAGTAAAGAGTACAACATTGCCTTACAACATGTAGCCGAGTAGAAATATAAGGTAGCACACACAACAAATACTCAGGTTAGGTAAAGGTACCTCATAATTGTACTTAAGTACAGTACTTGAGTAAATGTATTTCGCTTGTATCCACCACTGGTGACACATGAGGAATTGTTAGGTTTTGACTGCTCTAGTTTAAAGGAAATGGTTTCATGCTGCTAGCCATTTATGCCATGTGTCAGTGCTTTGCAGAAACTACTGTACAGAGTACCTTTTGTTTAGTGATTCTATTTCATGTCTAGCTCTTTGTTGACGTTTGATATTGTGGTTAGTTCACATAGCTACATGTAGTAGTTCTTTGCCCTCTTTGTACATTTCCCCACAGTATGCTACACACATGTTCCACATGGAGAGCATATTATTCAGGTGCTACATGATTTCCATTGCTGTGAGCCCCTTGGTTTGCCTCCATATTAGTAGATGCTGTCAGTCTTCAGTTACCGAGCCTCAGATACCTTCCTACTTCAGCTCTTGTGCTTCCTCCTACCGTGTGACCCACTTTTCACTGGTCAGTTAGGCCATAACTCATACCAAAGTCTCTGGTTACATTCAAAGCAACATTGCAGAGACACATATACCTTCTCTGGTTTATACATTTTTAGAAGCTTGAATTATTTCTCTTTCTTTTTCTTGGGTCACAGTCAACAGCTGACTCAGCAGGAGGTCTGCGTTTTTCCCATCTCCTGTTCTCTGACTGAGAACAAGAGTTAGTGGTTTATTTTAGTAAACTCCGGGCTGGCTGAACCTTGTCCCTTTTTTAATGCAGACAACACAAACCGTAAAACAAATTGTTTTTACTTCTTAAAATCACAGAAACTGAAGAAAGGATGTATTTTAAACATAACCAAATACAGCTGATATACACTTATCGTACCATTGCTCATGTGCTGCTCTTTTAGCTGTTGCATCAGAGGTTAAACATCCTCATATTAGAATAATGAATTTAAATATTATGAAACCTTTTTTCCGTTGTTTGACAGTTTCTGACAGTTTAGGCTGAGCTAAGTCTTACATAATGAGTGCTGTAAAAGGAGCACACAGGCAACCGCTGTGATTTTACGCAGGTATGACTCTACTTGGAAATGTGTCTGAAACCCTTGCTTTCCTTCAAATAGCTTCTAGTGTAAAGTCAGCGTAAAGTATGATATTTTTACTGCCCCATAAATCTAAATGGCCATTATATATCAACAGGGGGTTAATCGGGCTGTTGAGCAATGCCAAGGGACTGTGTTGCCAGGTAATTAGATTTATGGACTAAAATGTCCTGATTGTAATCTGTTCTGGGTCAAAAACACACCATATTATCGGCAATAGAAAATGTGTACTTTTTATTCTGATTGATAGTATCAATTTGTATTTGTATATATCAAAACCAGGTTAACAAAAGTTGTAACACTTGCTTCGTAAACCAACACACTCTCACTCCATAATCGTCCAGGAGCGACGTTTGGTCAGGGTCCCGTGGCGTGCAGTTGTGACGCTCCTAGGCTCCTTCAGCTTCATAAAGGGACGCAAATAGCTTTCAACTGATTGCAATGTATTCCCATCTGTGGCGGGATTTGATGCTCATGGAAGCACGGCATTCGTTTGTGTCGGCTGCCCTTAAAGGCAATGTGAGCGTCCATTCTCATTGGATAACGGAGAATTGTACACCCGGAAGTAAGTATTCCCCTTACTGTCGATTGATTTTACAGTGATATCTGCACTACTCATCGACTAAAAAACACCAGATTATCCTTGTTAATTACACAACATTGATTGGTTTAAATTGTGTGCAATGCTTTTGTATTTTTCCCCTTCGATTCGGAGAAACAAATATGTTTTCGGAGTAAAGGATGGCAGAAGATACTACACTACCCAGAATCCCCAGCTATCGTTTGGACTACACCATGTGCTCTGTTTGACAAACCCGTGATAGTCCTCAAGCTCTGTAATTGGAGAGTGTGCTCCGAGGGTTACACCGAGCCTCGAATAGCACTTGAAATGGGATGGAACCACGGCAGACTGTCCAAAACTGGATTTGAACGGGTCCACCGCGTCCCCCCCTCCCCCACCCTGTCCCCAGAACTACACATGCTGGCTATTCTGTTTCGCAACATGTTCTCTATCTATGGCACGTCTCTACTGGGAGTTGTAGTTTTAAAAGACGTTTTCGTATTTCCCATAATAAGAAGTTGCCAGTATTAAACTGTGTACATCCCTGGAGGTTTAGGGGACAGGAAACACTCACATTTAAAACATATAATTAATAAATGAGTAAAAATTGCTTGTGCCCATAATGGGCAGCATTAATATATATACACACATGCCAGCTAAGGTCAGAAGAGCTTTATTTAACAGCTGGTCTTATGTTTGTGACCCCTGTTGTTAATTGATAACATTACATGACATTAATTGATAAGCCTGAAACATGCACTTGTCAAGGTTCAGAGGCAAATTTTGCAAATATGGCTGTAGCCATCGATCAGCTTAAGATAAGATATACTTTATTGATCCCAAGTTGGAACATTTGCATTACATCAGTTGTAACTGTAACAGTTGTAAATATGCAGTGGTGTTTATTTGTAAATCATTTAGTATAATCACACAAATTCTGTGTTTTATATTTAACAATTCTGTGTTCTTTATTTATTGATTGTTCAATACCTGACAAGGCCGGAGATGAAATATCTACATACATCTTATAAGAGTATAATACATTATGTATAATATCAGTTAAAATAAGTGCTTCAACATAGTTAAGATTGCTGGAGGTATGGACAAATATTGATAGATGTCTTGTAATGCACTGTTGAGGAACCTGCAACCCAAGTTTTTCATTCAGTGCAGAACTACACCATAGTTGTGTAGGCCTATATGATATGTCAATAAACCTTAGAAAATCTTGAAATCTTGAAAGGGATGTGCAAAATAGTCATTATATACAGTCTTTAATGAACTATTAGTAGAGAATAACGAGTAATGAATATACTTTATAGGGATCCTATTAATATCTAATAATAAAAATAATGAAATTCAATAACATGCTTTAACCACTAGGTGTCCCTTTATATCAGCTGTGCACCTTTATGGTGTAAATACAGCCTATCTACCAATTGGATCAAATATAAAAGTCAGCCGAATTAGTGTTGATACTGCAAGGAAACGTATTGTGTGAAAAGAAATGTAAGATGTTGTTTAATGGCTGATATATTTATGATCCACGTCACGTTTTCAGTTCCTCATGTTTGTCTAGAAGTCTTCTCATCAGGGCTCTATAAATACACAACTACGGCAGATATGTAATATGTAATGCAGCCGAACCGTGTATTACAATGCCGTTATGTGATGACTTTCAAAGAGAAAAGCAAGCACACTCGGAATAAAGTATCATTTTATTTGTTTTAAATGTTTTCGGTCTGTTTCCGGTATTTGTTAATGACGATGTGCTGTGAGATGTGAGACTGGAATTGCACAGGGGAAAATAACGTAGGCTATCTTTAGATGCGGATTTTGTTAAACTAATATGTTTGCGCTGTGGACCAACACTATACATTGACGGGAAGGGGGTAGCAATAAAGATAACACCATTAAACAGTTACACAACATAACAGAAATAATATCGATAGCAGAGTCCCTAGCAACCACCTTGGTAACAATGAAAACGTTGTATGGATGCAATTTCCTGAAGTAATCTTTGTAATAACTAGCAAACTAAAGATCATGTACATCCACTGCACACATAATCTGAAATAACAACTCATATTTCTCGCATCAAATGACATCAAAACGTATTTTAATGGCCAAACTAACTTTAAAATAGGCATTTTCCAAGTTCGGCCATGTTTTTTTTTCTGCAGGGAGAAATGTGAAGATCACGTGACATTGGAATGAATGGTGAAAAAAAACTGGGGTTTGTCAAAAAGAGCACATGGTGTAGTCCAAATGATAGCTGGGGATTCTGGGTAGTGTAGTGTCTTCTGCCATCCTTTACTCCGAAAAAACATTTGTTTCTCCGAATTGAAGGGGAAAAATACAAAAGCATTGCACACAATTTAAACCAATCAATGTTGTGTAATTAACAAGGATAATCTGGTGTTTTTTAGTCGATGAGTAGTGTAGATATCACTGTAAAATCAATAGAGAGTAAGGGGAATACTTACTTCCGGGTGTACAATTCTCCGTTATCCAATGGGAATGGACCCTCACATTGCCTTTAAGGGCAGCCGACACAAACGAATGCCGTGCTTCCATGAGCGTCAAATCCCGCCGCAGATGGGAATACATTGCAATCAGTTGAAAGCTATTTGCGTCCCTTTATGAAGCTGAAGGAGCCTAGGAGCGTCACAACTGCACGCCACGGACACTGACCAAACGTCGCTCCTGGACGATTATGGAGTGAGAGTGTGTTGCGTAAACACCTCTGACCTCTGTACAAAGAAGGCCTCTGAATGGAAAAAGTAGAAGTAAGGAAATCAATTGCTTTTACAGAAGCAACTCGGCATGAAAAGTATCAACAGCTTTATTCTTCAGGGCTGAACAAAACAAGCAACAACATGTACCCTAACAAACTCACATTTCACTGCAACATCCAAGAAAAAGGGAACAGGATGGTTGTTCAGAAATTTTCAAGTGTGATTTACAGGAAAAAGTCCTTCAGGGCCAAAACTGGAGTGAACATTGGCACTGCTGATCAAAGATGAAGACTTCCAGATAAGAAAGGCTTGAAAATATATCAAGATGTGCTTCTTTTTTATTTTGACTGGTTGGTTTAACTTGTATTATTGTTTTGGTCCGAGAGCCAAAGACGCACAACTAATACCAAACTCTGAGTAAATGATTCAGAATCAGTAGAGTCTGATGAGCTGTAAGCAGGGTTTGTAGTCTTAATGATTTATTAGCTAACTTGATATACAATTAATAACCATACATTTGCTTGTGGTAATTGACTGAAGATAAGTTAAAATGCCATCGCTCTTTTTGACAAATAGTGAATTGGCAATGCTGTGTGTGTGTGACCAGATAGAACAACATTACCAATCAGTCTGTGTTCTTTAAGGTGAATTTGATAACACAGTCAATAAGTTACCTTAGATAATAAATTACTGTTAGTTGTCTCTAAGATATGGTAAGAAACTCAAGAGATCAAACACTTACAGGTAGTCTCCTTATCCAGGTTCATTTATAGTTCGGTTGGTCAATTAAACCCATTGATCAATTATTTAACTTTAACAAATTCAGGGAAATGTCTTCTTAGTTGAGAATTTAGTGGTAATGCTATCAGCCAAATTAGTATGTGTTCTGATGCAACCCAAATCTTAAATTGCCACTGGGAGATGATGTGACTTTTTTCTTGCATTGCCTGTATTTGACAGGAGAACAGTTTTTGGAGAGCTTCACACATTTTAATGGTTGTGGAAAAAGTGAGCTCATTGTAATATAGTAAAGGCACTGACAGCAAACAGGGAGCAGAATGAACCATCCCACAGTTTGTGGCTAATGCACTTAATACCCAGAGCGAGGATAGTTTACCCTATAATATTGTATCTTACTTCACATGTTATAATTGATGAAAAGCCACTGCAGTATAATGAGCATTATGTCCTAAATATGGAAAACAATGAACAGGAATTATTTGTTCCTTTTGACTAATTTCACTTATCTTTTATTTATAGTATATTTTATCTTGACTCTGGGCATCTATACTGGGGTCATTTATACTATTTTTCAAATTGTTTGTACTGAATGTATTTGTGCGTTGTGGTCTGGGACTAATTAAATTACCAACTTATTTTCTACCAAGGAGGAGTAAAGGAGCAGCCTCTGGTTTTCCATTCTAAGGTGAAGTCGTCTGGATACACCAGTGCCCCAAGGTAAGTCACTGAGCATGTAATGTGTAATGTACATTTAAATGACAGGAGGATTAGAAAAACAAAACTCAATGCATTCCTAAAAAAATATTTATGAAGTTTGATTCACCAAATATATTGATACATGAAACATCACAGGAACATTTTGTTTTTGCTTTTTAGAAGTGCTATGTTTTCACCTAAAACAAATATCCAGAAGAATCCCTCCTCTAAAAAGGCTCACAAAAATACGTAAGCAAACCCATCCTTAAAATGCAGTTAATCACATTTTATTGTTGATTAACATATTGTACTAATTTCGATGTTTTTGTAGAGGTTTACTCCTCAGAGATTACCCAGCAGACAGTGCAGCACCCACTATTTCACATACTCATCTAAGCATTGCCAACAAACCAATCCACTGCCTTCAGTATTCAGGTGGGACAATATGGCTGCTGCAATATTGACCATAATATGTGAAACATAATGTCATTTATGTTATATTTTAGGACAGATGGTTCTATTTCAGACAAAACACCTTCCTTGTATTACTGCTGTTAAATAAATAGTCTGTTACCTGAAATATCCTAATAAAACGTTTCTGTGTTTCTCTGTCTCTCCAGGTGACGGCAAACACATCCTGTGTGGTCTTGGCGACAGCTCCGTGTTATTGTACAAGTCCTCCCTTACTGGCAACCCAACTGTCTACACAGGTGCAGTGGTCCTGAGTATCAATACCGTAAAAACTTCTGGGTTAACAATATTCGCCCTCACTCACCTCAAAGCATTTACATGTTGTTAATTGTCTTTGCCAATAGAAGGACTTATCGTATTGATGTTTTATTCTATTGATTTATTATTATATTAGTATTAATAGACTCCTCACAGATAATATGTTAGAGCCAGCCAAGGTTGAGATGTTGCTCCTGCTGTTTGAAGAGACAAGGAGAATTAATACTTAAAACGCCATCCTCAGCATGGTCAGCCTTATTTGGGATACTGTGATTAAAATACCTTGAAACAGATTCCATGGCTTAAGATAAAAGAGTCCTGGAACATTCAAACATTCACTTACTAAGCTATCACTGTCAAAATGGTTGATAAAGCATCATCTTCTACCAGGAAAAGCATGGTTTGGTTATATTCCAATGCAAGAATTAAGTACATACCGTCTTTGATTTTGGCAGACAGTAAAACTTAGGTGATGATAGATGAAAGAGCACATCGTCTTTGGACACCAAATTCCTCAATATATTTCACACGGTGTTAAAAATGTAAGCATTACCAAGAACAGTCAGTTCTGTCTGCCACCCAGCGATCCTTGGCTGTAAACACTGACAGGCAAAGAGAGGATATCCATCCATGTCAAGCATCTGTTTCGCACTTGCTGGCTGAAGTGCAGCGGGAACAAAGTCTCCACAGGGGGGCGCCAGAGATAATATGACAGGAGTTGAGGTGACCAGTAGGTCATTGTGTGCCTTCTCTCTTTACTCTGCAGCACTATAAAAGTAAATGTCACAACCGCACTCTGTTTCCAGGTTCACTTCAAACTTCTCTCTTTACAAGCAGGGCATGACAAGCCAGTGGGCAGTGTGAGCTGGAGCCTCAACAGACAGTGGTGGCTGAGTGCGTCAGAAGACCAGTCCCTACGAATCTGGACCCATGGCAGCCCAGAGCCTGCCATTATCATGGTAAATGTCCTGTCATTCATGAAAAGACGCTGGGTCTTCATTTAGATTTGTATGGGTTTTAAATTTGTCCCTATCACCCTAATCTTATCAACCATCCATACACCTAATCAAACCTTCCCTCAGCCCATACAAATCAGTGAAATAAGGACCAGCCAGAGTGAGCTCATATTGCAAAAATGTCCTCACTCTGAAGGTCTTAAACTCAAATTGGTTTAGAAGGGTAAGCATTAAGTACAGATACATGCCGTACACCCTCACTCCTTTCTTCAAAGACAGCTATGATTGCAAGAAGGATTTCCCCCTAATTGTAGCGTTGTAAATGGGGCAACAATGCCACACTTGAATGACAGTAAAAGTAGTTGCTACTGTATGCACGTTGTTTTCATTTGCTGTTCTCAGCAACCTGCTGAAGTATTAAGACTCAGCATTAGATATTGGGATCAAGTAAGATAATAATAAATTAATAATGTTTTAAGGTGGATTGGTAGGGTGCGCTATATTATATAGTGGGAAATGAGGGTAAAATATGCTTTTATGCAAATTCTCTCATTTGTTTTGTCTGTAATGCATTAGCAGTTGGCATACCTTTGTAACAGAGCCTTTTTTTTATTGTTAAAGTATATATTTTTCCTTTTCTAATAAGAATATCCTCTCTGAATAAAAAAAAAAAAGACAAAAACAAACTTAATTGGGATGATGACATGGTGGGTTTCTTGGCTTAGAGACGGTCCCTTTGTCATGTAAAGCATCTGCTGGACTCAGAGCGTCCAAAACACTGATCATATGCAGACCCTCCTTACTTCATTGGGTATCACATTCAATAGGACCGTCAGAAGTGTGTCTTTGTCCCCATGCCAAGCGCAAACTAAATCTGGGGTCTCCCTAAAGCTGATGCTTACCATCCGCTTGTCTTAGTGAGATAGTTTTGAGCTTGGCGGGGTCTGCAGCCTTTGACTGCTCGGTGTTCTTGTGAAAGAACTTGGCAACAAATGTAGGGACAAGGGTTCTGGAGGGGTTAGCCAGAATAACAAATATCTTTGTACAGTTGAAACCTCTAAAGGAAATGACCACTTAGTGTTCTTAAAGTCTATTGTCATTGGAAGTCTTCAGAGGTCAGATAGGTGGGAGATAAGTCAACAGAGAAACCATTCTGACATGACGGCCTGACTGTTAGCTTCTGTTATCTTGACAAAATCTAACAGTTTGGGGGTTAAGGCCCTACTGGATGCTTTTTCTTTAGTTCACTCGCTCCTTTTTTGGATAATCTTTTAGTCTTTCTTTCCACTAATCTGAGTTGGAACTGAAAGTGTTGTGGTTTCTTGGCAAATGCCTGGAGAAAACAGACAGTACTTAAATAATTTATCTGAGTATGTTGCAGGTATCAATTTGAGAAATTAAGAAGCTATAGCAGTGAACAGCACTTACTGTCACAGCTTTTTATTGCTTAGTAATTCAGCAGTGACTTTGCTTTAAATCACCTTCAGGCAACATGGAGTACCAAGTTAGACAACACAATTTAGAAACAACCATTTAAGTTCTAAGTCTTTATTTTAGCATCAATGTAATGATAGAAACACACAAGAGACTTTGATACAAATGTTTTATTTGTAGTTATATTTGTAGTTTATATTTTTAGTTGTCAGTACTATATGCTCTGGCATCATAAATGTCTCAATCTTTTCAGTATATCAGCTTAATTTATGTCTTCTTCCTTTCACCCTTTAGGACAACAGTATGTTCTCCAAACCCATTAGGAGTGCTCAGTTTTATTACCTGGACAAATTTCTGCTTCTGGCATCTGGACCCTCTCTATACCTGTACCTTTATAATGTGGACATCACACGGGACGACATCAAAAGGTAATCACAAGGGCTTATTATACACAATAGTTCAGTGTTTCTACTTATAGTGAGTAAACTTGCTATTGCTATTGAATTGGTTTAACTTCAACTTCATTTCATGTATTATTCTATATACAAAATAAGATGCAATGACAAAACTGAGAACGCTGGACAGAGTCCGGGCAAAGATTTCTCTCATAGTTTTTCATACAATTTAACACCCCAGTCACTGCTGGGTAGTCAAATGAAGTCTATACCCTTTTACTGGCCCAGCCTCAAATAATTCATTAACCTACAACATCAACATCTTAGTGGACTGTCATAAAGGATATCAACATGTACAAACAAAACATATAGGTTTAATACTACAGTACATTTCCATATGAACACTGTATACTGTTACTGTTTGTATTTCTTCCATTCTAGTATTTGTTTAATCCATAACACCTTGAAACCATTAATAGAACAGCTGAAAGAAATGTAACTGAGGCATGGTACTGGCGCGTTAGAGAAGCATCATAACATTAAATACATCTAATGTGGTTACACAGTCACAGGGGCTTCCATTCAACCTCAAAGCTGCACAAGGATCGCACTCTTGATGACATGGTAACACTGACACATTGAGTGCCTTTCCCAAGAGAAGATTAAAAGCACTTGCCGGCTACAGAGGGCATTTTTCAGAGATTTAAACCAATCACCCACCACTTTTCATCTCAAGCCTTAATAATAATGACCACCACATCTATTATAACAGCAATGCAATGCAGATGAAATGGGCATACACTGTAGATCAAAGGACTGATCTTTAGTAAGACTTGTGTTTATGTAGGAAGCAGGTTTTGTTGCTTAAGCTAGATTTGTTACTGATTTGATGGCCGTCTGGCTATATTTAGCTGCTACCACACACTGCTGACACTCGTTCCCACCAAAAGTACATGACTGTGTGTTGTCAGGCCCTATTTACTGTACTAGACTAGGGAAATCACAATTGAGTATCTGCATTTCCTCTTTAAGCAGTGCATGTTGCTTTTTCATCTTTTCCTTGTGTTAGTTGTATGATTTGTTACAATAAAAACTAAATCAGAAATCCCTCATAAAAGGTAGTGCATTTTCTCCAACAGCCGTATAGCTCAGACAACAATTAAGGTGTGTTAAAATGTTAATCATGATTTTTTTTTTTTTCTGTTTTTTCCTTTTCCGTTTTATGTTTATTTTCATGGCTCTGTTGTTTAAGTTATATTGATAAGCATTTTTGTTTTGGTTTCGCCCGTGTGGGCATGGAGGGAGGGGGGAGTTTAGTGAGTGTACTGTGATATTACAATATAAATGAAATGGCATCGATTACTGTACACTATAATGAAATAAAAAGACTTTTTTAAACATCTAGTTTCTTTTATTGGTTTAGAAACTGATGCAGATTCTTTTTTTTCTTATCAGGTATCAGCAACGGAGTGTCGTCAAATTGGCTAAATGCATAACGTCAACATCAGCGACAGACATCACTGCCCTGTCTGCTATCAATGATTTCTTCTCTTGTATCCTTTTGTCTTGGTATTATTGTTTTTGCGATAGGAAGTATTCTATACAGTAGACTGCACTGATGCTGTGGAGAGCAAAGTGAACAAGTGTTGCCTCAGGGCAGGGGCGGACTGGGAGGAAAAAGTGGCCCGGGGATTAATTGACAGACAGGCCCACTTAATGCGCGGTATGTATTGGCCGGCCGGCGACGAAAGTATGTAACTTAACAAAAAACCCTATGCATTTTATGTTATTTTGGACCATTATTCATATAGTAATCACATTACCTGAGCCCTTGAGTTGCCTACACCAAAATAGTTACAGCATATATTTAGTCATTTTAATGTTAACAGATCATTGATGCAATAACATTTGGACCCAATTTGCCTGACTTGACACATGGAATAAAACATGGGCGTAGGAAGCATCCTCAATATGGGTGAGACAATTTAACAGGGGGTGTGAGCAGGTGGTGGACCTCACCTCCTCTAGGTGTTGAAGTTAAATGCATCAATCTGGTCCATTTTGAGAGCAAAATTAGGGACTAAATCTATGGCAGTCAGTAGGGGCTTGGACTGTGAGCCGTAGGGTCGCCGGTTCAAGTCCCCGACCAGACCTATTTGGAGTGTGGACTTCTACTTGGAGAGGTCCCAGTTCACCTCCTGCCGTGGTGCCCTTGAGCAAGGCACCGGACATCCCCCTTCCCCCCTCACTCCCATTGCTCGCGGGCGCTGTACAATAGCTGCCCACTGCTCCTAGTACTAGACTCCTGGTACTCATGGGTTAAATGCAGAGAACACATTTCACTGTATGTGCTGTGTGCTCTGCATGTGTGATCATTAAAGAGGGTTTCATCCCTCCCAATTCTTCTTCTTCAACACCCATATAAAACAGAACTGTAAACAGATTAACTTTTTCTTTCAACATTTATTTGAACAGCAAGTGGAGGCAAAAGTGACTGCACCCAAAACAATAAACCTACTAGCTAACTAGCCTAAACTCAGTAACAGAATGTGGGCAACACGTTCTTCTCCACAGCCGCGCGACCTCTGAGTCAGACATCACTTCCCCCTTTTCTATCCTACGGGTACAGCCGTACAGCCACTCCCCTGAACCCTGTTGTAACAACATAATAAACTTTTTGGAGATGCAGCTTGGGATGTGAGGACATGGCTTAGAAAGGGCGTGTCGCCTTCTGTCCTGCCAGTGTTGGCAGGACATTAATTAAAATGTCGAACTCGGACTTCATTTTAAGGACATTTCGGCCAGGGGTGTAGAGCTATATTTGTTTAAGCACCGGATTGGCAAAACAGGAGAGTGTGTGCACCAGTCTGCCTTGATCTATGTATTCATGTCTGTGACTCTCACAGTATCTGCTGCCCGCAGCTGTTTTATAGAAGGAAAACCTCCTTCACTTCATGAAATCTCTGCAGCACCAGGAGGCAGCGGGAGGGTTAACTCAGCCTCTGAGAAGAGGAGCGTGCAGTGCCTTCACCTTCAGAATCATTAGAAAGGCTAAAGAGCGGTGTGGGTGATGTGTTTTAACCACACACACCTCTACACACACACACACACACACACACACACACACACACACACACACACACGCACGCACGCACGCACGCACGCACGCGCGCGCGATTTAAACGCAGACTTTTGTTCCTCCGTGTTACGTTGTTATTGTTTCACTGAGCGGACCCGCACATTTTTTTCAAACGCTCCCCTTTTTGGTCCATCTGCGCGGTTTTGTGCACTGTGAGGCTGTGCCTTTAGTAATGAATATTAAATGTTGTGAGGAAATCTTTCCACCAATAATTCTAATAAGTAATCCAAAATGTATTCACTTCAGGTTTACGAAAGTAACTGTAATCAGATTACTCGTTTTTCAAATGTAACGCGAGCTGAATACAGTTACTTGATTTTCTGATTACGTAATACCGTTACATGTATTCCGTTACAACCCAACCACACCTGGCCACACCCCACTGGGCTGGGCTGGGCCGGAACACTTACAAATGTGGGCCGGTAGGATTTAGGCAAACAATAAAGATATATATTTTTTTTTTTATACACTTTTTTTTTTTCTTTTGGCCCTCACACACACAGCCCCGGCCCACCGGGGAAAGTCCCGGTATTCCCAATGGCCAGTCCGCCCCTGCCTCAGGGCAAACACTGCAGACTGTACCTGTAAATCATTTAGGTGTCTTACATTTTTCAGGAATGTCTGCGTTCCTGTCCCTTTTTAGGTTTTTACGATGCATTTACTTTACAATAAATCCACTGGTGTGAGCTGCGTCAAGATAAGTGGCATCCTGTCTGTAGTTATTTTGCACCACCATGTTTGGGAGTGGAAAATGGGTATACAGTGATTACAGTAAAAACTATTATAAATGGGATATTTTAAGTCTGGATTTACCATATCAATTAAGGATTTATTGGTTTATCATTAAAAACACACAATTAAGTTAAACAGAAATATGTGTCTTTGTTTCCTATAGTATGTAAAAAAAAAATATCATACATTTTCTTAAAAGCCGTCTCAGACATTGTTCTAGCTTGTGGTTCTGATCGATCCATCCAGGTATTTGACATGAACAAGGGTTGTGTTGCCGCAGCGATCCCTGATGCTCACAGCAGATCCATCCACTGCATTACACAGAACAAGGTGAGTCCATTTAAATCTTACTTTCAAAAAACAGACTGCCAAATCCTTTTTAAGAGTCCTATCTTCTACATTACATTGCATTTAGCTGACGCTTTTATCCAAATATGTTATCTTTATTATATGTATTATAATACGATGTAACGTCAATAATGTCAACATGTGTGAAGTACCTACGCATAGATTATTCATACATAAGAAACTGGTAAGTATACTGGATATCAAAACTGGAAGCCATTGAACAAGTTATCCTGACTATTGTGAAAAACACAGCAGTCTGCAACTTCTGCTGTTCCCTCTTACATCAATAGGCAATAACAATGAGTGTGATTCATTCAAATAAAGTTCGCCTTAAACCACGGACATTGTTTTTCTGAAAATGGCATATTTCTTTACAATTATTGTTGTCATTGAAAGGGAACCGTTTTTGCCATTCAAAAACTCACCCATAAACGTGTTTAGTGTAGTTCCACTAAAACTTACAAAAATCTTTGAACCTTTGTGAATGGAGTCAAAAACATAACCGACAGACTGAGTGACGTTCAGACCTGACCCATACAACAGAGATTTAGCTTGGCTTGGCATCAATTGTGAGTATGAGCTCCATCTTCCATCTAACTCTTGAAGGGGCTACTATTTGGCAGAGGCTGTAGTCTTACATAAGACTTCTAGGAGCGTTGTGAGAGTTACATAAGGCACAAATCATCTTTGAGCAAACTAAAGTGTTAGTTTTGTGGTGTGACTGAAGAAGGTCATGGTTAAAAAAACAGTTTCCATGACAGGCAGACTGGACATGCCATCATCAGTATCATTCATCTTGCTGAGTGTTTGAATGTAAATCCCTGGTGCATCAGGATTAAGCCTGCCACAGGAGATGGCAGGCTGAGATTCATGCTGGATGGTGGCCTTGGAGTAACGCTGTTCCATGATGCACTTTGGGTTTTTGTGGCCTTACTCCCTCATCACTGTCTTGGACCTATGTGGGCCCAATTTGCTGGTGTCTAACAAGTAGACAGCTTGGGCCTGTATCCATATCCATTATAGTGCTATGAAGAATGTAATACTGCGTCATCACTCAAAATTAAACTATAAATATCAGTTATGAATTCTGGGTATTGTTTACATTTCTGTGCAGATATGTAACTTTGTTTACAGTGGAAAGAAGGTCCTGGTTTGCCTGTTTTTCTAATTTAAAAAAAGCCATTACTTTTCATCATAATAAATGCGTAAATCATTCAGCTGCTAATATAACTTAACTTAACCCTCCTATTGTCTTCGTTTCCCCCCCTTACTTTGGTGTTCGCGGTCAAATTTGACCGGTCCTGTTTTAACTGCTGTTACATTAACACAACAACCATTAATCATCAAATTTCATTTAACACCCTTTCAAACTGTAAATATTGTATCAGACTACTGGTATACATGAAAAACTTCAGTAAATATACAAAGAATAGACACTGAACATGTATTGCGTGTGCCAGGTGTGCTTCACATAGGGGGAATGGGCACATAAGGGGTGGGGAACACATCGTGTGTGTGTGTGTGTGTGTGTGTGTGTGTGTGTGTGTGTGTGTGTGTGTGTGTGTGTGTGTGTGTGTGTGTGTGTGTGTGTGTGTGTGTGTGTGTGTGTGTGTGTGTGTGTGTGTGTGTGTGTGTGTGTGTGAGTGTGTGTGGGTGTGGGTGTTTGTGTGTGTTTTATCTGATACGGATATTTACTAATTCCTTTTCTTTATGGCAGTCATTTTTGACCGGGTGTTACAAAGTTGACTAAATCATCCAAAATTCAATGAAAGTGGTGATCAGCAATTTTATATGTTCAAATGTCTACTGTGAAGGATATCATAAAGCCTTAATGCAATTGAATGTAAAACAAAAAAGTTATGATTGATGAAAGTAGTAAATTGGTCAGATTTGACCCAAAGACAACAGGAGGGTTAATACAGAAAGGTGTGTATTTGTGTGAGCTTGGGCCTGTATCCACATCCATTATAGTGCTATGAAGAATTTAATAGAGCGCCATCACTAAAAATAGAGAAAATAAACTATAAATATCAGTTACAAATTCCTGAATTAAAGTCTCAGGTTTTCTGCATTTTATTACATTTCTTTGCTGATATTTTTCATTTTTCAGTGAAAATCAGGCCATGGTGTCCCTCCACTTATATTGATTTTGTAATAGCAACAAAGCTATTAGTTTTCATCATAACACATCTATAAATCATACAGCTGCTTACATAACTTATCTTAATATAGAAAGGTGTGTATTTGTTTGAGCTTGGGCCTGTATCCACATCCATTATAGTGCTATGAAGAATGTAATACAGCGTCACCACTAAAACTAGAGAAAATTAAATATAAATATCAGTTAAAAATTCCTGTTTCCGGTTTTTCTGCCTTTTTTTATAAATGTCTTTGCAGATATGTTTAATTTTACACTGAAAATCAGGGCATGGTGTCTCTCCAGCTATATTGATGTTTGACTGTTTTTGTAATAGCAACAAAGACATTAATTTTCCTCATAACAAATCTATAAATCATAGCTGCTTATATAACTTATTGGAAAACAGAAAGGTGTGTATTTGTGTCAGAGAGAAGCTTGTACCCAGTAACCCTGAGCTATTGACTCTCTCTCTATCTCTCTCTCGCATGTTGACCTGTGCATACTTGACACTCAGGGCCAGTCTGGATTAGCTGGACACACTGCAGCTAGCGGCATGGATTAAATGCATCAACCCATTCAACTGCAATGCTCTCTTACACACAGCTGACCACACTCCTTCCACCCAGAGGTGCCTGTTCTTTGTCACGCCAGCTATTGTGTGCCATACACTGTGGAAAGCCAGCAGTGTGTTGTTTCAGCTTGGCTATTGCGTCAATCACGGGTCCTCCTCCTGGCTGCCCGAGGGCCTGTGGGTGCTGTAGGGTTAATACCTGAGGATCAGAGGGATTGCCCCGGCCTGGAGACTGCACACATAACATCATTCTGTCCTCCCCTCTAGCTTTGTCATCCTGAGCTGGACCGAACTTTGGGAACTGCAGCATGTGAAGCAGCTTTTCCCACTTCAAATTTCCATGGCCTCTTTGGCAAAATTCACCTGGAACTCATCAGAGCTGAGGACTTCTCGGAAAAATGGAACTGGAAATGCCCTCTCAGACTCCCGTTCTCACACTCTTAATGGAAATCTAAACAAAAAACATCCCCACCGCTCTCTCTCTCTCTCTCTCTCTCTCTCTCTCTCTCTGTAACACACACACACACTCCACTGTTTCATCTGATAAGTTGGTGTGAAAGTCATATATAGAATGTATGTATACACGTGCAATGGAAAGTCTTTATATTTATAGATGTACCGTATCTCAGAGTGGTGCAGAAAAGATGGAAAATGATACACAAAGGCAAATTAACTACATATTTGTTTCCATTCCAGTTTTCCTTCCAGCCCCAATGCGCGTAGATCGCCCAAAAGTCACCTTCTACTTTTAGGAAGTATTAACGGAATACAAATGTGCTTTATTTGCCAAGACAGGATATACAGCAAAGAAACTTTTCCAGTACTGGACATTGATTTACAACCCATTTCAGTCAAGCATGTGCTGACTAGTCATTTTTCTCTTTTTTGTGTATAATTCACAGGGCTCTATGTTCAGCACACAAGCTCCAGATTCATACAACCTCTTCCTCACCAGTGCAGTCACGGACGGTGTGAAGGTGTGGGACCTCCGTTCACTGAGGTTGGTTTCAATATGGTCTTTTTTTTGTGTTTGTTATCGATGCGCATCTAATGTTATAACCAAAAAAAGTGTGTTCAAACGCCTGTCATTAAATACACACTTAAACGTAAATACTTCTGTAAGCTTAGGTTAAAAACCCATAAGCACAACATTAGTGGCATTACAGTATACAGTACAGTGGATAGCAACTTAACCAAAACAAGAAAGCGTTGACATTACACATTACCTTTTAGGACACTTGGCTTAAAGTGCAATACAGAACTACTGGCATTGATTCTAAAAGTATTGCCTCATCCTGACGTAATAGAGTTTTGCCATTATTTCAGACAGTTCTTTTTAACACCTGAATGCAACCTCTGTAAGAGCTTAGCCTCACTGTATTTTTCTCTGTTTCTGACAGAAAGCTTAACCTAATACATTAACTGTGATGAGCAACTGTAATCACCCCATTTGTTTTGTGCTGGCTTTACTGTCATAATCTCTCCAACATTTGGTCCAAATGACCAAAGAGCAATAGATATTCCATCACATTAGGGAAGAAATATTTTCCCTCTGATATTCCTAGAAGTGCTAAATGACCTTATATTCCAATAACCCCATAAAACGTTCTCACAGAAAACAATCCTCAGTTGATAATGGAATCTGCAATTTTCAAAGTACGTAGTTAAAAATATTTTTCTTCTGGCATTTAGTAGCCGATCCATATAAGGCGGATAATTCAAGGAGGCTCTCTTGGATTTAAAAATGTTCCTTTTGGCCCAGATGAAAGGCATTTTTAGGTAGTTCGTTCATTCATGGCTGAGTCTGCTTTCATGTTTAACTCTATATCCCGGACTCAATCAAAACCTTGTTTTTTATCAGATAAATATGTGTGCATGGTTTCCAGGTCAACTTCTGCTCCTTATAGCTGTCATCAAGCATCCCTCAGTAGATGCAGTTCCTCTGAGTTGAAACATGTGTATGTATGAAAACAACATGTAGCATTTGTCAGGCCTGTTAATTTGATTTCCCTCTTTGATAACATTTGTTATGTGTCTGTTTTCGTAGCTAGTGCTAACCACAAACAGTGGTACAGCTCACCTAAATTAATATATAATTATGTGAGGTTTGCCGCTCATGGGAGTAGTTAGGTCAGTTCTTGGTTTTATGTTCTTTTTTTTTCTGAATGATATAAAAAGGCAATATAAAATTCTTGGAAATATTGACTTGCACGTGTAAAGCTGCCATAAGGTGCTCATGTGACTGTTGTTTTTGAACAACCATCAGCATCACAAAGATATGTTTGAAGAATGTTCAGAAAAGAATATCTCTTAACTCAGGGATGTCAAACTAAAGCTAACTGAAGTGCTAGATATCCTTAAAGGTAAGGTAATTGATTTGATTTTGCCTTTAGGGCCTAGGCTATTAGGTAACTTATTGAGTGCTTTTACATCTGTCTAAATTAGACAACATTGAATTGAAATGTGTCTGGCAAGCGGAGAGTAACATAACACTTTTTTTAGAAAATGAATGAGACCAGACATTTTCTCACGACACTGACGCAATAAACCGTCATTCCGATTCCTGCAATCTGTAGAGTCATTGCCAATTTATTAATTGGTATGTTTTACAAACTTGTTTTCAATTCGACATTAACAGTAATCTTATGACTATCGTTCTAGTCCATAAACACTGCTGAGGAATGAGTGTTATGGCTTAAAGCTGTTATTCTTTACATTGAACATAAATACAGTGTGGCCATTTTCCCGTAAAGTTAATGGCGTAATATTCTTATTGGTCACAGAAATGCAGAAATTGTTACTGTAGGTTGGAGCAAGAGGAGGATTACTGTTCCCCCTCTTCAATCAAACTATAGGAACTTCTAGGAATAAACCACAATGGGAAATGTACATTTCACTACTGAAACTCAATCTTCATTTTTTGTTTTACTCTCACAAGAGAATCCCCAGCCCTTCTTGTTCCTTTCTTTTCATTCAGAAGCACACACATGCATGATACCCCTGTGTGTCTTTCAAATACTGAATGACAGTAATGGTTAGAAACATTTTTAACACTTAAAGAAAGAGTTTAATAAGCAATGTTAGTCTCTGGATTAATTTTTGTATTTATATATATGGGTTTATTTTTTAAAGCCTTTACTCACCCCTTGTATTTCCTAATCTTTATGTCTTGACGAGTCTACACTTTAGTATTTAGCACAGTTTCAAATCCCCTGCAATCATATAACAGATTTTATTTAAAGCTGCAGACAGTGATGATCAGGTCCTCACACATCCATGTGTGTTGGGCGTATTGGTGGTACCCTGAAGCAAAGAAATGTGTTGACTTACAGCAGTTTATTTGGTGAAACATCAAAATGGCTCTGCCAACCCAAACCATTGTAACTTTTGCCACATTTGAAATCCTTTAGAAGTAAATGCCCTTGAATGTTAGAAAACAATTTAAAATTCAAAATAATAATAATAATAATAATAGCTTGGATTTATATAGTGCCTTTCATGAGACCCAAGGTCGCTTTACAAGGAAGAACAGGGCAAAACAAACATAACAAAACAAAAGGCAGTCAGACAACCACTCAGACAGACAAAACAACAAATAGATTAGGGGCCAAAGGCCTTAGTGAACAGATGGGTCTTGAGGGCCCTTTTGAAGGCATCAAGCGTGGGGATGTTGCGGATCTCCGCAGGGAGAGCGTTCCAGAGGGTGGGGGCTGCCACACTGAAGGCTCTGTCCCCGAAGGTTCGCAGTTTGGTGCGGGGGGTGGTAAGCAGGCCAGAGTCTGAAGACCGCAGGTTCCGGGGAGGGGCATGTGGGTGAAGGATGTCCGATAGGTACTGGGGGGCATGGGCATGGAGCGACTTGTAGGTAAGGAGGAGGATTTTGAATGATATGCGGGACTTGACCGGCAACCAGTGGAGGTGGATGAGGGTGAGAGTGATGTGCTGCCACAGCTTTGTATTTGTGAGTACCCATAATAAAATGGAAGCTGGTGAGCCTTTTTGCCATGCACAACACACATGTTTATGTAAATGATCACCAAGTCTGTATTTTGTGCAAGTTTTAGTCAGTTAAGTCCTCTTAAGGTATATAAAGAACAGTCATCCTAAAGATAGATTTAACAGCTGTTATTTCTTTAGTCCAGATTTGTATCCCCATGAATCTGGTGACATTTCCATATTGTGATAATTGAATGCAATATCAATAATGCATTTATATGAAATGGTAAATACTATAGTACTAAAAGCTAGCCTTTGCCTGATTTGGTCTGACGAAGTTAAATTGGGCCAAATATATTGGCTGCAAATACAGCGCTATGATTAGCTCGTTGATTACTTCGATGACTGACACTGAATCCCTTCCTGGATTCTGAATCTGTAAAGGCTCCCACTCAGGAGGATCCTCCAGTGTAGCCTGTGTAAGTCATCAGGAAAATGCCGGATAGCCATCACTCACACAACACAGAATCTGTGTGTGTGGGGGGGGATTCTACCGAGCACCTCCTTAAGGCTTAACATTAGATCCACATTCTGACTAAGGAAAAAGCAGATGAGTGTTTATTCTAACTTGTTAAACTGCTTCTTATCAGTGAGATAGTGACAGGTTGTGTCAGCTGAACTGTAGACCTGCATGTCCAGATGTACTGAAGGGGATTTAGAAACACATACTTCTCATCCATCTTTCTATGCATAGAAATTATTAGAGATGTGTACTATGTTTCTCACAAGAAGCTCTTTCACAGGACATAATATGACCCTGTGTTGTACCATATTCATAAATGGAAGCTAACCTGGAACATTCTTTTTGAAAAATAAAGAAAGTTTTAGTTTTTAGTATAATCTTAGCTTTTTTTACTCATCCCAACAGTCAGCTACATGTTATTCCTTCCTGCAATGTTCTTTTTTTTTTTCCTTTTCACTAAGTTGCCCTTTGTGCAGCATTGTAAAGACACTCAAGGTTTTTGACTAAACCAACTCAGTCCCATGAAGTGTTCAGTTGCAGCCAGAAATACTTTATGACTTACTCTTTTGAGGGATTTTACTGGCAGAGAGCGTAGACAGCAGACTGTAACTATATGCTAGCAAAATTAGATGAACACCGTAAAAAAATTACAGTCTATACATCACAAACACAATCAACATTATAAGCTTCATAAACGTTGCTTTATTGGATGCTTTTATGTATCATTCTCACTGTACTGGGTATGTCCTATGTCTTTATGATCGCCAGTGAATATGACCTACTTTAGTCCAGCCTAATAGCATAAGCATATGAATGTCAAAGACATTCTCTCACCATATCCTGTCAAAGCCCTGCCAACATGCCTGCCCACTCAGAGACCCTCACTCAGATAGGTGTTCGTGGCATTGATTACATGCAAACCAAAGAAACAGTGTATAATTTGCACAAGGGGACCATTCGTCAAATACTACCTTCACTTTCCTGTGTTTTACTTGAGTCATGCTCAGCTCCTGCTCCTCGGTTCAGTCTGTAAAGCGTGAGATCTCCAGGGTGGCATTCTGCTCCCCAACTGTGGAGCATGTTTTCTGAATACCTGAGGTCGGCAGAAACGGTCAACTCTCTTAAATCAGGGCATAACATATTATTGTTTCGGATGTTTCTCCAATAAATTACATATACTACATAAACTTATTTGTATTTATTTATTATGTAACTATTTATCTGCTTTCCTTTGCTTTTTTCGTTTTATCGTTTTTTAAGACCTTTTTTTACATGTCAGTGTGATGTTTTCTTAAAATCCTATGTTTTATGATTGTTAATATATTTAAATGTCCATTTAATTTGCTTTGGTCTGAATGGCGCTTTCTCAACCGCCTTGTCTTGGTTTTTCCTGCCAGAGTTCAGTTTGCCCTAGAAGCATTTTCATCTAGCATCACAACAAATCATAAAATGTGTGAAATTGTATTTATGCCTATATCAAAGATGGGATTTTTTCTTTTGTTATAATACTCTTTTGTAAAAGATGTCCCCTACAATATTCCAATCTTTCTTGACTTTCTTGAGTCTTTTCTTGAGTTTGTTAGTCTCATTAATATCTCTCCACTGTGTTCCTCTCCATCTCAGATGTGTACGGCGTTACGAGAACCATCTCAATCGCTGCCATCCGTGCTCTGCAGCCATCTCACCATGCGGCCGCTTCATTGCCTCAGGCTCTGAGGATAACTGTGTAAGTTGGAATATTCCATATATGTCTGTCAGATTTTCTTTAAGCATAGTTGGACAATTGACCATGTTATCCATCCATCTTCTCCCGCTTATCTGTTGTCGGGTCGCGGGGGTAGCAGTTCCAGCAGAGAGACCCAAACTTTCTTTTCCCTGGCCACATCAACCAGCTCTGACTGGGGGATCCCAAGGCGCTCCCAGGCCAGCGAAGAGATATAATCCCTCCACCTGGTCCTAGGTCTACCCCTTGGTCTCTTCCCAGCTGGACATGCCTGGAGCACCTCCCTAGGGAGGCACCCAGGTGGCATCCTTACTAGGTGCTCGAACCACCTCAACTGGCTCCTTTCGACGCGAAGGAGGAGCGGTTCAACTCTGAGTCCCTCCCGGATGACTGAACTTCTCACCTTATCCCTAAGGGAGACACCAGCCACCCTACGGAGAAAACCCATCTCGGCCGCTTGTTTCCGCGATCTCGTTCTTTCGGTCATGACCTATCCTTCATGACCATAGGTGAGGGTAGGAACGAAAATGGCCCGGTAGACAGAGAGCTTTGCCTTCTGGCTCAGCTCTCTTTTCGTCACAACGGTGCGGTAAAGCGACTGCAGTACCGCTCCCGCTGCTCCGATTCTCCGGCCCATCTCACGCTCCATTGTTCTCTCACTCGAGAACAAGACCCCGAGATACTTGAACTCCTTCACTTGGGGTAAGAACTCATTCCCTACTTGGAGTGGACAGTCCATCGGTTTCCTGCTGAGAACCATGGCCTCAGATTTGGAGGTGCTGATCCTCATCCCAGCCGCTTCACACTCGGTTACGAACCGATCCAGTGAGTTCTGAAGGTCGCAGACCGATGAAGCCATTAGAACCACATCATCTGCAAAAAGCAGTGGTGCAATCCTTAGTCCACCAAACTGCAGACCCCCTCCCCCACGACTACGCCTCGAAATCCTATCCATGTATATTACAAACAGGATTGGTGACAAAGCGCAGCCCTGGCGGAGGCCAACCCTCACCGGAAATGGGTCCGACTTACTGCCGAGGACCCGGACACAGCTCTCGCTTTGGGAGTACAGAGATTGGATGGCCCTGAGTAGAGACCCCCTCACTCCATACTCCCGCAACACCTCCCACAGTAACTCCCTGGGAACTCGGTCATACGCCTTCTCCAAGTCTACAAAACACATGTAGACCGGATAAGCGTACTCCCAGGCCCCCTCCAGGATCCTTGCGAGAGTAAAAAGCTGATCCCTCGTTCCACGACCAGGACGGAATCCGCATTGTTCCTCCTCAATCTGAGGTTCGCCAATCGGCCTGACCCTCCTTTCGAGTACCTTGGAGTAAACTTTCCCGGGGAGGCTGAGTAGTGTGATGCCTCTGTAATTGTCACACACCCTCTGATCCCCCTTTTTGAAAAGGGGAACCACCACCCCGGTCTGCCACTCCTTCGGTACTGTTTCCGACTTCCACGCACCGTTGATGAGACGTGTCAACCATGACAGTCCCTCAACACCCAGAGCCTTCAGCATTTCTGGGCAGATCTCATCCACCCCTGGGGCTTTGCCACTGTGGAGTTGTTTGACGACCTCAGTGACCTCCTCCCGAGAGATTGGTGTTGATCCCCCGTCATACTCCAGCTCTGCCTCTAACATAGAGGGCGGAGTTGTCGGGTTCAGGAGTTCCTCAAAGTGTTCCTTCCAATGCCCTAACACTCCATCAGTTGAGGTCAACAATGTCCCATCCTTACTGTACACAGCTTGGATGGTTCCCTGATTCCCCCTCCTGAGGTGTCGGACAATTTTCCAGAACAACTTTGGTGCCGCCCGAAAGTCCTTTTCCATGTCTTCTCCGAACTTCTCCCACACCCGCTGCTTTGCCTCGGCCACGGCTGAGGCTGCTGCCCTTCGGGCCTGTCGGTACCTTGCAACTGCCTCGGGAGTCCCCCGGGATAACAAATCCCTGAAGGCCTCTTTCTTCAGTCGGAAGGCTTCCCTGACCACCGGTGTCCACCAGGAGGTTCGAGGGTTATCGCCCCTTGAGGCACCTAAGACCTTGAGACCACAGCTCCCCGCCGTGGCTTCGGCAATAGAGGCTTTGAACAACTATGTTAGTCAGTCATTTTTAAATGTTCTATAAACTTGAATGGGGTGATAAAGTAATTAAGGGGATTGCAAAAAGTTGTTTTAAAAGCTGTGTAAAAAACAACAACATTGACCACCGACATGATCATGCGTCACTGTTACTTCAATTTTTTAATAGTTTATAGAGTGGTTAGGCCACTGTTAAAGAAGTCACAAAATAAAGCACTTAAATACTATACACTAAAATAAAAGTTGTACTATTAACATAACGCAAAAAGGCAGATACAATGAAGTATTTTTCTGCTACACTGTGTGTCAACACTGTGTCAAGAATAGACTATCAAACTTGTGACAATCAAGCACCTTAGAAATACTTTTTATGGTACAGTACATATCTTACGGAACCTTGTAAATCACAAGGACAGCAGGAAAACAGCGGCATATCTGTTTCAGTTTCACCTCCATTTATGGTGAAGTCTGTTTGTGCTTGACTCGGAGATTTTATTTGGACTCAAGCCTTTTTCCATAGAAGTCAATTTCAACATTCATGTTGAAGCAGAACTGTTTAATTGCTTTTCCAGACCGGGCCTTATTTCTTTCAAGACGTTTTCAGAAGCATGCCTCCCTTTTCCTTATCCATTTCTCTTTGCTTTTTTTTTTTGCTTTTTGAAAGAAGTGGAATAATATATACCCACTGTTGGTAATTATTAATTATGGGGACTCGGCACAGCAAGGACATTTGAGAGCATCTCTGTCGAGATTGGACTTTTTTTTAAGGTTTCTTGGAAATTGGTATACGGTAGTGAGCTACAGCATATTTATTTGTTGCTGTCCTGAGACTTTCATAAGCCAGACACATTTGTACTTGTCTTAATATATCAAAAAGTAATCATGGAAAAAAGACCCTGAATACTTTAAAAAGACTCCCTAGATCATATTACACAGTTTCCAAAAACACACGGCCAAAAAAAATCTAAGTGGAATATGATTTCAGTGTGGTCAATATTAACCTGTTATACGTTCAGTGTTGCCCTCCGCTTCAGTTTCAGTTAATATAAACTGATACATCTGGGGATCCATGTGATATTCAAGCATTGCTGAAGGAATTTCTTTCTTCCATGTATCTCATGCCCTGTTAGGCACCACACACATATGCCTCTGACAGGAGACACTCTACCCATGGACCGTTTGACAGAGCTCACTTGGAGCGTTTTTTTTAGCAAACATAATACAAAACAGCTGCAGGAATCTGATGAGTCGTCGTCTGGTAACAAACATCCCCACATCTGTTTTTATCTGTGCTCATGGCACTGAATCAAACAAATGGGTCTGAAAACTCACTGATTGTATTTAGCAAAAGAAAACTGTGCTAACAAGCTGATAATACATTAAACATATATTCTAAGATTCAAATAAAGTGTTGATTCTGAGACGTCCACACCAGCCTTCTGCAAATGTCTTATTGTGCACATAAGACCTTGTCTTTAAATTCACACCTACTTAACACCTTCAAGTAAAGAGATGATAAGTGAGGCTTTAACTACCTCTAAGCCGAAAATAACTGTAATATTTCCGCAAAGGTTTATTAGGATTATTAGTGGGTCTCAATGGCTACTTATTTGGGAAGTGTCTTTTCCATTTTAAGGGCAACTTCTAATTGTTGATAAACTACTTTCCTTGCTACAGGGATGTAGAAGTGGAATCCAAAATGAATGCTACATAGATTTAGTTTGTTGCTTAAAAATTATGAAGTTTGATAACCAGCCCATTTTGCCTTTCCCCCAGAATCATTTGGGTTTCGTCCAGCAGTACAAATGATTCAATCTATACAATATAGCATAATATTATGTGTTAAATTATCAATAGCCAAGTCTCACCGTCTAGCCAATCTCTGAACATAGTCACAAACCTTTGATGATCATTAAGGAAACTTTGATTAATTTGATCTTATTTTAAGGAAAGTATGTTCTTAGGTATTAAGGTGAAATAATACTCACCCCAAAGAACAATTGAACATGACAGTATGACAGATACTTTTTTCCCCCCTTAAAGTTGAAATGATCCTGAAAGCAAACCCACATGTGTTCATGTCACTTTGTATGTAGTTGTACCACATACACTACATCTGGACATCACCGCAGTGTTAAAGTTCAAACCTGCTTTTGTTCATGTAGTCCATCTCTTTCATTTCAGGCCTACGTGTATGACATCCGCAGCAGCAGCTACCTCCACAAACTTCAGAAACACTCTGACACGGTGCTCAGTGTAGCTTTCAACCCTGCCACCCCACAGGTAAGTCTTACCTTTTGTCTCTGATTCGGTCATTTCCTCTTGAGTAAATGGTTTGTACGGTTTCATTAAATACCTTACTTTGACCTCTTTACTGACATCAGATACAGTGAAGTTGATAGAGAACAGTGTTAATACGTTTTACCCTCCTCTCATCTATGATAATGTCTTCCAATCAGTGTAATCTTTATCTCAAACTGTTATGAAAGAAACATCTTTAAAAGCAGGTAAGAGGTCAAGGTGAAAAACAGTGTCAGTCAGAGGTCATGTCTTCATTCCAAGTAAAAGCATCACTGCTTCAGTCTTTTGTGGGGGGGCAGGGGGTTAATGTAAATTGTTCGTAAATGTCACTTTGTTAATTTGCAAATGAGTATTTGACAAAAAATTCCAAAAGTACAGGATACAGTTCAAATAAGAAGAGAACTTTCTGATGATCCTAACATTAATTACTGAATGTTGTTTTTCAGTCATAATAACATGATTTGGTTAACATGGTTTGAATGTCATTTATAAGTCTTTCACTCATATGTCATGATGTCAGACTGTTACATAGGTCTGCAGTATCTCTACTTTTATAATGAAGGAGATATATCCTCAGGCTGAGGTCACATAGCAGGACTTTTTCAGACCATCCTAAAGTTCAGGGTCAGTCGACTTTATGAAAGTGACCTCACAGACCTTCTACTAGTAGCCAGGAAATCTATATAGCAATGACAATAGAAATAATAGGAAGCTTTTAACATGTGTCGAATAGGTGCTTTTAAATGTATTTGTGTGTATGTTCATTGTGTAGGTGCAAACATACCCTTGTCTCTAAAAGTACTGCGTATTATACTGAAATGGTTAACATAACACTTCAATGTGTATAAACAGAAACTAAAAATGCTGCTTGCATCTAAAAAAAACTTCAAAGACAACACCATATTTTTCTTAATGTAAGCCTCCTGGAACAAAACCATTTCCATTTAAAATGAGTTTCCCCAAATCGCTCTATGGCAAGTTCATAGTCTAATCAGATAATGACTACTGCTCTATTGTGCCATGTGACATCTATGACTGGCTTTATGCACTGTGCTGATCCACGTCCATGATTGGCTGCCTGCAGGGTTATTCCAGCCTGTGATTGGCTGCACAGTTCCACAGTTAACAAAAGATGAACAGTATACAGGGTTTTGCTTGTTCAGTTCAGGAGCTGCTTTCCAACTTTGGTGACTGTTTATACAATTTCAAACTGGATCCATTGTAGTTTAATGTCATGCCAGACTAAATTCCAAATTGATGGCACTGTGTGCGCCAAATGTAGAAATGCTTTGAATGCTTCAGTATTTGATCTCTTTATTTCAGTTTATCCCCAGAATGAATTTAAATCTGTTTCTTTGCTTGACCTACTACCGAACTAATAGAAATGCAGGGACTGTAGAGTCTCTCCATAGAAAACATAAAAGTAAAGTGTAATACAGGACAAAGCATTTGTCTATCTTGAATTGCCATTACAGGAGAATAAGAGTTTAACTTTATAGCTTTACTTGAAAACGCCATCCTTTTCAAATCTCCAGAGACTTTCCTAGAGGGCTACATTCTCTTTATGTTTTAGTGTCCCCTAATGATTTTCCTTTGGAAAAGTTACAGGCCAGTTGTTTTGCAAAATAAGCTTTTCAAAATATAACATCACAACCTCTGCTGGACTTCTTATGAGACTTCTTGTTGCCTCTCTTTTGGACTTGAGGTTATAAATCTGTTATGTCCTTCTGTGTAATTCAGTTAAACTTCTCAGAACAGTGATACATTCAGATTCTCCAGTTTGAAAGTGGACATTTTGATCCACGGCCACATACTAAACTACATATTCACAAAGTTTGGCACTATGGACTTACCTTTATTGTATTGTCCGCCACAGGTGTTAGGACATTAGGATATTGCTTTACATGTTCCAATTTGTGCAACTACTCAAAACCACTTTTCTTCATTTTAATATATTTCCCTTGTAGGGTCCTGTCATGTTGTATCACTCATAAGGTCATCACGTATTGTCCACCATTTTTTTTTTCTTCTCAGATTTCTCAGTAGCCATGTTATTTAAGATTTGACAGATTGAATTCGTAAAATCCAAAACTGCATAAAATACACTGAACAAAAATATAAACGCAACACTTTTGTTTTTGCTCCCATTTTTTAGGAGATGAACTCAAAGATCTAAAACATTTTCTATATACACAAAATAACCATTTCTCTCAAATATTGTTCACAAATCTGAAAAAATCTGTGATAGTGAGCACTTCTCCTTTGCCGAGATAATCCATCCCACCTCACAGGTGTGGCATATCAAGATGCTGATTAGACAGCATGATTATTGCACAGGTGTGCCTTAGAATGGCCACAATAAAAGGCCACTCTGAAACGTGCATTTTTGCTTTATTGGGGGGGTCTGGGGAGGACCGAAAACCAGTCAGTATCTGGTGGTAGGGGTAGGGTTAGGGGTAGGGTTAGGGTTAGGGTAATGTTGTGAATCGAGTGGCCTGTGTTCGTCGTCCATTACATACGCCTGCCCATACCATAACCCCACCACCACCATGGGCCACTCGATTCACAACATTACCCTAACCCTAACCCTACCCCTAACCCTACCCCTACCCCTCACACCAGATACTGCCTGGTTTTCGGACCCCCCCAGACCCCCCCAATAAAGCAAAAATGCACGTTTCAGAGTGGCCTTTTATTGTGGCCATTCTAAGGCACACCTGTGCAATAATCATGCTGTCTAATTAGCATCTTGATATGACACACTTGTGAGGTGGGATGGATTATCTCTGCAAAGGAGAAGTGCTCACTATCACAGATTTTTTCAGATTTGTGAACAATATTTGTGAGAAATGGTTATTTTGTGTATATAAAAAATGTTTTAGATCTTTCAGTTTAGCCAATGAAAAATGGGAGCAAAAACAAAAGTGTTGCGTTTATATTTTTGTTCAGTGTAGTTAAGGTTTTCCAGAGTGTCATGGCTTTTTTGAATCATGGAAAACTTAGTTAGGCAGAATATCTGGGTCTTTTGTTCTCATGCTTTCAAACTTCATGCTTTTAAAAGACTAATATTTATTCAGGCATTATGTTTTCTTTGGTTTTGTAATTGCCTTCAGATTTGAGCTTTAAGCACAGAAATAGGTGCTCATAAAATAAATGTGCCTTCTCATACTAACCAATAACCACTAAAACTGTAGTTTATTGAATTAACTGTCTCCTCCAGTCAAGCAATTTTCTGAATGCAATTAGCACACAGCTGCAAAGTCATGTGTATCCATTGCTGGACAGCTAACTTTCTGTCTGTGCACCAGAAGGGAAGGGGCTGTTCTTCATCCGTGTCTGAAATCATCATTCACTTTGGCCTATTTATTCTTTCTCAGGACCTTTGAGAGGGAGGTAGACCTCAGAAATTCTAAGCAAACATAGATAATACTGTATTAAATTGAAATTCACATCCTGTCATGGAACGCTCTCAGATCATTTCAGGGTGGGTGGAGGAAAAATAATCCCTGCCTCAGGTTTTACTAGCTCTCAACCGTATCACACAGTCTGCATTATTAGACAGAGATTGCTCAGTTGTAATGGATATGGATTTGTTGAACCTCGAGCTTTGTTAATGTTATCATTCCATCCATATTACTATTAGGAATGTGTGTTAGCTTCAAGTTAAGTGTGGAAGTCCACTCCTTCATTTTTTAGATTTCTCTTTTTATTGGAAAAAGTAATTTAGCAAAACAATCCCTATTCAAGATCCACTTACTACAATATCCTGAATGTCTCTTTTTGTAAGTTCTCTCCCTTGTCATGCAGGTGGGTTGTTTGGTTGACACAATCCATACTTTGATGGAAATATCTTCTTCTGACTCATTATATCTATACCGAAGTTGTGAAAAAAACGTTGTGTTTCACTTTGAATAATGCAGATATTATTCTGATACAATTTCACAGTCACTTTTACAAAAATATGTTGAATCAATTGTGTCATTGATTCAATTTATCAATGACACAATTGGATTTGCAATTAGCTTTTTCTGTCTTAGAAGAATGGGAATAAAACAGAAAATAACTTGTGAAATGTAATTGTGATGCTCTGTACATTGCTGCAGATGAATGTTGCTGCTAAAGATGGTACAGATCTGATATACTGAGTGTCTGGCTCTGCTTTGTGAGGCTGCTTCTGGTTAAACTTGATCCGGTTGATCTAATGTCTGCCTGGAATGGACGCATTCATATCTGTTTTTATTTTTCTTCTGCTTGTTTCCAAATAAGAGACCTGTGAATAAAAAAATATTAAAAGATCAGGAAGTCCTGGGAAAATGTCTGCTTAGTCTTAAAGTTAACTTACACCAAGGCCATGTGATATCATCATGGTAACATTGCTGTATTTCCTTAGCCTGGGCTTTCTGAAAAAGTGTCCCCAACCTGTGCTCACCTTGCTTTCGAGCCACATTTGAGGGCCAGATGTGCTCCATATTTACTGCTGAGAGAACCCTCCGATGCAAAACACAGACAGATAATGCAATGCGTATTTTCCACTCATTTTTCACTCATGTTTTCCACACTAATACTTAAAAGACCATCAAGCAGGCAGATCTACCTCCGGGGTTCATTCCCTCAGGTTTATTCCTGTACTTTAGTCAGTAATGAAAGATCCCAACTTTTACTGTTTCGTTCACTTTGTTGTCTTGTAAAATCTTGCGGGTTTTCACATGGCATACCTCAAGTTTTGCAAGCTCTCCTGTGTAGGACCTACATGTGCTACCATAAAAGTAGACGTGCAAATTCTACTTGAGAGTACTTTCACACTTCACATGAGTAATTTCGTAACTGCTGATTCAACAAGGATATTCTCCATTTTTATTTGATTTGTTGGAGGCTAAGTGTTCAATTTGGGATGAAGGCATGAGTGATACTCTATCTGAAGCTTTCTCCTCCAAATTAAGAAACTTCAAGATTCATAAGTAAAAGGAAATAGCTTGAAAAAGATAACTAGGTCAGACTGGAGAAATATACTTTATGGGGTTTTGCTCTATTTGGGTTATTCAGATTTCTGTACAGTCTCACTCCAGCTGTCGATAGCTCCAATTGCATTGTTCCACATTAGCAGTGGAAACGTCTTTGTAGTATTTACCAAAGGTCAGTTTATTAATAAAGCAGGTGTCCTTTTATTGGACTGCTTAAAATACTGAGATAACCTTTTAAGAAATGTTAAAACAAAGTTGTTGAACTCCTTGTCTATTGCTCAATCCATTTCTAAGGTAATATGTTTCTTCTTCCTGACACGTTTGAGTTTTCATTGGTGACTTTTTATATTCAATTATTACAATGAGCAATTTCTGACATAGGTTTTTTTTTCTTGATTTAAATGGACTTATTTATGCTACCTCTGTTGTGATGGAGATGATGCTTGTGTGTGGTTTGGATATTGAATCTCACTGAGCACTGAGATTGGTTCTTCAGAAATGAAGGGTATGATACTAAGAGACATAAGGAATGATTTTCTACAATTTGAAATGTCAGTAAACATCAATGAAAAGCGACAAAGGAGGAGAAATACAAGTATTTTTTGTAAAGTTACACTGCATTCAAGAGAAAAGAGAGAGAAATCCTTACATTGTTGTTAAACTGTCCGTATGTTGTGCGAGCCTTTATTAGATGTGACTCATACTTTATGAATTGGAAAATCGGTTAGCGTTGTAACTTTGAGCTGTGGGGGACTCGCTAGATGTGGACATGGTGGTGCAGTAAGAGACATTTACAAGCCAGATCCATCAAATTAAAAAAGGAGTTTGCTTTGAGTAATCCTAAACCAGGTGTGCTTGATGTTTAAACATACTTGAGTTCCAATGTTAGCTGAATCAGCAAACTGTCAAATCGTTGCTGTATGCCATCATCTTCATCCCGTATTGTCCGTTTACTGTATGCTGGTTGAAATGACCAAAATATCAACTTTAAAAACAGAAAATATTTTTATTTGAGCTTTAGTTTATACAGAAGTTGATGGTTGATGGGTCATTCTGCCTCAAAGTATTCTCAGATCACAAGAGAGTAAAAAAGAATACCAAACAAACTGAAGTGTTAGTAATCTGACATGGAACATTTGTGTTTGTGGTGGAACAAAAGCAATCAGTTTATGGTGACTGAGGTTTCCTGTTGTTTAAATGTGTTTTTTTCTTTGAAAATATCCTTGAGCAACTCAGTGAACCTTTCTGTCCCAGCAACACTGCTTCACCCTGACATATCTGGACATAAATGCAAACATGTGTGTTCTTTTTAGTATTTTTTATTTCAACGTAGGGATCAGAATGAAATAAGACCTGTTTAATAATGGTTTTTGTTTCAGTATTTTTATTAAGTGAAAAGTGTGAGGGAAACTTCTGTGTAGCAATGCAGTGGGAGTCACTGACTCATGAAGGAGACACGGGAAGAGCAGGAGCTTTGATGTCAAACACTGATGGTTTATTTAGGAGCTTCGGCTGGAGGATTCACAAAACAAGTCACAGCAGCCACGGTCTGAATGCACGGGAGAGTTGCCACGTCAATTCTGGAGCGCCTCTCTTTCGTTAGCCCATTTAACTGGTTTCGCAGAGAGTAATCAACATATTTGAGAAGATAGCCTGAACAGTTGGGAACACTGAGTTACTTGCGTCTGACACTTATGGCCTCGAAGATTTCACACCTTGGAGTCCACAAACACAGAGAAGGAAGTGTCCCAGTGTAGCCACAACAATAAACCATCTGTGACCTAGGGTTGCCCGGTCATAGAATGGGAACAACAACATTATGGCTGAAGCAGCCTATCTCCTTAAAGGAGATAACAGACGTCAGGGTTGGTCATGCACGTCATATCTAGGAGTCTAGGACAATTATTTCCCTAACAAGAAGTTTAGTTCAATCAAATACTTTAGACCTCATCTGCACTTCATGTGTTGACTGTGAATGCTGACACAAGCAGTTTTCTCTTAAAGTTCACATGTTCGATCAGCCCAACTGGGAAGATGAACAATGAGTGAATCTGGCTTTCTAGTTTAGCGCTCCTCTTGTCTTCATAATCAGCATGTATCTCATCTTTGCTCTTTGCAGGCAGGCAAAATGTGCAGCTGGTGTCCCACTAGACCCTTTTACTGTATCGTATCGTTTTTGTCCATTTGGCATTTGAAAAGCTAACCACACTTTTTCTTCTTCTATTTAATCCCTTCGTTTCCTCTTTCCCTGACCCCAGAGAGCAAAACCCTCTCTTCTTACTGGCCAGACAGCAAATACAGAGCTGGACTTTCCTGTGTGCTCCAGAATGTGGCATTAGAGTGAGATACAGACTGAGTTGAGACAGCCTCTCTGAAATCATCTGGCCTGGGTTCAGCGCAGCTGGAAAGCAATGAACAGCAAGTGAGGATATAAAGACTTTGGGTCCAGTTGCAAAGTAGCAGGAGGCATTTTAAAAATGTTATACATTCAGTCAACAGCATTTTTGCTAATTTGGTCATGGTTGGTCGATTGGTGTTAGTTAATTATGTTTTGCTCCCTGAATAACCAAAACACAATGTGTTTAGCCTGTGCAGTTTGAATGCATTAGGTATCTCAGATTTACAGTTGGTATAAAAAAAGAAAAAAAAGAAATACGTCATATTTTGCCTCTCCATAACAAACAATTGTTCGATACGTTTTTTTTATTGAACACTATGCAAAGAGAGATCTAATAAATCACTAATCTTTGGTATATTGTATAATAACTCTTCCGCTATCTATCTTAGTAATTATTTTGAATGCATTAAATATAAAACTAGGATTACACAAATAAGATTTCATCTTTTAATTTGTACGTTTTAATGCCTTTTACAGAATAGTTTCCCTGTTTTTCCAGTCTTTATGCAATGCTAAGCCAAGCTAACTAGCTGCTGGCTTCAGCTACACACTGGTTGTAAAAAGGTCCATCTTCTCTTTTAATTATTTATCACACATATTCATGATGAAACAGATACACAAATAGAAAAAAAAGATTTACTTAAAGTGGCTCAGATACCGATAGGCCTTCCGCTCCAACGCTGTTGCAATACACTAATAGTGTGTTCTGTGATTGTCAGCCTTAATAATCATTCACTTTTCTTAGTATTATGTGTGTTTCCTGAGAAAGAAACTCCATACGCAGCTTCTGGAGCACATGGAATGCTCGGAGTCTGATCATATCTGGGTTTCTGTTCTGTAACATTGTCCAGAGCCTAAACAATTAGATCTACCTCGACTGTCAGAGACAAATGGAGGAACAGGCAGGAAGCACAAGCTGGACAGATATAAATATACTGTTACTTACGTTATTTGGAGTGTTTTATTCAGTAAGTATCAGTGGGATCTGAAAAGAGCTGAGGTTAATGCAATGAGAAAGAAACAGCAGAGAATATCACGTCTTCAATCCCTGTCTCTGATTTGAATTTCCTGAAGATAGTTTGTATTAGATTACAATTTTCCTAATGAGAAAAAAAAAAGTTACCTGGAATTTCCTTTTTTTCCAAGACTCTTATCAGTTCCCTAATTTAAAAAGAGATATAAGAGAAATGTATTACACATAATAGGCTTGACGGCAACAAAAATAAAATACAATGTTAACGTTGGTTTATGTAAAACTTTGTTCATTAATACTTTGAATGCATAAAGACAACTAGAAGGTTAAAAAGAAGTCCCCAGTAGCAACAGACTATTTCATTTCATTTCATTTCAAACCTTTATTTAACGAGATTGGTCCCATTGAGATCATAGATCTCTTTTCCAAGGGAGACCTGCAGATATGCATTTCTTTCCCCGACAGTTCATGTACTTACTTAACCGCTGACCCTGGTGACTGTCTGCTCTTTTTCTTCCCTGTGCAGCTTGTACAGTACAGAACATTCTGGTATGTTGGCATTTGAGAGGTCTGCACTCATCTGATGAATGATATCCTTTTGGACGAAAAGCACATCACTCCTCATACCTTCAAAGCTTCAGTTATTGTTCATACCACTATCAACAGATGAACACTTTCTGTTGTCCAGCATGCCAATATTTCACACAAGGTGTTCACCACTGGGAAGCCAACGCACATTGCATTCTTAATCATGATTCACATTCTTTACTTTATAACTTTTCCTTTGTTCCTGTCTTTGAAATGATTAAAAGTAAAATATAAAAAGAGAAAAACATTTGCTTTTGTTTTGAAAAAACGATATTTCAATGGTGACAGGGTTGCATGAGGACATCTGAAAAATTCCAAATAAATCTTTAAACAGATGTTGAGGAAAGACAAATAACTCGCTTGCGATGGCATGACCCAATGCTACATACAGTGAAACGGCGTGCAAGAATTTGTGTCTTCTGACCCCAAAGGTCAACAAAACCCTCGCTTCTCATCAGCTAGGCCTGCTTCAGCCTCACTGAACAAAGGTTGAAGGTTGCAGAGATGGAATGTGTTGGATTGCAGATATTTGCTGCAAGAATCAGAAGTAAAAAATCTATAAATTACACCTTTTTAGAAAACATGTGATTTAGCTTCAACTCAGACACAGAGAAGTGTAATGCTGGTCGATTACACAGTTTAATGCTTTTAGATGGCCATTGGTTGCTAATGGAGCTGTTCTCTGACCCTCTTAAGTTTTAATTAGAGCCGGGACTCGATTAAAAAAATTAATCTAATTAATTAGAGGCTTTGTAATTAATTAATCGAAATTAATCGCATTTCTTCTTTTGATTCAGTTCACTTGAAAGATTCGTTCACTGATTCGTTCACCGGTTCGCGAACGACTTCTGGTGATTTGCACGTTCGCGAACGATTCGTGTACTTAATTCGTTCAGTGAGTCTTCACTACTGCCGAAGTCCGTACAAGAAGTTTGCTGGCGTAACATTTATGATATTAAAACACATTTTACACCTCACCTTGTTGCCCCATGAATTATGCTCTGGGAATAGGCTACATATTATTTAAGAAATATAATTGGCCATTGTTAAATCTCTCATAAATGTGTGCCTGACTATACGATGTATTACAGCAGGCTAGCACGTTATACTTTCAAACCCATGCATGTAGGCTACTATGTGCTTAAATACCAAAGCATTAAACTCCATTTGGCCGAGTTCAAAGTGAATAAAAAAAAATATCCTCTACATCGGTGACGATTTATTCATATTCTATAGTATGTACCCATCTATGTTTACCTTTAGCTAGCGGCTAAGCTAGTGGGACGCTACGGAGCCCAGCTATCCGCCCTCTGAAGCTTTTAGGGCCGACAGGGAGAGGAGAATGTCCCGCTAACGCTGTGTGTGTTTCACATTAGCGGGACGCTATGGAGCTCAGGTATCCGCCATCTGAAGCTTTTAGGGCCGACAGGGGAAGGAGAATACAACGCTGTGTGTATTTATCCCTAAGCTAGCGGCTAAGCTAGCTTGACGCTACGGATCCCAGCTATCCGCCCTCTGAAGCTTTTAGGGCCGACAGGGAGAGGAGAATGTCCCGCTAACGCTGTGTGTGTGTATTTCACATTAGCGGGACGCTATGGAGCTCAGGTATCCACCATCTGAAGCTTTTAGGGCCGACAGGGGGAGGAGAATACATCGCTGTGTGTATTTATCGCTAAGCTAGCGGCTAAGCTAGCTGGACGCTACGGAGCCCAGCTATCCGCCCTCTGAAGCTTTTAGTGCCGACAGGGGGAGGAGAACGTCCCGCTAACGCTGTGTGTGTGTTTCACATTAGCGGGACGTGTGTGTGTGTCTGTGTGTCTGTGTGTCTGTGTGTCGGTGCTCAGGTGAGAGGGCTCCAAGCGGCAAACTCTGGGGAAGAGCCGGGAAGCCAATACGGAAGTCCCACACACTGCAGTTCATATATTGGCCGATAGGCGATGGCTGCAGAAAGGAGCAATTTCCATAGACCCTCATGTTAAAATGCCCAACTTTACAGCAGAAAAAAACATGTTTCTATCCCTGGCTCCATACATTTTTATTATCGATATAGTTAGATTCCACCTTCATGATTATGGATCTGTGAGTGAATTGTTTTCTAACACGACCCTTTTATTTATATTAGGTCTTAAAGTTGTTGCATTAATTAGGGCGTGGTCACGTTGATGGACACGTACATGCCTCACTGTCAGCTAACAGCAACTTGTCCACTCTGCTAGGCTACAACCATAGAGGCTACAACGTTAGTTAGTCGTAGTTACTGTACTTGACCCTTTAGCTTTAGCCGTGTTCGTGGTGATATACCAGACAATTAAGATGTCGTGCTGTGCGCTTGAATGTACTAACAGAACTTCCAAGAAGTCTACTCTCAGCTTTTTTCGGTGAGTAAAATGATAATATTATACATGTTAACCCCGTCAGGTGTTTGTGTGCTTGTTAGCTTAGCTTGTTATGTAACTTATTAGCCAGCTAAGGACGTAACCCTTTATACATGTGTATATATATATATACAGTTTAGTTTATGATTCAGCCTTGGGTAAGACTTTTATAGTCTATGGCAATGACGCCCATAATGCTAAATGGGAGCAAATGTTAAAAGGGGACCCAATTATCCCAGTGGTGGCCGCCGGAGTCCGCCGCCGAAGCTAACCGGAGCCGTAGCTAGCCCTTTGCGGCTCCGTTAGCTTCGGCCAGCGGCGGAGCCCGGCGTTATAACTGGAGATCAAGGAATGCAGCGAAACGCGGAATTGGTTCGCCTGCAACCCGCTATAGTATTAGCTAAATAAATTATGTTGAACAAGGCTTATTAAGCTGAACATCGCCACAATTGTTCTGCTATGTATCGGTACTTATTTTATTTTATTAACGTGTGAATGACAAGCATTAAGAATAACAACAAATAGCTATTTATCTTGCATATTCTCTCGTTTGATTATGAATGTAACGCTTATATAGTGGAACCACACTGTTTTATCAAAACCAAAGTGCCACGCAGTAACTTGGTAGGCCCATGCATGTATTTCAGCAGGAAATGTGCAACCTAGATTACATTTACCAACACAGACTATATAGAAATATTTGTAAAAGTTGTTCATGCGTTATTAAGTGAATATGGCATTAACCCTCCTGTTGTCTTTGGGTCGGTTTTCATGTATTTTTGAATAAAGGTTTCCTTTAGGTGATCCAGACGGGCTGGACCAGTGGGTGCTGAACATCCGGAGGAATACATGGACCCCCAACGTTTCTTCTCGCCTGTGCAGTGCACACTTTGAGAGTCATCCCTTCAGCACGGACTCATGGGTACAGATCATAGGTACAGATCCTTTAAAAAAAAAAAAATAACTTGGTTCCATTTGTGAGTGTAAATTGTTGTTACTAATTAAATACATGTTATACATCATACAATGCTAAATAATTGTTATGGCACAGCTTGCACATCAGTGATGAGTAATGTGCTTTTGATTAAAAGCCAAATTAAGATTTTGCCAGTTAAGTAAAGAAACATAGAAATCGATTTTTTTGCAAACCATCACATTTCTCTTCAATTTATGCAAAGACTCTTTATCATAGATAGAGAATTGCCATTTCCCCCCACATACTCTATGTTAAAAACAGATGAATTATATTACCTTTTTTTACATTATTTTAATAGCAATATTCATTCATCTGTTGTCATCTTATAACTTATTTATCTTAACAGCTATCACTGTAAAAAAAAAAAATGATTTAATTTTACTATACAATATTTATCTTTACATTCTGTTCTTGCATATGTCTTATTATATTTACGTGTATATGGATTTCTGCCTGCACTAATTTATTATTCTTAATTTAATTTTGAATTTATTTCATTGTTTTATGTCTTATATAACTATGTTGCATTGTTGGAGGAACTCGGGACAGATGATTTGCATTGCCATTCCTACACTGTAGCCTATGTGCTATGACATAAATCCTTTGAATCTGAATCTTGGAAACACGTAATTGTTGAATGGATTAACTGCATAGTTAACATGTTGGCCCTCTATTGTCTTTTATAATGCACTCTTACATTTAAAACAACATTATTCAAAAGAAAGTTGAATATCTACAGACCTCAAAAAGTTATTTTATGTGTTTTTGTTTATTATTTTTATTAGGGAAGGAGATGCCTGAAAAACACTGCAGTGCCCACCATTTTCTATTTCACCAATGGCAAAGAACAACAGCCTAGAAGGAAAAGCAGGTGAGTAACAATGACGAGGTAAGTGACACTCCTAGTTCGACTGTTAACAGCAAGGAGGAGGTTGCAGATGGAGACCATGGTAGTGGTGAAAACAGTCTTGCTGCTGATCAGAGCAATATCATTATGATACAAGGCATGCCTGAAGAAGCCTTTGTTGTTCCACATGTGGAGCGTAATGACATTCCAACAGCCAATGCTTGTGAGGAGGATGTTGGTTTGGGTAGCAGCAGCCAACAAACAGACTCCGCCTCTGTTCACTCTTACACTTGGGCTTTAAACTAAGACGGGTCATACTGAATAGTTTGTGCACACATTTCTAACATGTGATCTTTCTTTCATGTAGGACGCTTGAGGGAAGTTGCAACGCCTCGGCCAATGGGATGTCTTCTCCACGTGAAAGACATTGAAGGCATCATTTATAACTTGAGACCATTTTCCAAAAGTGATGACTTGTATTGGCTTAGATAGTAATGGATTACATCTAACACGAATCAAGATCGTATAGAAAAAAAGGAAAGTGTAATCCTTAGTTACATAGGAAAAGATGTAATCGGATTAGTTTTTAATAATAGGGAAACTCAGGATTACAATCTTATTCAAAACCTAAAAAGAGCATATATATGTAAAATGATCAAATGGTATCTCTTCTCTGGAAGCTGTACTGTTCTGTAGGCTAATACTAATACTAATTGTGAATCTATACAGCTACTGCCTGAATCTGCTTTATGGTATTATATTATACATTTTAAGTAAAAAAATCATATTAATATGTCTTCTCTCCTGTGTTTATTTGCATTGCATTTGATATTGAGGTAATCCAAAACAAAAATAAAGTCATCACGTTACATTACTTTTATATCTTGATACTCACATGAAGTTACTGGTTGTGTTTTTGGCAAGTAGTCCTCCCAACCCTGTACATAAGTTATATCATTTTAATTACTGATACAGTTGTTGCACATCTTTAATTTATGTTCTAGTGTACTTAAGTCATAAAATGATTCGAAACCTTTACTTTTCATAACATGCAAGATGTAACTTTCAATGTGTGTTTATCACATTTTCAATGTGAAATAGATCTGATTAAATAAAGAGTAAAAGCACAATCTTAAATGTTGACAGTTATCATTTTCCTATGCTTATTGTTAATGTAGTGGTGTTATAAACAAAATGTTGTCGTAAAGGAAATTAAGATGTTTTTTATTTGTTGACAAAAGATTTAAAGTTGATGCTCACAACATGTGGGAACATTTATGGAGAAAAATGTGTCTATTGTAAAACAAATATTTATCTGCATACTGAACAAAACTCTCTAAAAGGTATTATCTTCTGTGACGTTACGACCCTGTAGGGATTGTGGGTATTGCACTTCATAATTACAGTCTATGGTATGCTTATGACATTGATGCCAAAATACATGGGACTAGGGGAGACCTTCCTGTTGTTTGCATTGTCACTGATAAATGACAGCGTCGTATTCATTGTCAAGATGTTGTGTTTTTAAACTTGGGACTCTTTTCAGACTGCTCCGGCTTGGGAAAAGATTTGAGCCTTAATGTGTAATGTTTTCTGTATTGTATGGTAAGCTTATCCTTTCATTTGATAGTCCCATTTGGATGTGATAGCTAACATTTTCAGTAAGCAGTAGACAAAAGAAGTGAAAATATGAATGTAATTTATTTCAATATTTACATAAATACATAATTATTTTAACAAATAAAATAACAAAAAACATCATAACAAATACAAAATAAAAGGTTTGACAGACAGCCATGCCCAGCATGGGCCTGGAGAGCTGCGGAGTCCATTGGGGGAAGAGGGTGGGGTGGGATGTGGGGAAGAGGAAGAGCAGCCATGTTAACAGTGTTATGGCTACAGATGTAATATCTAACTCAACATTAGCCATGACAGTCTGGGTTTAGCAAGGGCCTTAGAATACATACTCTAAAGGCCAAATCCAAAAACAGTGATACTGACATTTTAGCAGTTCACAGTCTTTGGAGGTGGTCTTTCAGGCAATTGGCTGGTGAAAAATATCATTTCCCCAAGGGGTAAAATGAACTCCATCTCGCAAAAACAGCCCAGGACTGTCATGTCTAATGTTGGAGTGGTCAACAATGGCACCATTTAGGCTATGAACAAAATTAGCCATAACACTGTTAACAAACTTCCGGGCCTTGTCAATTTTGACAGGATTTGCACCAGCCCTCCACCGGCGCCTCTGGGAGAGCATGATCTTCAAGCCAGGGTGCCGATGGTGAAGCTGGTGCAGGTCCTCCTTCATCTGGTTCAGCAACTGAACACTGGGCTCATCCCCCAAGTCATTGCCGCCACAGTGGATGAGGAGGACATCCGGGACTGCTCTTCCTCGCAAGGAGTAGGAAAAGAAAGGGAGGACACCTCTCCAGCGCAGTCCACCCCAACCGAACCAGCACACCCTCAGGTCGAGGCCAAGGTTGCTGCTGATGGTCTCTGTAGCTCTCTGGGCTCCACGCCGGACATAGCTGTCTCCGATTATCCATACAGTCACTATGGGAGGAAAATAAATGAGAGTAACAAATACTTCAGATAATGAGGAATATCAAATTAAGTATAAAGGATTGCTCATTTTGTTCCTTTGACAATAACATACAAAATAACTATGAAATCACACCTGTATGGTTAAAAGTAACAAGAGAGCAAAAACCTCAAAAAACAGATTAACAGCACACAGTTTATATATATATATATATATTTATATACTGTGTGCTGTTTATCTACAATTGTGCACACATGTATATGTATAGTATGTTTGTGTGTAATGTCAACCATCTGAAGTCCTGTAAAGTAAGCCAGGACCATCAACTTACAGGTTGTGCAGTTTGGCGTGGAGGAGGTTGCCATCTTCTTTTTTCTTAATGCTGAAATAAATAAAAATGGTTTAATTAATATAAAAGCACCTTTCTTTTTCTACAGTCATATTTCATTAATCACATTTAATTCACGCAACACTGGCCATATCTCTGCTAGTTTACAAAGTTTAGTTACAAATGACATTTATATTTGAAAAACGGTGAAGCACTTAAAAAACAATTGTATAGTGTAAGTTCAAGAACATTTAAATCAAAAGGACAAGTTTTGTAAAGTTACAGGGTATCTTACCTTCAGAATATGCCGGGAACGAGGAGCAGTGACCGCAAGCTGGGTTGTTAGCATAGGTTGTTAGCTTAATACTGAGAGCATGTTAGCTTAGCTTCTTAGCCTGAGCTAGGTCTGGAACGGCACGCTCGGTGGCAGCAGGTCCCGCCCTGTCCCACCTCGGCTCCGCCTCAGCACCGCCTCTTTGCCCTTATTTGGAGCAGGCGGGAGAAGGCGGGAGTTAGACTCTGACGTCCCTGTCGAGCCGTTAGTCGCCGACTCCGCCTACTAAGGGCTTCACGGCAACTCTGCAGAATCCTATGGGTGACGTCACGGACCCTACGTCCATTTATATATACAGTCTATGGAGGGCTCTGATTACAGTACACTGTAGGAAACAGTTTCCGCCAGTTCTTTCAGTTCGTCGTTCGCGAACAGCTTCTCTTTAGCTTTTGGCGGAAGGCGGCGACTCAAACAAACGAATCGTTATTTGGGAGGAATCAGTTCATCTCGTTCACTTCAAAGATTCGTTCAAAAAGAACGAATCGTTCGCGAAAGACCCATCACTACCAGTCATCTAGTTGAGTGTGGGTTGGGTCAGGGTGTGGTTCCTTGCACGCGGAGTCGGGCTAACGTCCACGCTAGCTGCTACATGCTTTGCATTTAGGTGATACTTTAGGCTTGATGTGCTGTGGTGATATGCAAATTCTTCTTTGCATAATTTGCACACAACCGTGCTCTTATCGACGCTTCCAACCGTCCGTTTTTTAAAACAAAATTTCCCATCCACGGGGCCGACCAAAGCGGTCTCATCAGCTTGTTCGTTCATGTTTGACTCTTGTTCACCGTGGTTTGTTGTTGTTTGAAGTCCCATGCTGAAGTCATGAACGTTAGTTGGTGCTCCAGTATAATCGGTACGCCTGAAACTCATCCAGTGAGAAACGTTCCGCTGTGCAAAAATAAGTGCGATTAAAATGCGTTAATTTTTGTGTAATTAATTAATCTTAATTAACGCGTTAAAGTCCCGGCCCTAGTTTTAATTAGCCAATTTAGCAGCCCCGGGGCAGGACCCAGGCAGCTTGGCTATTGTTGATTAAGGTCATTGAGCACAAGGTCAAGAAGTAAGATGACTTGCTCATAATAGAAGAGCTAGTGAAATGAGCTGTTGAACTGTTTGTTTTGTGGGAGAGCCTCAATCTGTTGTATACGTTACAAAAAGTACAACATGTGCTTTTGTAGGTGTGATGTGTTTTTGATTACTTCGCTGCCTTTTTTGCAGACATCCACTTGTCTTTTGGCTCCACTCTCACATGTTCAAATCCTACGTGTGTCTTTAGGATAAGGGCTGCAGTGTTCCCCCGTCAGAGGGAGATTCATTCTACCCCAGTGTAGTCCATTGTTTGAGTCATACCCAGACCACAACTCTTGTGAATCCATTTCCCAGCACAGGCATCTGGCTTGCCGGTAAAAAGATAATTTCTTCTGCATAAAACAGCCTTAGTAGATAGGGAAAAAATGTTGGACTGTTTATTCTAAATGTGGATTTTATCACTGTTTGGCAAATCATTTTTCCCCCCAGAATTCCTGCTGTTAGAATGCTTTAAATAGAAACTCTTTACAACCATCTTAAAATCTCTAATATTACAATAAATGATATTGACACTTCACAGCAGACCTTGACATTCACCCAATCACTTAGTTTCCTTATGTTTTCATTATGATGAATTAGTTACATTTTGGAGGCAGGATTAAGGGTGGAACAAATAATCTTGGTTTAAGGTTGTATGAAATATATCTAAAATGGTTAATCATATCCACTGGTCATACATGTCATGCTTGAAATGAAAAAGGGGACCTGTTATGCAGATTTTCAGGTTTCATATTGTATGTTGTGCTTCTACTGTGAAATGTACATGCTTTAATGTAAAAAAAAAAAAGGTCTTTATTTTTCTGTGCTCCAGCACTTCTTTTCACCCTCTGTCTGAAACCCAGTCTGCTCTGATTGGTTAGCTAGCCGGCTCTGTTGTGATTGGCCAACCGTTTATAGATGTACCACCCCTTAGCCTCTATCTATCATGTGTTGGAGTGATACCTACACTGAACAAAAATATAAACGCAACACTTTTGTTTTTGCTCCCATTTGTCATGAGATGAACTCAAAGATCTAAAACATTTTCTATATACACAAAATAACCATTTCTCTCAAATATTGTTCACAAATCTGAAAAAATCTGTGATAGTGAGCACTTCTCCTTTGCCGAGATAATCCATCCCACCTCACAGGTGTGACATATCAAGACAGCATGATTATTGCACAGGTGTGCCTTAGGCTGGCCACAATAAAAGGCCACTCTGAAACGTGAATTTTTGCTTTATTGGGGGGGTCCGAAAACCAGTCAGTATCTGGTGTGAGGGGTAGGGTTAGGGTTAGGGTAATGTTGTGAATCGAGTGGCCTGTGTTCGTCGTCCATAAGATACGCCTGCCCATACCATAACCCCACCACCACCATGGGCCACTCCATTCACAACATTACCCTAACCCTACCCCTCACACCAGATACTGACTGGTTTTCGGACCCCCCCAATAAAGCAAAAATGCACGTTTCAGAGTGGCCTTTTATTGTGGCCAGCCTAAGGCACACCTGTGCAATAATCATGCTGTCTAATCAGCATCTTGATATGCCACACCTGTGAGGTTGGATGGATTAACTCGGCAAAGGAGAAGTGCTCACTATCACAGATTTTTTCAGACTTGTGAACAATATTTGAGAGAAATGGTTATTTTGTGTATACAGTATAGAAAATGTTTTAGATCTTTGAGTTCATCAAATGAAAAATGGGAGTAAAAACAAAAGTGTTGCGTTTATATTTTTGTTCAGTGTAATAGAATTGCAAGTGTTACATTGTGATGTCATCATTTTATGTAAGTAAACAAAGGACTACAAATGAGACGTTTCAAGCAAGGTGGGAGTGTGGAAGAGAAACTCCTTCTGGTGTGAACTCTGGGATTTTAGCCTTTTCAGACCATTTACATGCACACAAACCTATATAACACACTACAGGAAAGGGAAGGGGGGAAAGGAGAGCAGTGTCTAAACACCTATTTTGGATATGATTGTTCTATCATATTTATCTATCTATGGGAGGCTGTGGCTCAGTGGATAGTGTGCTGGACTTAGAATCAGGAGATAGCAAGTTTGGGTCCCACTGCAGTCAGCATGTCGTTGTGTCCCTGGGCAAGACACTTCACCTCAAATTGCTCCTGTGGGGATTGTCCACAGTACTGAATGTATGTAAGTCGCTTTGGATAAAAGCGTCTAACAAATGTAATGTAATCTCTCTGAGCTACTGCAGTTATGAATATGTTTCATGAGCTGAAGCCCAAATGTATTGTTTCCAATTGCTAAAGCTGCTGATTGGCTGTCAGAGTGTTGAGGTAATGCTCATTTACCCTCATCTGCTCTACTACCCGATACAAACAGATAATCTTCCCTTCTTGTTGAGAAATATAATGAAGAATTGATTATGTACATGTGTGCTCGTCTGCGTTCTGCATCCACATGTTGGTTAGAGTCTAATGTGTGAGTGTTTGTTTGAGTTTGTGAGCAGAGTGTGGATTCACTTTCTTGATATGTGCCTCATTAATGTGTAAACAGTTGACTCACCATGACTCGCACTGGCAGGAACCTCCAGTCCCGCTGCTTATTAAACAAAGTTATATAGCAGAGATCAGGTCTGAGAGCTTTATGTTTTTTTCCAATATATGGCAGGTATGGAAAATCAATAATTTCTACAAGGCACAGAGTCTGGGTCTTAACCTCAGAGGTGCTAGTCTACTTTAAGGAAGCAGGTGCGCTGTTATTCAACTTGGTCCTCTTAATGGAGTCGTAAAAGAAAGAGTAATATATGACACAGTTCCTGGGAAATATCCTAAAGAGTAAAAGCTGAACGTGATTTTTTTTTTTCTCTCTTTCTCTCCTAGCTGCTAACTGGGACCATGGACGGAAAGCTGAGATTGTTTCACTCCAGCAGTGCGGCCCGTCTGTCTCGTGACACCAGTGCTGTGCATAGCGTCCCTCACTAGACTGGGTAGTCCATGCAGGTTTCATTAAAGCAGTTCCAGCCCCCTTGCTTGGATTTTAGTGGGAATGGAAGAAATATGGGTTTGTTTTTAGTTTTCAGTTTAATTGAGATTGAAAATAGAAACAATAGGTTTTTCTTTTTCTAGTTGTATTTTCCTGTTGTGTTCTTTCACTTCTGTGCTCGAAAATTGGAGCCACCCATTTGAGCTCATCTTGGTCAAATCCAGTATGTACATAACTACACTGCTTTTCTTTCTATTACTGAGATTCAAATAGATATCAATGTTTTTTTCTGAATATCACATGATTGTTACAAGATATAATGTGCTCTCAATTACAGAAAAAAACTAAACTCTATTTGACAAAAACCTTTAGCTTTAGAAACTATTTCCCATCCGTCTCTTCACATTCAGAATAGTCAAGTATCAGGTTGTTTAAGTTCAGTATGTGCAACAGATTTCCTTCTATATAACTGGATGAGCGCACTACTTAGCAGATCAGCACACAGAGCTATGACATCAACTGGGTGCAACCTCTTTGGCTGCCAAACACACAGATGCTACTACTGTTCATACTGACACACCCGTCCGTATTGTTTGAGCTTTACATTTACTCTCCACAGTTGCAAAACAAAATGTCGGCTCGGCTACAAATTACATTTACTATTAAAATCTTCTAGAGCAAAATAAATTGAATATCTTTTGGGAATCTTTTTTTTTTTTAAAGTACACATTGTTGGGAATATTTATATAAAGTCTAAATATACCCTTACATCATTCATACATGTCTGTTGAAATTATTTATTTTATTGTCTGTTTTCTGCAAGGTATGAATGCGGCTGTGTTACTGCGTGTCTGTTTGTTTTGCCAATATACTGTAAGGTGTTCCTCAAGGTTCTACTTAAGGACCCTTTGCAATTTTCGTTTAATTTATGATCTCCTGATGATTTTATTTGAATATAACTTATGATCATACTTATATATATATTAGTGCTGTCAAAATTATCGCGTTAACGGCGGTAATTAATTTTTTGAATGAATTGCGTTAAAATATTTAACGCATTTAACGCATGTGCAGAATGGCCCGCCCCATACGTGCCACCAGTGGCAGCGCCAGGGTATGGCTGGGGTAGGCTACACCCATACCAAGAAATGGCTTAGCCCCACCATGAAAAATGATGTTAAAGTAAGCAAAATAAAGTCTGCCAACTCGCGCGGAGTAAATTGCACAGACAGCAGTTAGTAAGATTGATTTCAGTAGCCACGGTTTTGAAAACTTTTGTCACGTAGTGATTGTCTTCTCAATAGAACATCTTTGATAACGGCGTGGTGTTGTTGCAGGAACTCCCGACGGAGAATACTCTTGCTGTAGTACAGGGCAGAGCCATATAATAGTAATAATATGGCTCTGGTACAGGGGTGCACATAACTGGTACGCAGGTTATGTGCGTAATCTGAAATGCGTACCGTCACTTGTGTCACAAAGCGCATTTGCGTACCGACGTACTTGTGAAGCTTTTCCAGAAGGCGGTTAGATCACCGGACGACAGAGTCGGTCTCCGTGTGCACAGACAGGCTGCTGTTAACGTCGGTCTGTACAACGGAACTGTGCCAAAACTACGCCAACCGGCTGCGGAGGGAGACTCCCCCCTTCACTGGAGAACTGCGCTAAAACAGCTGATCACAACGTTCACACTCTGTGGTCACGAAGTACTCCACTAGCCCCCCCCCTCTGTCGACTTTCCTGAAGTACTCCACTAGCCCCCCCCCCCCCCCCCCCCTCTGTCGACTTTCCTGAAGTACTCCCCCGTTGATAGAAATCAACACGTAATGAATTAAGACCCCACGGTTTGATGATTGATAGGTGTGTGGGTTGTCTTTCATTTTGACACGCAGAAAAATGTTATAATAAACATAGATACTGTATGTTAAATGGATATATCCGCCTTCTTTCATTTATCTTTCCATTCCCACAACAATATACATAAAGAAATGGCATATTTTGGACATAGTTCGAATGGTGATTAATCATGATTAATTAATTTTTAAGCTGTGATTAATCTGATTAAAAATTGTAATCGTTTGACAGCCCTAATATATATATATACTTCAATGTATTTATTACAGGGATGCCTTACTCATTCCATCATCAAGATAGGGTGTATCTCCAGAAAGTAAACAAAGTTGTAGTACACAAGATGGTGAGTACAGCTGCTTTGTATGTGCTTGTGAGTGTATGTTTTGGAACCTTCTTTAGGTTTAATATTAAATGTTTACCTTCTCAGTTTCAGAAGTATAACCACATGGTTAATAAGTAATTAATATATCGTGGGGAAATGTCAGTGGCATTCAATTTGTTATCTGAAGGGATTGGGGCACGATTTTCACTTTTCCAAGCCCAGAAAAAAAACTCCAGTATGCTGCCATTGTTGCTGCCGACATGTTCTAACCTTCAGCTGTCTTGAGAGAGGCTAAAGGAAAACTCTACCTTTCTGCAATGGAATACAATTTCGAGCGTCACTCATCCCCAGTCCATTAGGAAAAGATATTGAATTTGATGCATTATCTGACGCACGCTGATGCTGATGATGGAAAGATAAATCCACTGATAGCCCGCCTTTTCTTAACTCCTTCAGACAGAGGCAAACTTTCAGAATACTGCTCTTCTCTGCCTTGTCCTCTGTCCAAAATTCTGCATTTGATTTACTCTGTCTTTTTAAGACTGTTTGCTTTAATTATTACCAAACCAGACTGCCTGAAAGGATTGTTCTCCGTGCACCACCAGCCTCAGCTCAGTCCGATTATTTATAGCTTTGAAGTTGCACAATTTCAGATGCCAGGTTTCCTATCACAAAAACTGATGTTATACATTAAAGAAAGCAGGGCTGAAGCTGCATTGGATTTATGGGGTGATAGGTATCTTTGGTCATACACAACATTATACATGTACATTTCTGAAAGTATTTTTTATGCCACAAAGACAGGTATGTGCTGGTGAGTGTGAGTCGGACCTGTCATGGTGAGCTTTAGTGTTCCTGCAAGCAGAAGAGACTTTCTTCTGGAACAAAACATAATAAATTGTCATCAGATTAAATTTATGTAGCCGTGTTCTTTCTTCATTTTAATGTGCTGGAATGTGTGTGTGTGTGTGTGTGTGTGTGTGTGTGTGTGTGTGTGTGTGTGTGTGTGTGTGTGTGTGTGTGTGTGTGTGTGTGTGTGTGTGTGTGTGTGTGTGTGTGTGTGTGTGTGTGTGTGTGTGTGTGTGTGTGTGTGTGTGTGTGTGTGGGTGTATTATGGAGTGAGTTTCTTCTTCTCTTGGATGAATTTACCTGCTAGGCTACACTAAGATTCAGTGATCACATTTTTGCAAACAAAAGTGATATATCAGAGTTTGTGCATTTTTGTTGTCTGTGTGAGGTCGCGTTTGGTGCACATGTTCAACTCCCTGCATTGATCTCACCAGTTAAGAATGATGTGTTTATACTTGCAAATAATAAGATTTCAAGGAAAGCCACACCCGTACGTAATAACGTAATTTGACAGTGAGAAGAACTACTAGTGCTAGGAAATGTTGAAAGCCCCGAACAGAGCAGAGTGTTAGTTTGGGGAAGATACAGAGCAGAACTCAGAACTTGTTCTTCATTTTGCATCCCATAATCATCTTAAGTCTGTGCATGTCTCTCACATTGAATGTAGAGGTTTTTTTTGTGGTTCACTGACTCTCTGGCCTGTGGCCATTCAGAGCTCTGAATGCTTCACTTTCCCTAATGAGTCATGTATACTGTATAAAGAAACCCAAGATATACATCATAAGGCATGTGCATTTTAATGATCCCCCAAAGATGAGATCCTGATGATCTCTGCTTCTTTGTTTTCATGAACTCAGTGTAACTCATAGTCAAGGGATATGAATATTTGTGCACATGTCGAAAAACTGCTGTCAGAAAGCTGTGAGTCATGCAAGTGTTACGCAAAGCTTTTCTAAATACGATGTAATGAACATGTTAATTATTTAAAAGAAAAAAGTAGCCAGATTGATGGATATTAAAGTGATGATCTTTGACATGAGAATGTTTTGTTTTTTTGTTGTAATGACTGGTATAACATTACAGCGAATCAGCTTATAGGCGCCCTACTTGATGAGAGCTTTCACATGCTGTGCTAAACACCTGGTGTGAACTAATGCAGGAACCAGACTACATGACATCAATGCTATAATGGAAAGACGTAGAGTTTCAGGAACAAAAATGTGCAACAATTGCTGCTGTAGTGTTTTATAGTGGAAGTCAACAGGGTCAACATCTGGGACACCTCAGAATGTCTGAGCCGTTTTTATGATTACAGGATTGATTTTTGCTTTCTTTTTGACATTTTACGTAAAGCTGGCACGCACAACTAGAAACTAGAAGAGGCAACTTGGGTATAATGCTGTTGATCCTGTCAGATAGCCTGTGTGTCCCTTATTGATCACTAAATTGTGCTACTTTCGCTTCATTTCAGATGATAATATTCTTATTTTGTTCAAATTAGGTGCATTTTGACCAAATAAAAGATGTATTCCTAGTAATACATGTATTATTTGTATTATAAAATTAATAATATACATAATACTCTGATAGGATTCGTTCAGCATATAACGTTGACTTTGATGAATAAATCAAAAGAAAAAATATATCAATAGAAATAGCTGTGCAAAACCTCCTGGCAGTACTCAAAGCACATAGTTGTTCCTCATTTATTTGAAGTTTTCATTTTCAATAGTAACATGTTACATGTCTGCAGACTGCATGTGAAACATTTTCCTTTTTACCATACACATGTTCATGTTACTGTTCATATACTAGTATTAGTCGACCTGTGTTTTTCCTTATGTGGTCAACGAATTACAGAGTCATATTTCAGGCTTAACTGATACGGCACATGTCCCAGTGTTCACTAACTCTTACCATCATTTTTTTCTGACTGTATACAAATTAACACTAATGGTTGAACATGGATGGCAAACTGTTGTTGTTTCTAGTAAATAGTGGTGAAATATCCAGATGGAGCCGCACAGGAAGAGTTTGACAGGAGTTTAAAAGTCTTACTTGACTCTTTTTCTGAGCCTCTGTGTGCAGACAACAACGGAAATACAGATTAGCTGCAGATGGTGTCATCCAGGGTACAAGGCATAAACATTGAGTGCTTAACACTTAGATAAATCAACATAAGACCATCATAGAGTGAGCAGGAGAAAATGGGGAAACCAGGAGCGCGTAACACAAGGTGCCAAAACGCAGAGCAGGAGTGTGGGCGAGAAACCCTCTTGAGTTTTTGAAATCTTCCCGAATAGTAACTCTTTCAACAACAATGTTGATCTTTAAGAGAGGAAAAAACATTAATCAGGTCGCTCCATTAATTTCTGATTCTCTATTATTCTTCTAGAGCAAAACCCATCCAAGTCATATTTAAACAAATAATACATGATGAGATTGTTTGCAGCATAAAAGGTTATTCCAAGTTTTGCTAAGCGCAGTCTTTCTTCAGGGTCTTGATAAGGTAAAGACGTTTAGTCGGCTCCGTTTAGCCAAAGTGGTGAGATGAGATGATATTTTGGCATCTCAGTATAAACCAACAAGTATCTGCGCATTTCTCAGATTCATTAACTCTCCCCATCACCCTAAACTGTAACCCTGCACTGACACAGAGATAGCGTTTCGACATTAGCCTCTGCCATTAGCAAATTCCTTTGTTTTTATGACTGAATTTGTTTCCTCAAAGAGGCAATTTTATGATTTCCTCTCTAATCATGTTTTACCATCCTGGAGAATTATCATCACGTGTTATCGAGCCTCACTTAAGTGTATGATGTTATTGCTACACATGTTTTGTGTGTAGCTTGTTAATTTGACTTCTCTAATAAAATGTTCAAGCAAAACAATTTGAAATATTTAAAGAAATTATGAAAAACATCAAGGTGAGCAGCAAAACAAGCCCAAATACATCATCTGTTAATTTGTACTTGTACCTATATAGTTTTCAGGTTATATGGTTGCTAACCAACCATGGCCATCACCCGCCTGACTTAAATATGAGTGACTTACCTCTATTTCATATAATGAAATGACCTCCAACTAAGCAGTAGGGAAAATGTCCAAATAAAATGTGTTTGCTTAAGCACTCAACCCACTGGCTTTTGCGGGGACGTAGACAAAAGTTATTTCTACACCGTGGTCGCATCACACTCATTCACCCTGAGTGCTTAAAACTCAGTGTACCGACCAATGCAGAGTGCCAGCTACAACACCTGGAGTTAATAATGAGCAGGAAATTCTCCTCTGGAACATTTGGTATTCTTCAACATATCATTCCTGCTAATTGCACCTATCCTCAGTGTTTCTTCTCATCCCACAATATGTACGACCCAGGTGCTTCATTTTAGAACAGTGCCAACAGAAGAGACTTGTTCCATTTTGTTCCATGGATGTGAATGGATATGAATATTTTTCGTCTTGTCAAACAATGAATCGATCCTTAGAACATTTGGGTATATTGTATGATTAGTCCAGACAGGAGTGTGGCGAGCAGGGGTTTCAGAGCGAGGGGAGCGAGCAGGCTGGAGCGGGTAGCGTGGAGAGCGGATGAATCCGACGAGGAAGTGGCTGGACGTGGCTAGCGGAGGAGGTGATGATGGGTTCTGGAGAGAGAGACAAACAGGTAAGACAATAACTTATTCCAGAGTTGTGTCAGGCTAAGCTAGAAAGCAATACGTTTACCAGTGTAATCTTGACGACGAACTGGTGAAGACTGAATGAGGAGACCGGGTTAATAAGCAGGTGTGGATGAGTAGATGATCAGGATGAATGAGAAGCAGCTGCGGAGATGAATTGGCAGGAACCAGAAGTAGGTCAGCCACGCCCAGCCTGGGAGACAAACACAGACAGACAGACAACAAACAAAAAGGGAAGCAGAAGGAATGGAGTACTGCAAATCCTTACAGTAGGTAAGTTTGAGAAACCGGCTCGAGATACACTTTAGCCTGATCGATTCGATCTCCATTCAGAAAACACGCATCTGAAAAGGTTTTCTTCTGCCGTCTTGTCTGCACACTTGTCAAAGCATTAATTCATGGTTTTTACTAACCGGTATCAGTATTGTGTTACTTTGGCATCATTTTGAAACATGTATTACAAATAAATCACGGTAAAATATGTTAATTTTGTTGTAGTTGCAGTATTTACATGGATATAAGCCCCCTCTCCAGCGCGTCCTGTTTGAATGACAGGAGTAAACACAGCTGACAGCCACGGTGAAACTCCAGCGATAGAGTGGCGAAGTCCCTCCCCTTCCGGTGGACCTCCATGGGACCTTATTTCGGAAAAATTATGTATTGAAGTCAATGGAGAGAGAAAGATTATCTTTCGATCCCGTTTGGATAAAAAAATAATGTGTCGTAAAACTGTGAAGTAACACATTTTTTTGTGTGAAACGCTCAATGAACTACATCTCTGGTCTCGCATAACAACACACGTCACCAAGATGGCCGCCACTACTGTCCAAAAAAGGGATTTACTACCCTCGCTATCACTACAATGAAACACGTCCAGAAGAATGTCATGCAAAGCTGCCGGCCTTCCTTCGATTCTCTCTGAGCTGCCTGATCTTTTTAATGTTTAATGTCAACCATTTGTGCAGATAGCATGAAGTAGAAAAGATCGCGTTAGCGTTAGCATGTCTCCCCCGGGCTTAAATGGTGTATTATAGAATGATCACACCGGTGTGACAGTACTCTTCAAAGGGTTCACGAAATATGACTACTACTCTTACTGTTTAACATGTTGGGTTACTTAATGTTAAGGCTAATAAAAATGACAATGCTAAGGCTGTAATGCTAACTAACGTGCTTGCTACTAGCTAGGTAGCTAACTTGATCCAGCCACTCCTGGTCCTTTCATCAGACGGGAAGCGAATGAACGTGCAAGACCCATTGCTGGTATGATAACAACCTGGTACTAAGCACACACACGGGCATCTTGTTAAAGTTATCTTATCTTAGCTATCTCTTATTTAGTGGAGGAAAATAAATAAAGTTATAAAGTTAGACATCAGTTATGACATCACTTACGCGACTCTGGGATTTGTAGTCTTTCTTGTATTTTTCATAGTCTTATATTTCAACAGTTTTATGACAAACTGTGACTTTTTTGACATGGAAATGATTTTTTAAGACAAACATCATATGTGTAATTCATGGCACAATTCAAACGGGATCGAAAGATAGGTTTTCTCTCTCCATTGACTTCAATAGGCCTACATCACTTTTCCGAAATAAGGGGCGATGGGCGTGACTTCGTCACTCTGATGCAATGCGAATATTCGCATCGCGTCTGTTGTGAACGCAGCATAATGCAGTTCAGAAACCAGACCACTGCTCTGACGCTTTTAAAGCAACTTCGAGATTTTAAGACTGTGAGGGGTACAAATGCCATGGTGGCCGTAGGACGTAGCCTACAATTATTTGTGGGGCATAACGGCCAGACCAAGGGGCAACAACGGCCATGGCCGTCATGGCCGCCGTGAAATTCCAACCCTGTCCATTGAAACGTACTTCTGAGTCCATAACAAAGGTATCAGCCTTGGTCTGTTCAGATATTATTTATTGAAAAGTTTATTGACTCATTTACTTTTCCAAGGCACTGAGTGCTTTTATTGGATTCTAGTCAGTTCATGATATCAATACAAAGATCTGTGTGTCCTCTGCATAGTTGTGGTTAGATAGCTAGTTAATCGTTTTGAATAATTTAGTGGGAATGTTGACACAGCATTCCAACTATCTGTTATGCTCCGCACAAAATTCTTTATTATTCCGCCGGGTTATTTTGCGCCTCTTCTTCTCCCACATTGAACATCGCAGAAACTCCGTTCAAACGTCAAAACGTTCAGCTCGGTCGTAAATCGATGTCTATTACTTTTATCATTCATAACTTTCATAATTCCAGAGATACATCCCAGAATTCATCACATTTTAACATGGAAGTCAATGGAGAAACTCTTCAGACTTCAACAATCTTCATGTAACTTCAACTGCTAACTGCTCCTTCATACTTTCACTCAGAAACCTCATTCCAACTTTAGAATGTTACACATCTTTCTGACACTATTCGTGTAACACAACTTTTAAATCAATCTGATTCTTACTTTTAGAGATATTAAACATTGTTCAGACCTTGGTAAAGAGGCCTTCTTCAGATTTTAGAGTGCGTGATGTCACAGCTAGAGTGGAGGACAGATTTCATTTTGCCTTCATATTGTCTTTTAAACCTGCCATGACTCTTATAAATCACTTTTAAAACCAGCGATGCACTACACTGTAGTGCAGAGGTAGGCAAGTAAGTTTGGCCTTGGGCCAATTTTTTGCTGAGCCACAAGATTGCGGGCCAGAACATAATCAAAGCCTAATTCAAGGAATTGATTTTGGTAAGAGGGCGCAGCGCCCCTGTTCCCCGGTTCAGAAAAAACTCTGATACCGCTGATAACCCTCCCCATCAACACTCTGATGCACAGTCAGATCCGCTGATTGGTTCACTGATGATATAGGCGCCCAATCCATAGCCTCTGGCTAGACCCGCCCAAAGGGAGGCTCGTCCTCTCTAGCCCCATTTCAGTCCCAAAGCCAAGGCTATTATCTGTCACGGTCCAAACTGTGTTCCTGTTTGTTCCCCTGTGTGTGGAGAGGGTGTGTTTTCCCTTGCAGGCAGCAGCCTGATTGCTCTCACCTGGCCGTCCGACTCAGCTGTCCCTCAACATCTAATCAGGACACAGCTTATCTACTCCAGTCTCCCAGCAACTCACCGCCAGATTGTTTTCTACATCAGTGGTAGTACATCCTCCTGGCTGCCCATTGAGTTATCCTGTCTGCGTGTAATTCCGTACCTTTTGTAACTAGTTTCTCTTGTGTTTCCAGTGCAATCCCTCGGCCATCGTCCACCAGAGCTTCCAGCCAACCTGCCTGTTTCTTCCTGCATCATACCTGCCTGCCTTGTAAATCAGTCCAGCCTCTCACTGCCTACCTCCACTCCGGACCTCCATATCACCAAACCTGCCTGAGTCTCCGAAGCAATAAACTATTTAAACATCTTCAGTCCTTGCCTGCGCCTGGGTCCTGTTTAAAACATAATCCTAACATTATCTGTATTTTAACAGACTTATCTTTTAAATTGAGGTGTATTTATTGTTCTCTTCAAAGTTAATTTTTCTCTGAAATGTTAGGGAGGATGGTCCTCCCTTTCCTCAATGGACGAGCCTCCACTGAGTAAAGTAAAGTTCTCATTCATAACACTCCGTTCGATGTCTCACTATGGGATGCGCCTCATCGCGGAGCATACAGAAGCATCAATCTCATTACGCCAATCCTGATTGGCTGGTGATCTTGATGTCAGCGTCAGGTGAAATCACCCCCTATAAGTAGCTTGCGCCACAACGCATGCGTCATTCAAACACCTCTTCTCACTTCAGAGCACATCTCACAGTAACCGGGCAAGCTTCACTGTCCACAGACTGAACCCAAAATACCATTTTGGTCGACGGGCGTTAGCCGGCTACTCCTTCTGCTTCGCAGGAAGATAGTAGTACTAACGCCGTTAGTACTTCAAAATCGACCTCGCCCTTCTCTACGAGAAAGTAAGGTAGGTCCGATTTTTTCAAGCTAGCAGCACACCTGTTGCTAGCTCGCTCCCTCTCTACCGACACCACGGTAGCGAGGAAGTTTTTATTTTCTCTTCCCCACGGAGGGGAAAAGGATTAAAAAAGGAGCATACTGCCACACCAGTCAGTATTCTCCGGGAATAAAAGACCCACACCGTCCTTTTTCTCCGGATTAAGGACAAGGTGGTAATACCTTTTTTTCCCATCCCACCTGCCGAGAGCGGGCCCTCTCCACGCCACGGTTAGTTGTGCGGGCAGCCATGGCAGCCCCCACCACGCAGAGACAGATTGTCTCAGGCGGGGGGGCGATCCTTCACCCACGCCCAGAGCACGGGGCACTATGGGCCTGACCCGTGAGTGGTACAATCTGAATACAGTGGGACTCCCTCAGAAGGTGATAAACACTATTCAGAGTGCGAGAGCTTCCTCCACCAGGTCTCTTTACGACTGTAAGTGGAGGGTGTTTGAGGAGTGGTGCCTTCAAGAAGGACACATCTCTTTTCAATGTCCTGTCGGGGTGATTTTATCATTCCTACAGGACTTGATCGATAAACACAGAGCTTTCTCCACGATCAAGGTGTACCTGGCTGCTATTGCTGCATGCCATGTGGGCTTTGAGGGTAAGATGGCTAGCCAACATCCTTTGGTTTGCCGTTTTATGAAGGGAGCGCGCAGGCTCCTCCCTGTCTCCAGGTCGCTGGTGCCCTTATGGGACATGGCAGTGGTTTTGAATAGGCTCAGAATGACCCCATTTGAACCCCTGGAAGGAGCTGACATGAAACATCTGTCACTCAAGACAGTGCTGTTACTGGCCCTGGCATCCGCCAAGCGGGTCAGTGATATTCATGCACTGTCTGTACATCCCTCATGCACTCAGTTCGCCCCAGGGCAAACGAGAGTGTTGTTGAAGCCCAACCCTGCCTTTACACCAAAGGTGGTTGGTTCGTGTACCCCAATTGACATTGAGGCATTTCCTCCGCCGCTGGTTTCCTCCGGGGAGCAGCAGCAGGATCTATTGTGTCCAGTCCGGGCTTTACACACATATATGGACAGATCAAAGGAGCTTCGTCTTAATGACCAACTCTTCGTGTCCTGGGCTAACCCTCACAAGGGCAAGCCTGTTACTAAGCAACGGCTCTCACACTGGATTGTGGAGGCAATTGCTTTGGCCTATACGAGTCAGAATTTGCAAGCACCTTCGGGTCTACGGGCTCACTCGACTCGGGGCCTGGCTACATCCTGGGCTTTGTTCAAGGGTGTTTCCATCCAAGACATCTGTGCAGCGGCGAGCTGGTCCTCGCCGCTCACTTTTGTCCGCTTTTACAGGCTAGACGTCTCCGCTCCAAGCGTGGCCCGAGCAGTGCTGGGCACCTTGTTGAGTCAGGACTCTACCTGTTAAATTCCGGTTGATCGGTGATTTTCGAGATAAGCTCGTCTGGCAATACGGGAGCTACACTATCCCATAGTGAGACATCGAACGGAGTGTTATGAATGAGAACTATAGGTTACTTGCGTAACCCCATCATTCAGAGTAACATGAAGTGAGATGTCTCACCAGACGGCCCTCCTTGCTATGGTGAAGCGAGAAGAGGTGCTTATTTTTGAATGACGCATGCGTTGTGGCGCAAGCTACTTATAGGGGGTGATTTCCCCTGACGCTGACGTCAAGATTACCAGCCAATCAGGATTGGCGTAATGAGATTGATGCTTCTGTATGCTCCGCTGAGGCGCATCCCATAGTGAGACATCTCACTTCATGTTACTCTGAGGACTGGGTTACGTAAGTAACCTATATTTATTAACTAGGTAGCAATGTTATTTACATACTTTTATTCTGATAAAGTTCTCTGGGTTTTTGGCATTTATTTGAGTGTTTGCCCACATTTGAGAGGCTTGAGGGGCAACAGAGGACGCATGGACAACTGGAATCCTTTTTCCTTTTCTTTATTTCAACTTTTCAAGGACACATTAGGATTTTTTCAGGTTGAAAACCTTTAAAAAAGAACAAAATAAATCAATTACAGCATGTTTTGCTTTGCAATTTAATATATTATAACCTAAATGAATCAGTAACCAAGTATTTTACTCAAACTCAATGTATTTAATAGTTAAATAAGTACTTTAATTGACCTGGTTCCCCACAACCACACATTTTCTATACGACCCGCTCTATCGAAATCAGTCGAAAGTCGCAACAGCTCATTTCAAAATAAACGTGGATTTGCGTAAACAAATCTTTTGGGGTTCGGGTGTTTTGTTTGATTTTAAATAAATAAAGTCTTGGCTTTCAGAATATGAAACTTTTATTTCCAAAATCACACGATAAATACATGTTTGTAAAGGGAAGATGACAGCTCTCCCTCGCCACTCTGCTCTTCCACAGCGCCGCTTCCCCTCCCTCCGCTGACATTATGAATGTAAGCGGATATGTCGGGACAGAATTTATTTTACCGTACAAATTTGAAACTTACCGGTCATGTTTCAATAATAATAATAAGAATGGTGTAGCAAAGTTTCCGTTAGCACGTAATCACCGGACTATGACCGGATATGCTGATGTTTAAAACTCAGTTAGGGAGTCATTTTTATATTGCTTCAGTTTATAATCATTTTTCAATAAATGATTCCACAAACAACAAACAACATAATTACTACATTCAAACAAACTACTTGTAGTAGATGAAGTACATTATTCAAAAGTTTACATTAACTTTGGATAATAACATGGGAGAAACGGATCCTCTCTTTTCCCCTATCCCTCTCTCCTGACAGCCCGTCAGTTTCTCATGCAGCGGCTAAACAGTGGGCGGGGCTTCAGGTGATTATGCAGCAGCTGATCTGATCTCTCTCTCAGGGTTACACTTCACTCGCGTTTCTGTCCATATCGATCAGATCCAGCTCTCCTGATCGGCCTTTATAGAGAGCACCGATCAAACTATTAAGAGTGAATATCAGCCGATAATGACTGGCGGCCGATCGATCGGAGCATCCCTAATTATTACCAGACATTTTGACCAGCAGGTTTTGAATTGACCGATTTTGAATTAATTTTACCAGATAAAAACCGGTAATTACCGGCTAACGGAAATGTATGTTTTTTATGTTGTAAAATAAAAACTCTAAATAATATTTTATTTTTGATTCTCAAAATTACGGGCCAAATAGTATTGCTGGCGGGCCAACAATGGCCCGCGGGCCGCCTGTTGCCGACCCATGCTGTAGTGCATCGCTGGTTTTAGAAAAGAAACTTCAATGTTCACATCTTTCTAAATGATTCTACTTTTCAATGACCTACAAAAAATCCTAATAATAATCCCATTTTCAATCTTCCAACCGTTCATATTTTTTGGTCAGTTAACAAACCTGTTACAAATGTGTTGTTCAACAAATTTGAGCCTTTGCCACATTTATTTGATCACCATGGAAACCTTTGATCTCTGGACACGTCGTTAGCTCAAAAAATAAACACCTGTGTCATGGAACACGATGATGTCATAACTCCAACTGACATGCTCAGAGCAGAAGACTTCAGATAATGGTTAATGGTCTTGCCCTCAACAGCTCTACGTCAATTATGGGGTGTCATCATATGCCGTTTCCATGGAAAACGCATCCCTCGCCATAAAACACGATGTCGCTGTAACTCCAATGGAAACGGTCCGATTGTCCCCCAAACTTCACTTGTATATCACCGGTCCATGCCTCAACAGCTTTACGCCAAATCTGAGATCTCACGATAGGCTGTTGCCATAAAACACGATGTTACTGTAGCTCCAATGGACACAGTCCGGTCGTCCCACAATCTTCACCTGTTTATCACCTCTCCATGCCTCAACAGCTCTACGTCAAATTTGACATCTCACCATATGTCGTGTCCATGGAAATGCATCCCTCGCCATAAAACACGATGTTGTCGTAACGTCTATGAAAAGGGTCAAAACAGCACCACACTTCAGATAATGGTTAACGGTCCAGCCCTCAACAGCTCTACGTCAATTATGGGGTTTCATCATATGCCATTTCCATGGAAATGCATCCCTCGCCATAAAAGACGATGTCGCTATAACTCCTATGAAAATCTTCAAAAAGTGCTCAAACTTCACATGTGTGCTAACAGTACAGCCGTGAAGACATCTACGGGACAGTTTTGAGATTTCTTCAAATGCCGTTACCATGGCAACACAATGCTCGCCATGAAACACGGTTTTCTCATAACTTTAGTGAAAATGCTCCGAATGGCCCAAAACTTCACAGGTTTGGCATCTAAGCATATATATTATGGGATGTCATCAAATGCCGTTGGCATGGCGAAAGATCATTCACCATCAAGTTAGTTCAAAAGTTTGCAGTTCAAATATTCTGCTGCTTTTCCAAGCCTTTATACTTTATTTTCTTCTTTCATCACACATTCAAATGTTTATGTATCATTTCAATCTAAATTCTTCGCTTTCTTCTTACACATTACATTTCATCATAGCAGTTTAGCGTCAGCTTTTCAGCATAAAGCATTGCCCACTAGCAATTTCGTCAAGAATTGCATTCTCTAGTTTTGTTTATTATGCTTTGCAGTGAAAGCAAATGGGCGAGGTAAAATAGCTTAGAGGTGAATATTTGTTTCCCTGACTTTGTAAGACAAAGTCAACCACCTTAATAAGATGCCTGTGGTTTTAATTGTCAATACGTGCACTGAATGGAGGGCTAATCCAATTTAAAGCCAGGTTTTCAGAGCTAACAGTACTTCATTTTTCAACTCCCCTTGATATTCTGTATATTAACAATATATGTGTATTTTGAAGTATCAAAAATTACTAAAACCATTCTTTTTGCAGACGTCTACTCTGCTGTGGGGACGATTTAGAACAGCTATTGGTCACAATGGAGAAGGAACTGAGCAGGATGAAGATCTGGTTTGACCAAAATAAATTAACATTGAACGCAAGCAAAACCAAACTCATAATATTTGAGAATCGATCGACCAATACAGAGAAGAAACTCACTATAAATGGCGGCCAATTAGAAAGAGTATCGGAAATAAAATTCCTTGGAGTAATCATAGACAATAAATTAAGTTGGAAACCACATATAAGCTATATCAAAGCCAAAATATCCAAATCAATAGCAATTCTGAATAAAGCCAAATACCTAATTAATCAAGCTTCTTTGTTTATGCTGTACTGCTTCTTCATACTTCCATACATGATGTATTGTGTGGAAGTTTGGGGGAACACATATAAAACAAATACACATCCTATCTTCATCCTGCAAAAAAGAGCCATACGAGTTATACATAAAACTATGTACAGAGAACCTACAAATAAATTGTTCATCAAACTAAAAACACTAAAACTACAAGACCTGGTTGACTATAAAACTATTCAAATTATGTTCAAAGCCGCACATCAACAATTACCTCATAATATCCAGGGACTTTTCACACGGAGAGAAAGCATGCACATGTTGAGAGGAAACTGCATTTTCAAAAAACCACCCGTACGAACAAATGCCAAACTTCATTGCATCTCATCAAAAGGTGTTAGTCTGTGGAATAACTGTAATGATGCACTGAAATATTTTACAAGTCTATCTAAACTGAAAGTATTATTTAGGAGTCAAATCATTAATGGTTATGAACAGGACCTGTAAAATCCCATTTGTTGTTATTTCTTGTAATTGTAAAAGTTTTATAAAAAAACAAAAAGCAAACAAATTAACAAGACAAACATGTCGCTGATGACGATGACCTAATGTTAATTTATAAGAAAAATATATGCTAGAGGGGACCAGAAAAGATTTTTTTAAGCTTCTTCTTGCCCAGGTTGAACATGACAGAGACTATCTGAGAATTATTATTGTTTTTTTGTTTTTTTTTGTTATTTTTTGTTTTTTGTACTTTGTTATAATTATTAATTTGAGTGAGAAAAAAAAAAGTATGCTTTTGTTTCTGACATGTTCAATAAACTGACAAAAAAAAGGAAAAAAAAGGTGGTAGACCACTGATAAATATGTTTCCATGGAGCTAGGTGTGTTGAAAATAGCATTACAGTTTTGCTTCAGGACTTATTATTGTTGCTTCACAATGTAGCAACAATAATAGATACAGTATCTTGGTTTTCAGTTGGGCGTGTACAAATATGTGGGATTATTTATTTTATATCGGATTCTTGGGAAAGCAGTTTACTTGCAGTAGTGTTATTAAAGCTTGTGCTTTTGTACATCTTTACCAACTAATCATCCTCAGGTATGAAAGCAATAACACACTAAAATAAGAGGTTAATGTGGCTCTCTGCCTGGATGGTAGGGCAGGTTAGATTTTAGCATAGCAAATCCCAGATAACTGTTTTTTCTTTTTGGTTAAGCTTTCCACCAAGAGTGGTAAAGTGGTGTCATTTGATCATATTGGACTTACTTCCATATCCAATCACCCCTGGAGGATTTGGTTTCAAGCGCAGCAATGCTCTGTCAAAGTCTGTTGAACTTGAGAGCAAGCATCTGTAGCTAACTAGCAACAAGTATCATCTGCATAAACTAAAGACAGTGAAGACAGTTAAATAAATAAAGCCTCAGAAGAATTGTACTCAATGCTAGGGTACATAACTACTACTTTCATTAAAGGAGGTAGTCATTACAAACAAATTGATCCTTGTGTGATATTAGTTTAAACTAATACAAGTGTAAGCAGCATTTAGATGTAGTAGCTGGTCAAGTTGATGTTTGATTGTATCCCTGTCATAGGTATATATAAAACATGCATACTTTTTTTAAATAATAAAGCAAAGTAATGTGAATCTTGAACAACTAAGTGTTGTGGAGTAAAGTATAATGTGTAGCTGTTAAGTGTAGGGATGTACAAGTATACATTAGCCTTGCTATTTTCCACCACTGGTGCAGGGATATTTGGTGTGGAATGGATGTGGCACATTAACATATAGTTATTATCTTGAACATAAACTTGTTTAGTTAAGAGTTTGTATAGGCTGTGGGAGCTTCAGCTCCTCTGCAGCACCTTCTGTGCCCAGGGACCCAAGGCCAGAGCTCCTCCTCCTCCTTCTCCTGCTCTCCGCTACACTGAAGAGATCTCACTCTCACTTTGTTCTCCGTGTCACACAACACTCTTTATGGTGCTTTCTTTCACTGTCCATACAAACATAAATCTTTATGTAAGTCCAGCATTGTTTGTAGTTCCCTCTTTGTCATACTTGCACAAGTTTGCTGTAAAACAAGCCCAGAATACTCATAGTTCTTAAGCTCTTATAAATGTGCTCAATATATCTTACTGCTCTGCCATAACTCCAAACATCTCATCAGCACAGGGAAGAAAAAGGAATCTGGAATAAATTACCAAATGTTAGCATCTCTCAGAAATGAAAATGCAATTGAGAGGATGGACCTAAAAGGCTGATTGTCCCTATTTAATGTCAACCTATTAACCTGAATTGAAATAAGTAATAAGTCAAAGTAAATTGAGGGAAACACTTTTACTAGTACTTTCTTCCATCTTGCATGTATTTGGTGATCAGATCTCCAATTTTCACATGCAATTACTAGGCATTATGCTGGCGTTCCAGTTAAATACACATCTGGGGATAAGTCTTAACCCACTGGATTGAATGTAGTCCTGATTACATAACTGTGACTAACGTTGCATAAAACTGTCGGTGTTTGACCCTCCTGAAACATGATCACCCAGCAGGCAATTAATGTTTTTATTATCAATAATGATCCCCAGTTTAATATCACCCAGGAAAATATTCTGCTGTGTTGAATATACAAATCCTGTATCAACAAATCCCACTCACATAGGTCACATGTAAACCTTTGAGAGGAGAACAAGTCAAACACTGGTTATCTCACTTTGATGTAATGCCTGGTGTTAGCCAAGTTATGTGAGACATTTTTATATGAAATCTCGAACTAGATGACTTGAGAGCAACAGGTAGTTTCCTGGAAGCAATTGCTCTTTTTTTGCAACTTCTTGTAAACTATCCAGTCAAAACCATGGGTCAAAACACATGCTCACTTAATATAGAATCTAGTTTTTGTGCTGTTATATTGCACTCTTTGCAAGTGCAAGTGCTTCATTTCACCGTAAAAACCTTGATGACAGTAAAAGTTGCCTCCTCATATTTGTGCCAGATTGTTGAAAGTGTAAGACGACTAGTGGACAGCATTAGCGTGTCAATGCACAGTGAAAACTTCCTTCGAACCCAGAAAGTCAAACTACTCCTTCTGCAGAATATTGATTTGAAAGATTAATGGTGTGTACAGATCAGCCTGAATGTCTTTGCAGTGTACTTGCACCACTCTGGACTTTCAATTCGCTCAAAATCTATATTTAGGGACCTCTGTTTTGTGAAATGAAGCCTGTCAAGTAACTCAAAAGTTGTAAATTACGACCTGCAACAATCCGTCTCAGTAGGAGAGGAAATGTGTAGATGTCCTGTGTTTGGAACAAGATCAGGACATTTAGACAGGATTTTTAATAAGAACTTCCTTCGGGATTCCAGGTAGCTGAGGATATTGTATCATTATGGTATCAGTTGATGCATAGCCTAATGCATGAGCCATTAAATGAAAACATTGTGTGGTTTTGTCATTGGTTCACACACAATTGTATTGTGAAGATCTATTTCTGAAAAACAATTGTCTTTGTTTCCATATCTTTCTGCAGCCAAGAGGCTCAGATTGATGGTTCTACTGATGTGGCTCCATACATCACCTATATATAAACAAAACATTGTGTCATCAGGTCAAATTAACATCTATGGTAAAAAGAAAAATGTTGCCTAAAGTTCCTGAAAGAAAATAAGCTAGAGCACACAAGTGTTTAAATTGAGGAACAAGACCAAAATAAATGAAGTCATTGACTGTGAAATTTAAGTGACCTGTGTTTGGCGAGGGAAACACTATAATATTTTGACAGTGAAAATTGCTATTGTGCGAAACTTCAATCTATCTTAGTCAGGCATGCTATGCTAGAAGCTCTTTATGGCTCTAGTTACAGAATAGTGTTGCTTATAGCTAATTACAAATGTAAGCATGCTAACGTACTCACAATGACAATGTTCGTTTTTAACAGATATAATGATGAATATGTTAACCTTCTTAGTTTAGTGTATTGTCAGCTTATTAGCACTAAACACAGCTTGGCTAAACACAGCTAAAGTAACATATTGCACATAAGGTGCTATGAGTGGAGTTTGATTTATTTAATTATATTGACAAGACTGCCAACTAGTGTGCACGTAGATGTTTGAAACCTTTTGATAAAGCCATAACAACTGAAGGCTTACCAATGATATCAACCATCATAAAGGCTTTTGCTAAATGGCTAGAGGAACAGTCTCATTGGCTTTGGAGCAACAAAGATTCATTTGATGCCATTTCCATCACCACAAACAATCTTACTAGTGGTTTCTAACTGGTAAACTATAGTTAGTGAAAAGCCTATTGTAAATGAGTAATAAGAGTAATAAGGGCAGTAACATCTAAAGAAAAATCCTGCTTCCCTCCAGATATTAGAATGCATACTTTTACATCATGTTACAATTGTCATGCAAAGAGAGCGGTCATTCCATTTGGGAGATATTAGAATGATATTTTACAATCCGGCCACATTTTTTTCATTGGAATTGCTCAATGTTTGGCATGATTAAATGAACAATTTGAAGTAAATCTTAACTTAAAAGAACATTTCTATGCAACTTCTTAATTTTGGTAATTCCCAGGACTATTGTATTTTACAGAGGACGCAAGAATTTGAATGTAATATGTGTCACTCTCTCCAGTTCTCATACTTTAAACATTTCAGGTGCCAGATTTCCTTTTTGGACTGTGCTCCTGAGTCACACTCTACCCATTCCTTGTTAAAAACACATAAACCTCCTTGGTGAAGTCACAGCTTGGAGAAGAGAGTTGGAAACTATCATTGTTTATCAACCTTAACTGACATCCATTACCTTCATTGCATGACTCCTCCTGATCGCTGGTGTTTGTTGAAGAGTTGTCCATAGTTTTGTAAGCATCCAAATTACCCAGAACTTTTTGAAAAATATTTTCTTAACCTTTTCGGTAAAGCCTCATATCTTAGATCTCATATGATGGCAGTTTGCCATAACCATAACCAGATATTGATGTATTGCAAGTTTGACTTACACAATGCAGTTTTAAAAAATGAAAATGATCAGTGGCATCATCATAATAATTAATTGAATAATGGTCATTTTATTTAAAGAATGTCCGGCTTATACTAAAGCTTTAAAAACTAGAAAGACTATACTAGCTCTATATTTAAAAAGCCAATGGAGACTTTTCCTTCCAAAACAACACATCCTCACTCCCAGGTCGGCCTATGTTGACGTTATGTCAAGTCCCCTGTGTCGGCTTTTTCCAACGCAAGGGGGGGGGGGGCTTAGCGTCCATTTTCAACGCAAGGGGGGGGGGGGCCTTAGCGTCCATTTTCAGCTTTCCGGGATGTCCATATGCTTCTATGGACGGACGCTCATGGAAGCACGGCATTCGTTTGTGTCAGCTGCCCTTAAAGGCAATGTGAGCGTCCATTCTCATTGGATAACGGAGAATTGTACACCCGGAAGTAAGGATTCCCCTTACTGTCGATTGATTTTACAGTGATATCTGCACTATTCATCGACTAAAAAACACCAGATTATCCTTGTTAATTACACAACATTGATTGGTTTAAATTGTGTGCAATGCTTTTGTATTTTTCCCCTTCGATTCGGAGAAACAAATCTTTTTTCGGAGTAAAGGCCCTGACACACCAAGCAGTCACCAGAGGACTAGCCGACGCTGAAGTCGGATTTTACCATCAGCGTGCATTGTCATATTTTTGTATGTCTGACTTAATGTTCACTATTGTTTCTAATTTATGTCAGGTTATGAATTGATGTTGTTGAAATGAAATTGTCCAATTTGGTAAGAAAATGTTCTCCAGCCTGTTTTTTCCTTTAAATGGAATGCAGGTTTCCAATTGACGCAAAGCAGCCCTTAGACGTATCCTATTAGTACAAAAAGGCCTACCCATGCACATCCAGTGCTATGATCCCTCCACAGGGCTCCAGGAATTAGACGTTGTATCAGCTTTTCTTTTCACTGACACCACAGAGGAAGTCTGTGGAAGTCTGATTAGATTCAGCCCCTAGTTTTGCTGATATAGGCTTAGTTTGTCGGGGGACATCTTACTTCTTCCTTCTCTCTGTCTATACCCGTGTACACTCATGTTCCGATTAACCCAGCTTCCCCAAATGTCTTTCTTTTTGGTGTCTATATACGCTGGGATCCGGAGTCATGGATGATCCTGCGGTCCTGTGTCCTGGATCGCGAGCGCTGGATCTTGAGTCGTGGCTGTGGTCCTGGATCATAGGTCCTGGATGGATATCCTCGTGGATTCATCTTCCTATTATACACACATGCATTTCCAAACATTTGGACTACCTATGTTGCAAATGTATTATCTTTTCAATTTACACACGGCATCTATTGCACGTCTGTCCGTCCTGGGAGAGGGATCCCTCCTCTGTTGCTCTCCCTGAGGTTTCTCCCATTTTTCCCTTTAAACTGGGTTTTCTTTGGAAGTTTTTCCTTGTACGATGTGAGGGTCTAAGGACAGAGGGTGTCGTATTGTCATACTGATATTCTGTACACACTGTGAAGACCACTGAGACAAATGTAACATTTGTGATATTGGGCTATATAAATAAACATTGATTGATTGATTGATTGAAGTCTCCAAGCACTGGAAGCATCCAAAGTGGAAGCATCAGAGGTTTCTATCGTATTAGAGGTCATTTTCTTGATCTTTTTTTGTATTATTACATTGCAGATTTAATTGGTATTTTCTATAACTATTTTTTTTGTCAAAATGCCTTTCAAGCACAACTTCAAAAATGTTACTTAAAGCTTGAATTATTTCTTTAACCTATGAGATGAAGAAGTGGGGTTAAAGTCTCTGTTTTATACCATATCATTATTCTGCTGTTATGAATTGTTTTGTTTTTTAAGATCACCCAGAGCAACATACTTTACTGAAAAAATTGTTGTTGTTCGTTTTTTCCATCACCACAAATAACATTGTGTCTTTAGTGTGTAACAGTCCAAATCTCCAATCCCCAATTAAATTGAATTAGCTGTCGACATAGAGGGAAGGTGGGTGTGATATGGGAGGAGATGGTGGGCATCACGCCGTGAGGAATGATGGGTTGTTCACCCCTCATACCAGCCTCTATGAGCGCGCACGGATAATAAAATTACGCCATCGGAAGATAATTATGTAACTCGGTCTCTTAACAACCGGCTGCAAACGGTTCATACCCAGAACATTTTGAATGACAGGCTCTCTGCATGCCTCTATATAAGAGGAGGGAGGTGGGTGCTCTAGTCACTGTTGTGCCTTTAGTCCTGCAGACTGTGGATGTTGAGAACCAACGTGGACTTAACCCTTTTTACGCACGAGGTTTACAGGAGTTACCACTTCTTATTCCTTTTGTCATCGGCTTTTTCATTTGCCTTTTGTCGGATATCTGACGGACTGAAACATAACGTCTGCCTTCGTCCGGTAAGTTAAATGGATGGCACTTTTGTCGTTTAACTTTATTATGTGGATTGATGGTTTACAGTCAAGGGGCAGTTGAACAGCGCTAAGTGATTCATTAGGCTACTTGTTGGGTGAAAACACTTTTTCCACTAACAAGGAAAGTTTTCAGATGCTGTAAACGGTAGATTGCAGTTAAATATCCGGGATTTTGTTTATACTTCTATTGTATCTATTTCACAATTTTTTTAAGTATTAACTGAGAGGCTCAAAGGCAAACCCAACATTTCAGATGGACCCAAGGTGTCGTCACAAAAACCATAAAAACGAATAATAATATAAAAATATTTCTGTTTCTTTTGAAGGAGATATGATACTCAGGAGGTGTCTCTTCTTGCTGCTCTTATCATTTAATTTCCTCCACGCTTTACCTCAAGGTAAGTGGAACAATTGTAACTGTGACTGCAATGCTGACTTTTAATAGGAAGTTATTATTATGATTTTGTTTAAGTTATGACCTAACTCAATGCTAGTACAACTAACTTAAGGTGCAACCCTCCATTCCAGTGACGTTTTTAAGATTATTTGAATAGTTTTCAATGTTTATGCCTTATGCCATTTTCTCTTATTTTCAAGACAGTATTTTATCATTATCTTTCCATAAACAGTCCCTATTCATTTCTTTTGGTCTAACTTGTAGATGGTGAGCAGGAGGATGAGACCTTATTCGACTTGTTTGAAATCACCCACATTTCTCGCAAGACACTGGGGGCCAAACAGTTTCGGGGCCAAGACTCAGAAGCCCCAGCTTTCCGCTTTATCCGCTTCGACCACCTGCCCCCAGTGAGTCCCCCCATACTAAAACAAATACTACGTCAGATTCAAAACAATGAGGGCTTTGTGTTTGTGGCTAGCATCCGCCAAGACCGCGCCTCAAGGGGCACCCTGATTGGTTTGGAGACCTCTGATGGCAGGCGGCAGTTTGAGATTGTGTCCAACGGACGTGCCAACACTCTGGACCTGGTGTACTGGGTGGACGGCTCCCAGAATGTGGTTTCGTTTGAGGATGTGGACCTTTCTGACTCACAGTGGAAGAATATCACACTTCATGTTCATGGGGAAAATGCAAACCTGTTTGTTGGCTGCAGCCTGGTGGACAGCTTCATCCTGGATGAGCCTTTCTACGAGCACCTGCAGGCTGAGGGAAGCCTCATGTATGTTGCCAAGGGATCCACCCGGGAGAACCACTTCAGGGTAAGACTTTGGCTTATGGGCTGCTAGACAAGGATTTCCTAGCATCTGGAAACTTAATTCTTACTTCAGTCCTTTTATGACTTTTCTGGCTGGATTGCAGAAGTTTAACGGCCCGAGAATATTGTGTTACCTTTCATAAATTACAAGAAACTGTGGTCTTAACAAAGCCTGTAATAAAAGCTCATTTTAAACAACCGTTTCCAGAAGAAGAGACATGCATATTCCCTCTTTAAAGTGTGGCAGAGTGGCTCAATGTTGCCCTGGTCTTCTTGTCTGAAAAAGACTCCAGATTTAGACTCTAAATTACCCCTGTCTGTAAAATTGAGGGTGACAAGGTCAAGAGGGAAAGTGTTTCTCTTTTCCCAATGCACGCTTGAACAGTAGTACGTGGTTATTCAAAAGGGACATAATGTCATTCTTAAAATATGCCAAAATATGCAATAGAGACACATATTTTCTTTCCAAACAGGGCCTCCTGCAGAATGTGCATTTTATCTTTGACACCACAGTGGAAGACATCCTGCTGAGCAGAGACTGCGAGGTCCTCAAACAAGGTAAGAGTGGATTTTTTGTGTTGTTTTCTTTAGTTTAAACCACTGTCACCCAAAAGTTCCTGCCAAACTCATGCAGTGAGAACCATTTGTGAGGTTTTCATAAGCCAAATTATGAGTGTTTGAAGCCCAATACCTTGCAGATGTGATCGGGAAACTCTTTCACATGCAATCCTCCAAAGCATGGTATCTGTGTTGTGTTAAGCATAAACGAAAGCAACTTGCCAGACAAAACAGTTTAGTAAACTCAGAGCCTCTCTTTGTTCAAATGTAGCTTTTTTTGTCTTTTTCTTTCTAAAGTGGATCAAGAAAGTTGCAGCTTTGATATGCGGCAGGATCTCCCACTATTACTTTGTGTGTACGGAAACAACAGTGTCGATGCAGTGGCTTGATGTCGATCAGTGTGTGTGGTGAAAAAAAGGAGATACAGATGCTCACATTTATTTCCATTTGCATTGGACTTGGGATGATGCCTGAAAAAGAAAAGAGAAAGTGAATGCTATACTGCAGAGCAGGGTGCTTCCATTTCCAGCTGCACACACACACAAACACACATACACACAATGAAGTCATGAATTGGCTGATTAGGTAGCTTTTCTCAGCTGAAGCTTTGCTCGCATGAGGAACAGTACCTCATGATCATCACACACAGAGAGACTGCAACAAAAAAGGATACAGATATCCCAGTTAATATGTACATAATCATCATTTTCAACAAAGCTAAAGGGTCACAAGAGCTGGAAACAGTGTCTTTAGTTTGCTGTGACAATGCAAATCAATATGTGGTCAGCATGTTTGTGCGTGACTGAGCTGTTGTATTTTAGATGCCACAAGCTGTGTTGAAAGAGTTTTTTTGTTTTAACAAAAGTCACCAAGGCTTGGAAGTTTTCTGCATACTGGCTAGTACCAGTCAAGGTTCTGCCCTGGCAGCAATTCTAATGCCAAAAGTCACTCATAAACTCACATAACCCGCACTCATAAAAACTGTCATGTTGGACATTAATGAGCAGTATTAAAACTACACAAGCTCTCTGCCCTTTTTTTGAAATTCTTTCCTCGATCTACTTTGAGAAAAAAAAGAGAATGTCTATCAGGGAGAGAAGAATGTTTAAATGCTTTCACAGACGAGCTTGCGCACGTTCACATGCACACACAGCGTGAAGCCCTCCTGAGATTTAAATGAATCTAGCAGACTGAAAGGGAAAGAAAACATAGCACTGGCTACAGTGGGACATCATTGAGCAATTTGGACGACTACACTGTACTTGATTTAGAGCCCCCTGGTCTGCTATTAATCTTCACCAATTTACATTGTAAGATCCAAATCAGTTGCAGATATGTGCTGTGCTTTGGCTGACTGACAGGCATTCCATGGAGCTTTGATATGTGTCTTGTGTGTTTTTTTTCAGCATCACACAGCCATAAAGCTCCTCGCTGAAGTTAAGTGGTTTGAGATACAAATTAGGAAAATAAATTAAGGGAGTTTAAAAGACAGATACTCATAATTTCATATGGTTTAGTGTATTCCCACCCTACAAAAGATTCCCTGTTCTCTCTGTGATTTATATTTTCGCCTGTCCGATTTGCAGATTGTCTGCTTCAACTCGAGGGATTTCACACACTTTGGAGATGAGGGTATTTCTAGTGCCTGTGCTACGGATCAGCTGTAAGAAAAAGACCATGAGCTTCACAGGCTGCTTGTAAACCCATCTGTGTGGTCACTTGGTCTGATAAGTTCATATAGGAAGTGTCCACTTCTATAAAAGGTCCAGAGGATTTATAACGGTGTGGTTTCTCCTCACTTCTCGAATACCAATATTTTCAATCCCCTCCCATAGCCAACCCTTGCTGTCATCTCTGGTGGACAGATTTACCGTCAGTGTTTCAAACAGATACATTTGTCAAATCAAACCCATGCTGAGTGAACATCTGTTTTGGAGAACAAAACCAAACATTGTAATTACCGCATTGTTGTGATCTTTTTACCGGATACAAAAAAAACGGAAATCACTCCGTTCCCTAAACAAAGTCCTTGTGTTTCAATCATCAGACCCCTCAAGTGTGTTTCCCATCACCAATGTTTGTCCTTCATTTGTATCTTCGTTGTCTTGATGTCTCTATTTTGCTCCCTCCAGATGATGCCAATATTGTGAGCGAGAGCACAGAAATTGTAGATGTGAGTCCTTCCATCACCACAAACATTATCGGTCAGAAGACAGACGATGTGGGCGCAGATATGTGCGAGCGCTCCTGCGAGGAACTTAGCACCATGTTCCAGGAGCTCAATGGCCTGCGTGTTGTCGTCAGCAACCTTATTGATGGCTTGCAAAAAGTGGTAAGTAGTAAAAGTGACATTGTGTTTGTGTTAGACAAGCTACTGCCTGTTTCCCTCTGCGTTACATGCCAATTTCAGTGCTGAATGGGAAAATGATTCAAATCTGTTTTTGTGTGAGGAAGGAAAATGTCACTGAATAATTGACATTTTAGGGAAACAAATTATACAATCCTCGCTGTGGTAGCCAGGAAGTAAGAAGTTTGAATTAGGTTACTAGGTTACCTCCATTGGTTTGAAAGCAAACAGAAGGTAGCTGCAGGACTGTTTATAGAGTGGCCTGTGGTGGCTGAACCCGTATGACTCCTGCTATCTGTGGCAGCGTGAGTCAGAAAGATTTTATGACATGTTACATGTGGATATAGGAAGTGTTCCCCTGGCAGCGATGGGGTCCAGTCTAATGTCTGGCTGTGTTTAAATAGCCCATGTGTTTCCTCTGGGAGCCTCCCAGCAATAAGAGAGTCTAAGCATGAACCTTGGGAGAAAGAAAAATGCGGCTGGGATGAGAAGGGTCCCTGAGGCTCTTCCAGATCGAGTGGTGTCTTAGATTCTAGTGCTGCACGCTGCTGCCTCCTTTTTCCAACGGGAGGATGCTCACACACACCTTTAGCAATAGATTATCGACTGACAGCTCCCAAGTGTTCAGGAGTCCAGCCAGAGATCCCCTGGTCTCCAACTAGGCTGGAGGTTACAATACGAACAACTAAGCAGCACATTTAATGGGCTGTTTTCCTTGAAGCATAGAGAAATAAAGACATGTAGTTTGCAATTTTGAGTAATGCAAATCACATTTTGAGTTAAACATTTACTCATTAATAAAATGTAGTACCTTTTTCGTGTAGATTACCTCTTTGGGTACATTTTATTTTTGGTCTTTGAGCTTTGTTTTCCCTATTGAGGCCATCTTAAAGAAAGATGTCTCATAATCATATGAAGTTGTCGACCTGAACTCTGATTATGAACTGGAGAGGAATATATGTTGGAAGAATAGGTTCATTAAAAGGGTTACATGCTGCTACATCAGAATCTGAATTATAATCGGTTTTATTACCAAGTAGGTTGATGCATACGAGGAATTAGCTTTGGTATATATAGTGCATACAAAAACACAGAAAGAAGAATATGTAGCAAAACAAAATAAAATAAAAATAGGACTGTTATGATTTGTCACTTATTATAACATGGAAAGTGATGTTCATGCTTTAACTGGTTTTCAACACAAGTGATGTGTTAAACTCTCTAAGTGAGAAACACTATTTCTACTGGGACATTATGCACTATTACCCTTTCCACCTGGTGAAAAGTAACCTCACATGTGCTCTCATGATGGAATCAGCTTGTCAGCAGGTGTATGCCTCTTTATGGAATGCAGCATACCTCTATCATGAGTGTGCCCTAATCATTTATGACTGATCTCCTCTCTGACTGCAAATATGTCTGTCTTTGTATGTTAAGACAGAGGAGAACACAGTCATGAAGGAGGCGCTTGGGAAGATGAAGAAGCCAAAAGAGAAAAACATGTGCTGGCAGGATGGCCGCCTCTTCGATGATAAGGAAGACTGGGTTGTAGACAGCTGCACCAAATGTACCTGCCAGGTAGTGCCAAGTCATGTGGAAATATGGACAGATTCACCGTGGATGTCAATGATCCTGATATATGTATTTCATTCATTCATGGCAGGAGTCCAAGATTGTGTGTCACCAAATCACATGCCCCCCAGTGGCCTGTGCCAGCCCGTCATTTATCGACGGAGAGTGCTGCCCAGTGTGTTTGCGTAAGTATTCAGATCCTCCCAGCATATAAACACAATTATTAACACACACAGTTTTATGCGTGAATGCTATTTGAAATTAATGGTTCAATATGGCGTAAAAACAATAGTCCACACATATAAAGTTTTACCACAATAGCGTTGCAGCCAGTTGGTGTATATGAGCGACCCACATATTTATGGGACAAAATATAAGTCACTCAGTGTGGCTGCTGTGGGATTTTCAGATGACGTCATACGATAAACAGGCTGACATAAATAATAAAAACATGTCATGATCCTTTGATGGTCATTTTGTAATTCTGTTTAAACATCGAGGAGAGGGCGAGTGTTTGCCAAAGAAAGTTGACTTTGTGCTTTTGCTTGTTCCAGCGATAGACAGTGAGGATGGCTGGTCTCCCTGGTCAGAGTGGACGGAGTGCACAGTCACCTGCGGGACAGGAACTCAACAGAGGGGTCGGTCATGTGATGCAACCAGCAACCCCTGCAGCGGATCTTCTATTCAGACCCGCAAGTGCAGCCTGAGCAGATGCGACAGCCGTGGTAAGGACGTTGTTGAAACTCTTCTGCCACTCAGTTCTCATCTAAACACTTGAGATGTATTAGCAACCTACAGTGCAGTAGTGTTACTTGATCAAAGTATGCTACCTTTGCCCAAATAAATATTTAAGACAAATAACAGTATGTGATGTGGGAGGGGGAAATATGCTAGAACTGTGAAAACATACTGCACTATTTCACTATTTCACTTTTTTCCCCATTTTTCGTTTTGTATTTACTATTTACTAATTACTTCCACTATATTTTTCTGTTTATCTGTTTTATTGTGTTGCACTGTTGGAGGAGCCTGTGACCTGAGATTTTCATCGTCATAACTACACTGTAGCTATGTTCGTATGACCAATAAAAGCCTTGAACCTTGAACCTTGAACATATTATGATAGGATCCCTAAAAGTGCAAAATACCAATTGAACGCCTCTGTTTCTTTTTCAATATGTCGAAAAAGGATCCAGTGAATCCCAGTTAAGCCCTGGAGCTCATGATATGGTTACTGGGTGTAGCCACTCAAATTAAATTCCAAATAAATCACTGAGTGTTCCATAGCGCTGTTATTTTCGCGCTTGCAAAAATAATTAATATTAATTAATTTGATCATTAAATGGACAGTACTATATGAAAATGGAAGCCCAAACATACGGGTTTTCATAAATTGTAGGATTTGCATGTGTTATTACTTGCAGCATTACACTGCATCTGTGTGAGTGACTGAACCAGTCTAACCACTGGAGGTTAGTTTACCCATAATGACGTAAATACTGGCGCAGGCATCATAGAACATCTTTGAAAGTGAGCCATCGTCGCCAGCATCACATATTGTTTACTTAAAGAAAATGTGGTGGCCATTGTCTTTGCTTTCTGCAAATTATACACGTCTGTAACAATTTGACTGAGTGGAAATCTAGAGGATAATATGTGACATGTGTTTTGTTGATCTCTGCATGATATGTTTGATACCCAGTTCGTCAGGACGGAGGGTGGAGTTTGTGGTCCCCATGGTCGTCCTGCTCAGTGACCTGTGGAGAAGGACAGATAACCAGGATACGACACTGCAATGCTCCCATGCCACAACTGGGGGGTACAGAGTGTGAGGGGAATGGGAGAGAGACTCAGCGCTGCACTGCAGAGCCCTGTCCCAGTGAGTGTTTCAGCCTGTTAACTCAAAAGCAGCATCTCCATCACAGCAGCATCCGTGTGAAAGAACCAGACTTTTCTTGACCCTTTTGGCTCCCCCGAGGCAACGTTCCCCCTGTGTTGTGGACTGGATTCCTGTCTGTCGTTCAGAAAATGTTGACTCAAATCAGCCCTGTATGTTTTCTCTTGTTTTTAAGTTCCACACTTCAGACTCTCTGGCTGCTTTCTTATAAAGAAAATATGTGTAGAATGAAATACTTGATGGCAAAAAAATGCATTCCTTATCATATATTTCCTTATCTTTTAGTTGATGGTGGTTGGGGTCCTTGGTCTCCATGGGCAACCTGTTCTTCAACATGCGGAGGAGGGATCAAAAGTCGGGCCCGTGTGTGCAATAGTCCTCAACCTCAGTATGGTGGCAAGAAATGTATTGGGGAGGCTGATGACAGTGACAGCTGTAACAAAAAACCCTGTCCTGTTGGTGAGCAGCGGTCATCTATATTAGCCACGCCATCTTCTTGCTCTAGGGATGTCAATCTCTGTCACTTATTATTTTACTGACTTACTATACCTGCTTAACACCACCATGTTTGCTAATTGTGCTGCTAAGCTAAGTTAACATGCTAACACAATAAACGTTCATGCTGTACAGGATCAATCAATCAATCAATCAATCAATCAATCAATCAATCAATCAATCAATCAATGTTTATTGATATAGCCCAATATCACAAATGTTACATTTGTCTCAGTGGACTTCACAGTTTGTACAGAATATCAGTATGGCACCCTCTGTCCTTAGACCCTCACATCATACAAGGAAAAACTTTGGATGGACTTAGGATGATCATTATACATGCTAAACACCACCATATAAGTATGCAACTGTCATTATGCACTCTTTAGCTTTAAGCTAAAAGCAGCACTGGACTAAGTAGCATAGCTAACATGTCTGTAGACTGTTGAACTTGTCTTGATAGTTTAAGATTATATTTCTGACAGATAGCATGTAAAAAAAAAAGTAAAAATATTTCTTGCAGAGTAGCTAAAGCCAGCACTGTTTTTGAAAGAAATGTTGTTAAATGTATTTTTTAACTTAAGTATCAATATTAAATAAATTACAAGTATCAATTTGAGTTAAAATCACATTTTAAAGTTGAATCATTTGGAGGCACACTATTCAGATATGTCCGACAATGTTTAATTCAATTTCCCTTGTTTGTGCCCATCTAAATCTTTTGCAGATGGCTGTCTGTCTAACCCTTGTTTTGGGGGAGTGGATTGCAACAGCTCTCCAGATGGATCCTGGGAGTGTGGCCCATGCCCTGCTGGTTTCCGTGGAAATGGTACCCACTGTGAAGATCTCAATGAAGTAAAAACTCCTGTTTTTCTCATGTGCATGAACCAGACGTGTATATAAATACTCCATTCATGTAATTATTTGTCTGAATTTCACTGATTCTTTTCATTGCCCTCTTACAGTGCGACATGGTCTCTGATGTTTGTTACAAAGGGAGTGGAATACAGCGCTGCGTCAACACCAACCCAGGTTTTCACTGCCTGCCCTGTCCGAAGCGCTACAAGGGCACCCAGCCTTTCGGTATGGGTGTGGAGGCTGCAAAGAAGAACAAACAAGTGAGTGAATGTTATTCACATTCAGTTCCAATAGAAAACTATTTATTGGATGCTATTCAAACAGGGGTAGCATTTGAAGTGAGAACAAAATGCAGTAACGAGAAGAAACATGTGGGCCTTTAGCTCCAGGCTAGGTTTTCAAAAGCAGCTGTGTGGATTTTTGTATGTCGGATCCAAATTCATGAATGATGGAAGAAGAACTTTGTGTGATTTACAAGCCTAGTTTTTTCTCTGAGAGTGTTTATACTTCGTTGGAAAGGAAGCCACTTCAGCTTGACCCAGTATCAGCGGGCAGAAGGAGCTGGAGGACATTTGGGAAACTTAAGAACAAACACATGTTACATATTTCTGTTACCTTAACTGCAAGATCAGAGGTAGATTGAAACTGTATTTGTTACTGTAGATGCTGAACAGATCAGTGCTTTTATTAAAGCAAAAACAATGGGAAGCTTTTCTTGACTTTGGCTCCCCTCACTAGATCTTCAAAACAAGTTAGATTCCACCGCTGTCATAGGCAGCTGCTAAGTTTTGAGCGGCATTACGAGTAATACGACATGTCATAAAAGTCACACTAATTACTTGATTGGAACACCCTTTTCTTCTCCTTTGTGATCATTGTATTCATAAACTCCTGACCCTTGCATAAATCCCTCTTGGACCATTATGTTCATCTTTGGCCTTTGCAGCTGCTTGTCTTGGATATGATGCCCCAATTTCGTTAATTGATTTGGGAAAACAGGAATTGTCTCATTGCTTGTATTAAGGGGGTTCCATTGCACGGTTTTGATCAAAGGCCTGTCCTGCTGTCACTCTCTGCTCTATGAGCTCATGGAGTGGCATCCAGACTGCCTTCCTGCTCATCCTCTGGTAATGAGTGGCAGCTGTGAATACCTTGTGCTGCAATAAAGGGGCAACAGTGGGTCATAGTGGGATGGATAATGCATTAAGTGGGATTTCATAAAATCAACTGTGCCCAGAAAAGCCACGCACTGTGGCCAAAATCTCTCCTTTAGATTCAGATAAGCCCTTTCTTTGAAGTAGCTTCCAAAAAGAAACCTTAAGGAAGTAGCAGTAAGATAAGTACTCTTGACTTCAACATGTCATCGATAACCTGCCGTGTTCTTCTTCAGGTGTGTGAGCCAGAGAACCCATGCAAGGACAAAACCCACAACTGTCACAAATATGCCGAATGCATCTACATCAGCCACTTCAGTGACCCTATGTACAAGTGTGAGTGCAGGACTGGTTACGCTGGAGACGGCTTCATTTGTGGAGAAGACTCAGATTTGGATGGCTGGCCCAATCAGAACCTTGTGTGTGGAGCCAACGCCACCTATCACTGCAAGAAGGTATGTTCTTGTACTCCATTACCTTACTTGGTGTTTGCTGCAGTTATTATAAATGATGGTATCTGTGTCTTATTATTTTAGGATAACTGCCCTAGTCTTCCCAACTCTGGACAAGAAGACTTTGACAAAGACGGTCAAGGAGATGCTTGTGACAAGGATGACGACAATGATGGAATTCTCGACGAAAGGGTACAAGAGTTTTTAGCACATTTTCTATTAACACATTCATGATAATCAAAGTATTCCCTACCAACTACTGTTATTTCCCCCACAGGACAACTGCCCCTTACTTTACAATCCTCGCCAGTTTGACTTTGACAAGGATGAAGTTGGCGACCGCTGCGACAATTGTCCTTATGAGCACAACCCTGCTCAAATAGACACCGACCACAATGGAGAAGGGGACGCCTGTGCAATAGACATTGATGGAGATGGTAAAATGGCCAAACCATAATAGATCAAATCAACCCATCTAAGGCAGCCTATTATTATATTTGTACCTTCAATTCTCAATAAAACTGCCCTTTTTCCTCAGAAATTCTGAATGAGGCCGACAACTGTCCCTATGTGTACAACACTGAACAGAAGGACACTGACATGGATGGAGTTGGTGACCAGTGTGACAACTGTCCATTGTTACACAACCCCGACCAGGTGACACACCATACTGCCTGATTATGGCACGTTACAGTAGGTGTAGGAAGTGTTAACCTCTGTCTGTTTTCATCCAACAGACTGATGTGGACAATGACTTGGTTGGAGATCAGTGTGACAATAACCAGGACATTGATGAGGACGGCCATCAGAACAACCTGGACAACTGTCCCTATGTGGCCAACGCCAACCAGGTGGACCATGACAAGGACGGCAAAGGAGATGCATGTGACTATGATGATGATGGTGATGGTATACCTGACGACAAGGACAACTGCAGACTGACACCCAACGAAGACCAGATGGACTCTGATGGTGAGGATTTAACATTTAAAGTGTTAAAAGGGAGACATCTCCGCTGCCAATATCTCCATATGAAGCAATTCAAAATATTCAAGATTGATTAATAGCACTTCGGGTCATCGGAACATTTTAATTTTGTGGTCAACTGCCTCTTTAAAATGTTCCCTGACTTAAGTTACCTACAGCAATATTATTTTGTGCGTACTATTTTTAGACTAGGGAACTTCATCAACTTATTTGTTGCTTACTTGCAAACATTATTTAATTAAAACTGACATCGAGATACATTTTGACATAAAGGGGTTAGCAGTTTATTGACAAAATAATCTCAACTCAAGGTCTCCTTAGTGGAAGTTGAAGCTTCAGCTGCACTCAGACTTTCACTCATTACTCTCTGACTCCATCACATTTAACTCAGCCTGCCGTCCCACAGATGTTTTCACAGTCAGCAATTAGCTCAACTGCAGCAGGTGTGAAATATGGTGGCTGTGGAAAAAGTCAGCGGTCGGCTTGGCACAATTGATGTCATTCTGCATGACTTCAGTGAGCCGCCCAGCAGGGCACACGCCAGGCTGTGAAGTTTTTATTTCCCTCAGGCTTTGCTAGTGATTATTCCACAGTGCCCAATTTAAGCAGGGTTACCTGGAGTTTGTACAGCTGTCTGTAACCGAAAACAGACCGCGAAGGAGATAGGCCCCGGACACTGGCGCTTTCACAGCTCGTCAGATAGTGTTTATTTGATAGGATCGTTTTGGCCCATGTGCAATAACAAAGCTGATGACAGAAAGCAGCTAGCTACTTCCACACTGTGGCCTTCATTAGCCTCTTGTGTCCTTTCCACTGTTTGGTCCTGGCCTTTAATAGACTCATATGTCAGTGGAAGTTATCCAAGTATCAGTGGAAGTTGTCACAGCATGAAAAGATGGCTGATTTGCCTTATTAGACTTGGCCTAGGTATTAAAGCCAGCTTCCTGGGAGGAATCGTTTTTTCCCCCATTCATTTTTATATTGACTTGGAGGAACTGCTTAGAAGAGGGAATGTTGTTATACTCACATGCTGCCATAGAGATTTTCCCATCTCTGGAGAAATAGGAAAAAATGTCATATAAATCTCACATGTCTACATTTAATTGGGTCAAACTAATTTATTTGATCTCTTTTTCTTGAGCAGGCGATGGGAGAGGAGATGCCTGCAAAGATGACTTTGACAACGACAGTATTCCAGATATTCTTGACGTGTGTCCGGAGAACAATGCCATCAGTATCACAGACTTCAGAAAGTTCCAGATGGTCCACTTGGATCCTAAGGGAACCACTCAAATCGATCCCAACTGGGTGGTCAGACATCAGGGCAAAGAGCTGGTCCAGACTGCCAACTCTGACCCAGGCATCGCAGTCGGTGAGCAGCTTGCATATTTTTACTCCATTATTTTATGGGCTGCTCTTTGAATCTCTGTTTGACTTCACAGCTGTAATATTTGGTACGTTTCTGTCACACCATCACAGGTTTTGATGAGTTCAGTTCTGTGGACTTCAGCGGAACGATGTACGTGAACACGGACAGAGATGATGACTATGCAGGTTTTGTGTTCGGCTACCAGTCGAGTGGGCGCTTCTATGTCGTGATGTGGAAGCAGATCACGCAGACTTACTGGGAGGACAAGCCCTCGAAGGCCTTCGGCATCTCCGGTGTTTCACTCAAAGTGGTCAACTCCACCACTGGCACAGGAGAAAACCTCAGGAATGCTTTGTGGCACACGGGCAACACTGCTGGACAGGTGGGCTTCAGGCTTGATGATCTTTAGTTTATTTTAAAGGTCCCCTATTATACTCTTTTTCAACAGTATTATAGGTCTCAGATATATACAAAACATGTCTCTGAAGTAGGGTTGCCAGAAACTGACCATGATCAAAATCGATTATTCGGCAGCCCTGGCGAATAATAATCGATTATTCGACCCAACCCCCCCGCCCCCCCGCGGGAGAAAAAAAAAAAAAGGAATTCAGTTTTTTTTTCTTTACTGGAAGATGTTTAACAGTACAAACAACAAACAAGCATGTCATCACAACGACGTGGCCTTGAAGTGAAGTTGGTAATGGCCGGCTGTGCTGCGTCTTTCTCTGTAACCTCTTTGGCGTGCTTCGCACTCAAATGCCAACGCATTGTTGAGGTTGAGTTGTGATAGACCAACGTCTTTTCGCAGAGCTTGCATTTAACTTCCTTTGGACTTGTAAGTTCGAAGTAGTTCCACGAGGAGGAACTCTTTTTACCTGCCGCTTTGTTCATCTTTAGTCGCACGTGTGAGGGAGAGGGGGGGCGGGGTCGGTGTGTAGCGTGCTGCAGCAGCAGTCTGCTCTGCACGCAGGCTTCCTCCAAGTTTACAGTAAAACAAACTGGTGGTGTGACCAATGACAATTATTAATACTATTACTATTATTAGCATATATATATATTTATATATATTTTGGTTGAAACTAAGCCAAAAAAAATAATTAAAATCGATTTTTAAAAATAATATTCGATTATGGAGACTGTAGCGAATATTCGAATAATCGAATAATCGCTGGCATCCCTACTCTGAAGTGTTTAGCTCGAAATACCAAACAGGTCATCCCATAAAACCCTGTGTTTCAGCCCTAAATGGAAATGAACAGCCAAACCCCACGCCCATTTACGAAAAAGTTGCCCAAATCTGATCAGCTCATTTTCAGACAGGTTTTTATATAAATGGATCCGGACAAAAAGAGAGAGAATCTTTTTTCATGAAACTTTCAAATCTCTTTAGACAGAGGGGACACATGTTTATGTATAAAATACATGAGAGGTGGATTTTGCACAATAGGTGACCTCAAAAGGGTGAAGCTGTATTAAATGCTGTTAACTATTTGACATAGGTGCGGACTCTGTGGCATGACCCAAAAAACATTGGCTGGAAGGATTACACCGCCTACAGGTGGCATCTCATCCACAGGCCAAAGACTGGTTTTATAAGGTAAGAAACAAAGTTGACCATAAAAGGAATACCCATTGCTATTCTGTTAAAAATCTCTCTAATGCAGTTTGTGGGAATACTGTCCATTAGTAATCATTGTAATCTCAACTCATTAAGAAGTTAATGTCTGACCTGTATTCTGCAGGGTTGTGGTCTATGAAGGTAAACAGATCATGGCTGACTCAGGACCAGTTTATGACAAGACGTTTGCCGGAGGAAGGTTAGGCTTGTTTGTCTTCTCACAAGAACTGGTGTTCTTCTCCGACCTCAAGTATGATTGCAGAGGTTAGTACAAACGCTTTGATTACTTTAAAATTCGAACTATAAACGGTTCTGTTTTGTTATAGAAATAATGACGTGTGTATATATACATATATATATATGTGCGTGCATGTATAATGGCACATTTCAAAAACAGTAACTCGGAAAAACTTTTTATAACACTTTAACTTGTCTGCTTAACCTCAGGAGCCAGGTTAAAGCATCACGGGATACGTATTCCAAACATTTCCCAAACATTTGACCATAGTTTATTTAGCTAAAAGTATTTTAAAAAGCAATGTAAAAGCTTGTCAAAGTAAAAGCAATATTTTTACCTATGTAGAAACCAATATAGCTTTTCTGCAACATAAATGATTTGCAATTGTCTGAATTCATATCCAAAGAATGACTGATTTTGTTTCAACTGTTAGATCAAAATAGTTTGTAATGAATAGCATAAAAGGGTTCACAATTCGATTAAATCTGGTTTGAACTGATTCATAATTATTAATACCTTGTTAAAAAAATAAACTATTTTATGGGTTTGGGAAGCTAAGTAAAACATTGCTGTCACTGGGGCAGGAGAAGTAATTCTTCTAACAAACACAGACATACAAACAGACATAGTATTTAGCTAGGTAACACTTCAAATATAAATACTGTCTTATTATGGATTTGACTAAAATAGTGCTGTAAGTGTATTCAACCATCATTTAAATTCTGTGGACAACACTTAGGTGCTTATTGTACAAATAGTTGTTGAAGGGTTTAGTTTGGGGATGTATGTGTGTGATGTGTGTATACTGTATGTATTTGTATCTAAGTGGACATGCAAATGTTCCAAATACGTCAACCTGTATACACCTCAAAGATCAGACACTCCATCTGTGAATGATTCTGGGTAAAGTATTTAAACCTTCAACATCTTTTTCAAACCTCAGATGAGTCGGAGTGGCCAACAGTGTTCACAAGGTAACGATGAGAGGGGTTACGTGTTGTGTGTTGGCTGAAATTGAATGGTCACGCTATGTTCCTGCCTGTCAGCTTGCCTATGTACAATGCCCCAGATGCATTGTGAAAGACCTTGCGTGTTGATCCAAGGATCTTCTGTTGAGTGCTAAACACTGGAAAAATGAGCCTGCAGCCTTTTCACAATCACGGCCACAGATATTAAAGTCACGCTTTTATTTTTGACGCACACAGTGCACATGTTGTTGCTGCTCCCTGGTGCTTTGACTGTGTGAACCTCCTTGAGTCTCCCAGTTTTGATTATAAATGTGACGGTAATGGAAGCTGTTTTCTCAATCTTTCCACAGATAACTGAAGCAAGTCTGATAGAAAAAAACATCAGGAGGCAATAGACAAGAATTCCTCAAAGTAAACATCACGTCATCGCCAAATCCATTGCAGCGTAAATGAGACTTTCCATACTTCTCCATGCTTTGCCTTGAACCGGGGAAAGCATGGCTGTTGAATTGTACATTTCTGAAGCTGGGAAAGAAGAACTGGTGGGATTGGACACATTTTTTTGTGGTTGAAAAAAAGCAGATTATCTAATTATACCTATGTCTACATTTAATAGGGTTTATTGTACAACCACTTACACGCTGTTAATGCTTTCCTTCAGTTTGTAATAACTTGTGACTCGGCCGTTTTCTATCTTTAATACATTTCTGTCTGTTTGGTGTTACGAGGCTCATTCATGGCTAATCAAACAGTTAATACAAACATAAACTGTAACCAAAGCATAACATTCCTATTCATCCATTCTTTTCATCCTGAATGTTTTTTCTTTTTACAGAAAATGATTTAAATAAGCCATTTTAGTAAATGCCAAAGATGTTTATACTAAGTCTGTATTATATTTCCTTTTTGTAAATTATTTATGGTCTGCTTGTTTTGTTTGTTGGCATTTTTTGCTAGAGTTTGTAAATAATTATTTATTTGTTTACACTGACAAAACGCATAATTGAATATCACAATCACAAGACAACGCCAAGTAGTATTGCAAGATTTGTAGTATTGTCATGCATTTCCTTCACTTGTTAGTTTTTCAAATGTTTCACATCAACTGTAGCATAAGGCTTTGGAGAGGATAAACATCAGCTGCTTTTCAGTAATCACACACATGCTGTGTTTATGTGTGTGATAGTCGCTGCCAGAGGAAGTTAATTCTGGTTACATGTGTGTTTCAAAAAGCTACTGTTTGTTTTCTTGGCTGTACAGGAAGGGCTTCATTGTCCTCAGAGTGATATATTTCTTTTGTACACGTGGAACATTTTTCAGTACTCCTACACGTCTATAGGAACTTAAAATAGTCCATCTTCAAAAACTGGCACGGTAGCTTTTCCTCTACGATATTGAAACACAATATGTCATACTAAAAAAAAAAGAAAGCACATCCAGGTTTCAGTGGAATGGTATTGAAATGAAATGAAATGCAGTTTAATTGCCTGATTCCTAAGTGACATGTCACATATCACAACAGCTGAGAGTCATGAAAAATATTCTATACAAATGCCTTTTTCATTTTTATGTTAGTCACAAATCTCACTTATGAATATTTTGAAGCTTTACAAGTGTTGTTAGAAATGGAATCCAGATGAAGGTCTCTAAAAACAAAGTTGCCAGTTGACTGTGTAGTGTGTACAGCCGTGTTGTTGTAAGTCTGTGTAACAGCCGTGCTCTTCCACATTTGGGTTCCTTCTTGTTCATTTTGTTGAGAGTTTGCAATGCACAAAATGTTAATGTTTTTTTTGTATACTTGTGTTGTTAGATATACATTTTCTACAAACTTCAGTGTAAGAGTGTTCCGTTTTCATAAATAAATCTCTTGTACACCATTTTGTTGAGCACTGAAAATTATTCTATTATGATTACTCACATAATAAAGACATATTGCTGCTTACCCAACATTAAACATACAGTATAAAATAAAGCTGGACCCAGTTTAAAGGATCCGGCTGGTTTTCATTTTAAAAAATGTATTGTCAACAAATCCATAAAAAAGACCAAATCCAACACTTTGTTGAGGACTTCCCTAAGTATTTTGTCAGCAGAGGTCTTTGAGATAATGTACCTAAGGTTTCCTGAATTGACAGTTGAAAGAGATAATTTGTCTGTTTTTTTTTTTTTGCATCAGTCCATCTGTCTCAGTGCGGAAACTAGTGGATGGTTTAAGTAAATGATGGAGAAGCCAGGAAAAAAATGTGTTATTGAGGAAAACTGGGAGTCCAAAGTTTGCTCTCGTAGCTCTGTGGGAGAGATATTTAGATTGAGGCTCTAGGAATTGTCCATGTGGCACACACCAAAGTCGGGCTGGTCTGAAGCCCAGAGCACGTTCCAGGGTGGTTCACACACTGTGCCAGAGGATGTCAATGTGTGACACACTAAACCAGCCTTTTCTGCTGAGGTAAGGATTCAACAACAGTAAAGCACTTATACAGGAGAAAGCACACTGGTTGCAATTGAATAATAGAGCATCAAATAATCTTCACTTTCACTAGTGGTGGATATGAAAGCAAGAATGCAACGCGAGCGTGTTCTTGGAGGTAACCTTTGGATATTGAGCTTGGTGATAAGAAAGGTATTTAATCATTTTAGCCTTTATCTCTCTTGTCACTCTTCTCTTTCCAAGCACATGCCTTGGGATAGCTTTTTCTCCCAGTATGATAAGGCAGGCCCAAACATGTGTCTTAGATATGACCATGAAACAACCTGTTCAGTAGACAATAACAGGAAAGTTTGACCCTGCCAGCGACAGGACTTGTAGTATAACTTTTATTAGAATCAGAATCAGAAATCCTTTATGTCGTGCAATGAGGAAATGTACATGACTACAACAGCAGATCATTTTAAAATGGCTAAGTATGCACATGTTATTAATTACACAGTAAGTAAAAAGAAGAAGCAGTATATTTGTTTTTAAGAAAAGTGACAAAAAACTAATAGGAAATAATAAAATTAATGAAATTGCAGCAGGGTATACTGCACTTGTATGTATATTGCACAAAGAGTTATATTTTCAGACAATTTTAGTGTACATCAGAGCAGAGGTGGGAAGTAGTGGATTACAAATACTTTGTTACTTTACTTAAGTACATTTTTCTGGTATCAGTACTTTACTCCACTACTTGTTTTTCTGACGACTTTTTACTTTTACTTCTTACATTTTCAAAACAGGTTTGTTAGTTTAGTTTTAATCTGAGTTTCATTACATTTATTAGAGCACTTTTCCGATTGGTCAAAGTGCTTTACATGACATATTACACATATCAGACATGTAAAAGTGAATACGGCAAATTAAGGTGAAGTGTCTTGCCCAAGGACACAAAGTAATGGGTACTTTTTACTTTAGTACATTTCGAAGCCCACACTTCTTTATTTTTACTTGAGTAAAGAAGTTCAGTCAGTACTTCTACTTTTACCAGAGTATTTTTAAACACGAGTATCTGTACTTCTACTTGAGTAAAGGATGTGTGTACTTTTGCCATCTCTGTATCAGATGTATTCCAGGCTCTTAGAAGGGGTTAAGTATCAGGGACAGGGGGAGAGGACTTCAGAGTGTGTTTGGGCAGAGGCTGTGTCACTATGGGTGTCTCAGAAAATGTCAATTCTCCAGCCGTAACTGCCTGTAAATCTTCAGTGTCAGACATCAGTTTGAACCACTTCCATAAAGTTGGCTGATTTACAATACGTTTTTAAAGACTCTCTGTGAATAGGTTTCTCTTTCAAAATAGCACTATAACCATGTGCCTAAACCACAGCTATACATTAGCAGAAACATGCTTTTCATCAAAAAGCAACAGTGGCTTTGACTCCCGGGACGATTTGTTCTGCTTCCCAAAATCAAAAGTAAAATCAACATTTAGTGTTCCCACTGGCTCCTTTAGGTTGCTGCTGAACAAAGTGCCTAAGATGCTGCCAAGGGCAAGTGTGCACTGCTAGCAAAGAAGTGGGTCTGTCACTTGAAATAAAGTAAGTCATTTGTTTCAAGGCATGAGTTCTGCCAGTCACTGGAAAACTAACCATGGTCCTTCTCTCTGCCAACCTCGGGGGTGCACACTCATTGCTCCCAGAATGCCGAGGTGCCAGAAGAGCTGATGTCCTGCAGCACAGGGGCTCCAAGCTGTCTGCATGGACCCAGCCCTTTGACATTACTCATGGCTTTGAGATGCTTTACTTCAGATGCTTTAAATGACTGACATCAGAGAGTGGTAGAGCAGTCAAAAGCAAAGGAGAGAATTTTCAAGTGGAAAAGAAAAAGTTTTCCCATGCAGCAGTAATTACACGTTTGGACATTTGCTCAAATACAGGCTCACTCTTGAGGGAAACAATACGAAACTCCAGTTTTCACAGAAAGTATGTTTCCAAAAAACGTCCAGGGTGTCAGAGCGAGGCTTGTTTCCACTTAGGTTTAGATGGCACCGGTGTGAAACTGGGAACAGATGCATCGGGTCTCATTAAATCAGGTTGTGAAGTCTTGGCCTTGCAGTAACCTTACACAAAAACAAAGCCAGACAGTGCCGATAGGTGCAGGCTCTGATTTATTGGACTTGAAAAAATAAACTCGGATCAAATACAGCCTTCATATCTTTTGGAAAGTTGGGTCAATCAAGATAGTCCTTACTTTCCTTTACTTTGAGATAAATCACATGTCTTGTGTTTCAAATGGTGTATCCAAGAATGCAAGCATCCATGAAATAGTTCAATATTTGGGAAGCTTTGTTGGCTGTGCATGGTGATTCTGGGGCTAAATCAACACAACAGGAGGTAATGTGTCACCAAAGAAGCTTTAATATTGTGCTTGACCAACTATTTGTATTTCTTAATAGGCCATTAAATCCTACTAAAGACATCCACTATCCAGGTCACGGAGAGGTAAAACTGAACAATTTGGAATGGAAAAATAATCTGACATCACTTGGTTTGCCATGCACAGCCGAACACGCGTGTTTCAAATGCAAAAGTTTGTGACAGACTGAAAAAGTGCAGCTGCAGACCAGAGATGCCATGCTCAGTGATGGCTGCAGGGGGCATGTAGAAGAGTGTCAGAGCTGTTGGCACATAAACACTTTTCAGACTGTCCAAACATCACGTTACACTTCACCTGAAACAGCAACGCCAAACCTGCATCCTGCTGAATCATCACAAAACATAAATCAATTATGAATTTAACCGAACACACTAGTTAGCACTTATAATCAGTGTACGATATGATTGCATGTTTCAAGTTTCTTTTAATGTATTTGTCAACAATTATATTTTTTTAATCTATTAATTATTGTAACTGGTGTTTACAGTTAATGAATGCTTTATGGCACAGTGTTATTTATTAACACGATTAAAAACATGGACAAATTCTTACATTTATTACAAATCATTCACATGTGGACGGGTTTAACACAGCTTTTAAATGTTTTCATAAACTGATGAAGACATGAGAAGTTTTAAGGTTAATTGTTGACTGTTAAAATAATAGTACATTATCTCAATGTCGACTTACTAAAAAAATGTTTTCAGAGTTTTCAGCTTCATCTCACGGCATCAGTGGATAACATCTGCTCTCAGGAAGTATTTATAATACAAATTAATCATAATGTAAAATATCTAAAGTATAACTACTTTGTATTTCATATTCGTGTTTTTCAAGATTACATATTTTTGTATACTGTCATATTCAGTATCTCTTCATACACCAAGAACATGGTGAGTTTATAACAGTTATTATAACCTTTTTTAATAAGATAATTTATACAAACAAAAATCCAACAGTAAACACATCGACCCTTATCTTATAAAGAAAACAAATCAAAGTTTCAAAAGCTCATTTACATGACAAATGCACATTACCAATAAGTAAATCAAATGCCGTTATGTCCGGTTAAACCTACAAGTTGTATTCAACTAACTTAGTCAACCTGAGGGATCATCACGGCAGGAGATGAAGGCAGAACTGCATCTGCTCTTTAGAAGCATGACTACAATGCTACAAGCTCCCCTCCCTTTTTTCAGCAGTGGAAACAAGCGATCACCATATCCTTTTACATCTCTGATGGCTTTTTCAGCCATGTTGCGCTCTGCTGTAATGGAACATACCCTCGTGAAAATACACATGGCGAGCTGTTTGAAGATATCAGCCATTCTCTCCATTCTTTCTTTATCTGTCACTTTCCCATTACAGAACTGCTGAAGAATCCAAGCTTTCCACTCTTTGTGCCAAAGTTATTCCTTTTTTTAATAATATGTGTAGAGAAGCAAATTAAATATCTTACATTTTACATTATTCTTTTTAACTAAAACCTAGATCTGTGGCTGTCTTGTTTACTTTGATTTCATCTTATAATTGCAAAGAAAATTGTTTATATTTGGCGTATATAAGCGTTGCAATCTTATTCTGAAGGAACGTGTTTAATTTAAATATGGCTGAATTTCAATGATACCTTTTACAGTAAGGAAAGGAGGCATTATTGATTTTGAGGGCGGGTCTGCTGCTTCTGCATAATTTCAGCGCTGAAAGAAATGCAAAATAAAAACGTCTGGGACTTTAAAGGTAGGGTAGGTAATTCACTTCAGAAACACTTTTTGTTATATTCCATGGAATGCTCTTAACATCCCGATAGCAATGAATACATTAAATGCTTTGACAATAAATATATACAAATATTTCATCTGTGGAAGCCGTGGCGCTGTCAAAAGCAAGTCCAATTATCTTCCCCGGCCCGGGCAGATAATTGGATGGCCTACCTGCCCTTCTAGCTTACTCGAGCTGGTTTCTCCATTCTTACCTACCCTACCTTTAATCAGTTTGGCCTTTAAGTGATAAGAACCCAGACAGCCATTAAACTGACCTTATCTTTTTCCATGTGTCCTCAACAGACTTGCATTTGCTATGCCAACACTTAAGCTTACTGTGTGTTGATTAATTGAGTAAGAAAATGTAGGAAATTGTTGCAACTCTCAACATGGTCTTTGTCTGCTCCAATTCTTCGCACAGGCTCACCAACATTGGTCAATAAAAGATTGGAAACATTTTGCCTGGTCTGATGAGTCTCGATTTCTGCTGCGACATTCAGACAGTAGGATTATAATTTGTCGTAAACAACATGAAAGCATGGATCAATCCTGCCTTGTCTCAGCGGTTCAGGCTGGTGGTGGTGGTGTCATGGCGGATCTTTTCTTGGCATACTTAGTACCAATCGAGCATAGTTTAAACTCCAGCCTGCCTGAGTATAGTTTCTGACCATGTCCATCCTTACATGACAACAGTGTGACATGACACTGAGTTCACTGTACTCAAATGGCCTCCACAGTCACCAGATCGAAATCCTATCGAGCACCTAATGGATGTGGTGGAACGAGAGATTCGCATCATGGATCTGCAGGCAACCAATCTGCAGCAACTTTGTGATGCTATCATGTCAATATGGACATTACAGATATATATATATATATATATATATATATATTCCCACTTCTATCAGAGGGTTGTTGACTGCACATGTTCAGAAGCTGTTGGCATGTCTTAAACAATGTCAGAATGTGTGCGATGATAAAGCTGTTTGGAAAAAACATGAAGGTCTTGTTATGCTTGTCGGAGCAGTTGAAATGGCACTGTTGACTTCAGTCATTTGTCATAAAACTGACAGAAATCTATGGGACACTTTATCTGGTATTATTATTAAGTATTAACCTTGTTCACTGCCACATGTATCACATTCTGCACAGACACAACGAGAATGAAATATTACAAGTATAATTCCTTTTGAATTACACTAATATCACAAACTACCTCTCACATTGACTATGGTTCTGCACATATGACCTCATGTTGAATCACTTACTCATTCCTTAGCATTCAAATCCCCATTGTGACATCTGTCAGGAGGCCGGAGTAAAGATTGAATAAGAGGACTTGTAATGGCCAAACCACGCAGCATCCTAATCTTCTTCACCGTGCCGATGGCATTACATCAAATACTTCACTCGGGCCAGTGCCTTTTGGCACCTGGGTCAGGACTCATGCGAGGGCCCCAGAGTGCCGCAGAGCAGGTGTCTCCAGAAAGCCCCCCCGGTGTTTCCCTGACAGTCGGACGTGTCGGGGGGCCACAGGTACTCTGCCTGAGGAGCGAAGTCCTGGGGGAAACAGACAGTGTATCAGGATCTCATTACTGGCTGCACATATACACTGTGTCATATACATTTAAGGCCCAGGGCTATGTTGTCACTTTTTCTGATGAGAACTTTTTTCCTATATGTCCTATATGCATGCATTCAGAAGATCTGAGCACATTATCTCCTTTCATGACATTCCACTATGCAGTCATTCAAAAAGGACGTAATCAGATTTAGCGCCTTCTTTACTAAAGCCTGCTCAAAACTGAAATGAATGCAGCAGGTCAGAGTTCTTCCTGATTTATTCAGACCATTTGCACTAATGTAGTCGGTCACATTTTTCCAGCCAGAATAATAACAGATTTAGCTGACAGTGCTGTCTGCTCAAATAATTTGCCTCAGGCTTGTTGTGCAGCTGCATTTTGAGTTCCAAACATGGCTATAATCTCTCCCTCAATCTTTTGAAGCAGATTTTACTGCTGTTACTGAGTTGCACATTGTACGAAAATGAATATATTCATTTTATTTTTATATTCGGGATTGTGGGAAACGGTATTTTGATCCCTCTGTCTGTACACACAAACTTAAATATTGACAATAAAGTTGCCTTTGACTTTGTATTATGAGGAACATAGGCTAAAAATCTCACATTGAAACCCACATAGTTAGTTATTAGCTTAACGAGTTGTGTGGAGGGGTTGAATGAGTGTTCATTTGTTTTGGGGTAAAAAATAATCACAGCAAGTCACAGCCTACTGACGCACTAATAGCTCACTTAATCCTCGGTGCATTCTTTATTCAGCATGCTCATCCAAATGGCCCCTATGTTGCTCGGCCAAAAGTATACTTCTTCCTGGCTGAGAGCAGTTGGCTTTAGCCCCTGCTTCAACCTGATGACAAAAAAAACTTCAGCTGCTGCCACTGGTTTTTTAAAAGAGAAACTGATACATTTCCAGGAACAAGCATTTGTGAGTGACAATTGGTCCCGGTCAAATATTTTTGCTAGTCTTGAGTGGATGTTTTGGTGCTGAGTGTGCAAACTTTCCCACACCGAAGAAAGTTGCAGTCCAGCTTGATTACATCTGGACTTTAGTTTGATCTAGCAAGGAAGCTTTTTTAAATTATTTTTTATAGCCTCTCTGCTTGATTTACTGGTGGACGATAAATAAGAGTAGGGGGGATGTCATGCAACAAATGTCAGGAGCTGCACTCCAACTCACGCCATTACTCTTATATGGTATCAAATTGCCTGCTGTACCATGAGGTACCATTGCAAGGCAACTTTAACAGAAACACATAACTCACTTAATGAAAGCTGACATTTCTTGGAAAGGGGTAACTTCTTGTGGTGAGGTTCCCCCCACCCACATCTTTGAATCCAGTAACCTCATATCAACGGCACTTTTCCACTAAAGAGCCAGGGAAATGTAAATGAGACACTTTCCTCCCCGGCTACCCACATTGGTCAGAGGCTCACTGATGGTTAGTCATTTCTGTTCAACAACCAATTCCAAGATGTATGTTTGCACTGTGATTTCCATTTTGTTACGGTGTGTGAAGCAGGCAGGACCCAAATGCAGAATAAAGTGAAAATTCCTTTATTTCAAGGCTAGGTGATAAACAAAGACAAAACCGAACACTCACCGACGAACTAGTCATGACACAAGACGAACCGACAAAGACAGACAGAAAAACCAGAAATTAAATACACACAAGACTAATCATACAAACAAGACACAGGTGAGGAGGGAGGAGAAAACACAGGGACACCAGGTGAACACATTCGGGTAAATTAGACACACCAGGGAAACTAACGACAGGGAACCACAGACAGATTTAAACAAGACACAAGTGACACGTATCACTAGGCCACCAGGGTGGGTGGAGGGGGTCAGGAGGACGGGACTGAGCTGACCGCCCAGGGGCAAAGCAGAGGACCAGGAAGGGATCTCGGGCGGACGGCCCGGGGGCAAAGCAGAGTTCAAAAAGGGGAATTCGGGCGGACGGCCCAGGGGCAAGGCAGAGTTCAAAAAGGGGTTCTCGGGCGGACGGCCCGGGGGCAAGGCAGAGTTCGAGGAGGGGCGAAGACCACAGCTCTCAGGGGACCGGGCAGGAGCCGGTGTTGACCGGACAGTAACCAGAGCCGGTGGGACAGGTGTCGGCAAGATTCCCCACGGAAGAGGACAAGGAGTTGGCAGGACCCCCGGCGAGACATGTAATGTCGAGGCCTCCAACGAAACAGGACATGGGGTTGGCAGAACCCCCGGTAGAAGAGTAGTCGGCGGGGCCTCCAACGGCACAGGACACAGGACCGGCAGGACCCCCGGCAGGAGAGTAGTCGGCGGGGCCTCCAACGAGACAGGACACAGGGTTGGCAGGACCCCCGGCAGGAGAGTAGTCGGCGGGGCCTCCAACGGCACAGGACACAGGATTGGCAGGACCCCCGGCAGGAGAGTTGTCGGCGGGGCCTCCAACGGCACAGGACACAGGACTGGCAGGACCCCCGGCAGGAGAGTAGACGGCGGGACCTCCAACGAGACAGGACAAGGAGCTGGCAGGACCCCCAGCGGAACCTCCAACGGTACTTGAGTAGGGACTTGAGTGGTAACTCGAGAGAGGGAACTCGAGAGGTAACTCGAGAGGTGATTTGAGAGGGGACTCGAGAGAGAGAACTCGAGAGGTGACTGGAGAGGGGACTCGAGAGGGAACTCGAGAAGAGACTCAAGAGGGAACTCGAGAGGGGACTTGAGAAGTGTCTTGAACAGGGACTCGAGAGGTAACTCGAGAGGAGATTCGAGAGATGAATTGAAAGGGAACTCGAGAGGGGACTCGAGAGGGAACTTGAGAGGGAACTGGAGAGAAGACTCGAGAGGGAACTGGAGGGGTGTCTCGAAAGGAGACTCGAGAGGGAACTGGAGAGGAAACTGGAGAGATGACTCGAGAGGGGACTCGAGAGGACACTAGAGAGGGAACTCGAGAGGGGACTCGAGAGGGGACTGGAGAGGAGACTTGAGAGGGGACGCCGACAGGACACGGGGAGCTGGCGTCGGCCGGAGAGCCAGTCTTGGAGCCGAAACTGGAGTTGGGACCATGGCTACTGGGGCCGGTACTGAAGCCGGAACCATGGCTGCTGGGGCCGGAGCCATGGCTGCTGGGGCCATGACTGGGGCTGGGACCATGGCTGTGTGGGCCGGTTCTGGAGCCGGAACCATGGCTGTGGGGACCGGTTCTGGAGTCGGAACCATTGCTGCTGGGCGCGGAGCGTAAGCCTGGACCCTGGCTGTGTAAGCCAGGTAATGGAGAATGGAAGCATGGCTGTGTGGGCCGGTACTGGTGCATGGATCCATGGCCTTGTAGGCCGGTTCTGGAGCCTGAACTGGGGCTGGAACCCTGGCCTTGCGTCTCTTAGGAGTCTTTTGGAGGCTTCGTGGACCTCCAAATGCCAGACCAGACCCCAAGAAAGGGTCAGAACATGAAGACTGGCACTCAGGGCTACGTGAGAAAACCCTAAGCCACTCGGGCAACAAGCTCCAAAGCCAGGGCTTGCGAGCAACCTCCTGACGTGCCTCCTTCAATGCAGCCTCTCTACCCAGTCTAGATGAGGCGCCTTTCCACGTATAAAAAATGTACTCCAGAGAGTATCCAAGACATTCCGCCTGTAGCATCAAATGGGCTGAGTCTGCTGGGTCCATAATGGTCAGTTCGTAATGTTACGGTGTGTGAAGCAGGCTGGACCCAAATGCAGAATAAAGTGAAAATTCCTTTATTTCAAGGCTAGGTGATAAACAAAGACAAAACAGAACACTCACCGACGAACTAGTCATGACACAAGACGAACCGACAAAGACAGACAGAAAAACCAGAAATTAAATACACACAAGACTAATCATACAAACAAGACACAGGTGAGGAGGGAGGAGAAAACACAGGGACACCAGGTGAACACATTCGGGTAAATTAGACACACCAGGGAAACTAACGACAGGGAACCACAGACAGATTTAAACAAGACACAACGCAGACAGAAACAGGCAAGACGGGGGGTGAAGACCTTTCAAAAATAAAACATGAAACAAAGGACAGAAAAAGACAAGACAAAATACAATACAGACAAATCGTGACACATTTTCCATTTAACGCACGCTCGCATTTAACGCACGCCTCTTGCACAGTGGGCTATGTCCTGCAGTGGTTCAGCTGATACAGTTCTTTTAAGACAGATATTAAATGGTTATTTCAGTTTATATTGATCAGGCAATTATTCGTTTATTCCTTAACCCATGTCTCATACCATATGGTTAAAGTCCCCCACCTCCTATGAGACTCAAAGTTGATGTGGGATATTTTAAAAGATAAATAACGTCAGACATGCAGAGCACTTCCTACAGCTCTCCTCTATCTCATTTCAAACATCATCTCAAGCGTCATTTGTTATATCAGATTTACTGCTCTGTTTTCTCTGCAAACATGAGGGCCCTTAAAGCCAAATGAGATAACATACTGTCATTTAAGGCTCGAGCTAACTGCATAAACATAAGCTTTGATACGCTGTAGCTGTGAGCTGAGTACAAGGTAGCAACATTTGGTTTATTTTGTTTGTTTATTTCATTCATTGTCAGATGAACTTTCTTTTTTATATGACTGTCTTTCTTTTTTGGGATGCTGTTTTATAAAAAAAAACATTATTACATAATAAAACTAGTGCCAGGTTAAAGATTCTTTGACATGTTACATCTTCTAAAGTCTAACAAAAGAAAAGAAAAAAAAGGTGGGTTTATGTAGTTTTCTCTCTAAACTTGAACTACAATGTGCTGAAAGATTATAACGTTATATTTGTTATTGCGTGAACAAAAAACTTCCTGCCTAAAATCGTGTTGTAAAGTAACTAAGTACATTTACTCAAGTAAAATGTTTTGCTACTTTGTACTTCTGCTTCACTACAATTCAAAGGTAAATCGTGTACTTTTACTCCACTGCATTTATTTAATACCTTTAGTTACTTTGCAGATTTGGATTAATGATGTGAAATATAGATAACACTTAAATAAGACTTTAGTTACACCTGGAGTAACATTCACTTGTGCTACTGCATACTGAACACATTATCTTATGTCTTAAGAGAAAATAAGAGCTTTTAGTCCACATAACGACTAAAGAATGTAACACCGGGTTGCGTATTGTAACCCTTGTGATATTAACACAGGCGGAGCCCTCTACTGGACTCTATGGGTACTACCTTATCATGCAAGCATTCACCTACTGAGATTTCTATAGACGTAGCCGGCCCCGGGGCGGGCCTACCTGAATGCGTGCGCATCTCACTTCCGTATAAAAGGAGGCCTCGCCTCCTGACCACCATCCGACACCACTCTTCAGCGAGCGGTATAGGACAGACAGTGCCCCAAGGTAGAGGGCTCCGCCTGTGTTAATATGACAAGGGTTACAATACGTAACCCGGCATTATATCTCTCACAGGCTCCGCCATCTACTGGACTCTATGGGTACAGTGGTCGGAGCCTCGATGTATGCACGCACTGTCGTCCAGCACACCGTTCCACCTCACTGTCCCTGACCGGCTTTAGCAGCCGCTGCGCCTCACTCACCTCTCCCTCGGTTGTAACCGTGGAGAAATCCAGGCTGCGGCCGATAGAGCACACCCTGACACGCTTGCCTCACATAAAAGTGTGCTCGAAAACAGTGCTGAGGGCTGAGTGTCGCCCCGTCCCGGTCACCCCGAATCAGTAAACAGCTCGGGTGCACCGACAGAGCGGTTTACTCGGACACTCTTTTGGCTGACGTTAAGGCAAGTAGCAACGCTGTCTTCCATGACAGTGCTTTCAGGGAGGAGAGCTCCAGAGGCTCAAATGGCTCTGTGACCAGAGCCTCGAGCACCAGCGGCAGGTCCCACTGCGGGGTGGAGGCGCGCACAACTTTGTTTCTATAGGTAAATACTAGGGCTGTCAGTCGATTAAAATATTTAATCGCGATTAATCGCATGATTGTCCATAGTTAATCGCGATTAATCGCAAATTAATCGCACATTTTTTATCTGTTCTAAATGTACCTTAGAGGAATATTTTCAAGTTTTTAATACTCTTATCAACATATGAGTGGACAAATATGCTTTATGCTAATGTTTATTATCTTTTGAACAATGACAAATATTCTCATGAATATTAAACACAACAACCTCTGAACATTACACATATTCGCCTCAATTCAACCTGGAACCTCTCTCATACAATAATACAATACAAATGGTGTGTGTGTGTGTGTGTGTGTGTGTGTGTGTGTGTGTGTGTGTGTGTGTGTGTGTGTGTGTGTGTGTGTGTGTGTGTGTGTGTGTGTGTGTGTGTGTGTGTGTGTGTGTGTGTGTGTGTGTGTGTGTGTGTGTGTGTGTGTGTGTGTGTGTGTGTGTGTGTGTGTGTGTGATGGATCGTTGGAGCTATGTGCAACTCAAGGCATATGCTCGAACGGGAGCTGCCTGGACGCTGCAATCATGTTGCACTATCCGTGCTGAGTGTGCTGACTTTTCGTACAATGTCCCACTGTCTGACTTCCTGCATAAAGTCAAGTGCTCGGCGCAGTTGTGTGGATAGAGCGCTCCTCTGTTTTCATTTAAACAGCTCCTTATATCCGTTAGCGCAGCTAGCTAGCACCAGATGCTAACAACAACAATGCACGTAAGGTCTCTCTCTCACTCGCTCGGGCCACACATACACTAGTGATGGGTCGTTCGCGAACGATTCGTTCTTTTTGAACGAATCTTTGAAGTGAACGAGATGAACTGATTCCTCCCACAAAACGATTCGTTTGTTTGAGTCGCCGCTAAAGAGAAGCTGTTCGCGAACGACGAACTTAAAGAACTGGCGGAAACAGTTCAGAACTGTTTCCTACAGTGTACTGTAATCAGAGACCTCTCACCTGAGCTCCGACACACGCACGCACACGCACACTGTTGGAGTCTACCGGACCAGGTCCGTCCTCCGCGCAGATCGTTTGGATATGGCCAGAGCGGGGTCGCCGTCCGGATCTGCCGATGACCTTTCTTAGTTCTGAGGGGAAAGGAATTGTGTCCTAGACACTATTCTCTGTTAGCTGTACAAAACTAGACTTTGCACTCCAATGGATTGTTTCTTCAAATAAGCACTTTATTACACAGTTCAACAAAGATATATCAATCCGTACTATACCACAAAGCGCTTTGGACTCCTTCTTGAGTTCCCACCGTGACAGGCTCGTCAGTGTGAGATCCCAGTTGAAGTGAGTGCCGAATTCTGAATATATCTTGTTCTTTATAGTATTTGCTGTGAAGCCCCCACCTTTGCTGCTCTTTGTGCTGCAATCTGCCTTTTCTGCCCAGCCACACACATTTTTAGCTAAGGTCAGGCCAGGGCCATACTCCCTTTTCCTAATTACCTGTTTTAACTGGTTTTCTCACAAGACAGTTGCACCTGGTGTGGCTCAGGGCCCCACATACCAGAGGCTTCTCAATACTCAAATTTCCCCTCCTGGACTCCTCGACTCCTCGGTCCTCCGGTAGTGACCCGGAAATGAATTTCAGTGCGCCATTTTGAAGGACGTCTCATTTCTCTAAATGCACACCGAGGACCGAGGATCGAGCGTCGAGGAGGCTCTCTGGAGGAGCTATAACCGAGGATACACTGATGGTTCCTCCACGGCTCCTCCGCGGATGCATTTCCGGGATCGGTGGAGGCGTGACGCACGGCCGGACTTATCTCAGCCAATGACAGCTCTGCATGCATCCCCTGGATATTATTTTAGAACCTGCTCTCATCGCAACGCGATGTTTACAGTGAGGTCCTGCAGAAAGCAGAGCAGTGTGTATAATATATATCACTCAGTAGAACAGGCATACTCTCTTTATTTGCTTCAGTTTAGTAGATATCTACAAACAAAGAGTCGATATTTTTCTAAAACCATTTAGTGCTTCACATAATAAAATACACAATGGCTGTAGCCTGATTATGCTTTAGGAGCTGTAGGTGTGTGTGGTACACGCACCTATACACAACACGCACTGGTACAGTGTGTAGGTGCGAGTTGTACAGTGTGTATGTGTGTGTTGTACAGTGCGCAGATGCGGTGGACAGACAGGTCTCAGTTGGTTTGGTGTCCTTACTTTTAATACTTGCAAATACAACTTTTGGCCCGTAATTTCAATTCCCCATTTCAGCGACCAGAGAGAGGGGGGGATATATATCCAGTCTCTGATTGTGTTACGTTATTATGAGAGTGCTCTCATACTTTAAATTGCATATATTTATATAAATATATTTGTGTGTGTGTGTGTCCACATCTGTAGCCTGTTATTGTCTCATTATACCGCACTCTCAATGAATTCAAAGTAAATATGTGGGGGAACAATGTTCAGCTGATCTAACAGAGATTATAAAATATGACGAAACACTCGACAGCTGATGCAGCTGACTGTTGCCACGTAATAATGAACGGATGTCGCTTTAAAATGACCGCTCAGAGGAGAGGAGTTCTCATTTCTTTAAACGTCTGCTGCTTCCCCTCCTCTCTCCTCGGTTCCCCTCCTCGGTCCTCCGCTCGCATCTCCTGTGGGCGGGACTAAGTCTCGAGGAGGGGAGTCGAGGAGGGGAGTCGAGGAGGGGAAATTTAAGAATTGAGAAGCCTCTATACCGTCCTTGAAGATAACAGGATGTAGCCGGCCAGCAGTAAACTTTAACACGTTATTTTTCCACTCAGACAGCTCAATGTTTTTAGCGTTTCCTATAACAGAATTTACTATATCTTATATTCACAGTTACTTTTTCCTTATTTTTATCCTTCAATCCCCCTTTTGCCCCATTCTAATGATTGGGGCAACAAAACAACGCTATTGTTTATGTACATTTATGTCAGCTGTTTTAGGCTTCTGTCTCTCTTTCCCACATTCTGCCATACGGTGGTACTGGTGGTGCTGTCGGGAAAGTGTCCATTGCTGCTGCTTCTTCTTCGCCTTCCTCAATGTCTGGGTTGTTTTCTAAGGATAGCAAGGCGAGTTGTTGGCCCAGGGGAGTAGAAGGTGCTATGGCGGTACTAATTATTTTGTCCACCATTGAGCGGATACATGGGATGCAGCAGCACCCGCACAAGGTCAAAATTGCTGCAAACACGGCCATTGATATCTTGTGTAGTTTCATTTTGTGGGGAATTTGGATTATTACTTTGGTCAATGATTTGCCTCCCCCTTTCACCCACTATGATAATGATTATTCCAACAATGATGAAAAAACAAAGTGTTAAGGCCAAGCAATAGAGGTGTTGGTTAGGTCCTGAGTTCTTCTTCATCTTCGTTTTTCTTGTAAAAGTTCTTTGGTGTATCAGTGTAGGTGAGTGTCTCTTGTGTGGTGTGTGTATGTGATGCGTGTGGTGTACCGCCTACTTTGGGGGAGCGGTCCCTTGTTGTGCCTCCTCGCCGGCTGTTATCTCCTGGGCTGCCGTTGGTTCTCCTGTTGTCTCCTCCTCCTCGGAAGTTGAGTCGATATCCACACTTGGGGGTTGGGGGCTTCGGTTGTTTGCCTGATGTTCAGTTGGCCTAGGTCCTAGATGGTGTCAGCGAGGGTCCTGGTAGGTGCTGGTGCTTCCACACACCTGCTCCAGTGGTACCACGTGTCCCCCTTTCCTTGTAGGCGGACGGCATGGGATGTCCTCTGGGTCACTCGGTCGGGGCCGGAGAGCCTGGGGTTGACAGTCAGCCTCCTGCGTCTCGGGTCCCCCTTTCGGCGTCAGCAACCTGTGTGGAGAAATCTGATGCAAATCCCTCAAGCCTACGCTCCGGGCTCTGGGGCCCTCGGCTGTTTGACCCACCAGTGCGTGGCAACTTGGAGCCTGTTGGTGGGGTGTCTTAAAACAACAGACGTCTGTGCACAGGTTTTCTAAATTAATTGTGCAGCTTCAGAATCTTAATACTTGGACTGTGCCAACTAAATAAGAACCCCAACATCTTTAGGTAAACTAAATAACATATTTCAATAGCTCTGAATTTCTGACAAGCATCTGTATTTATTTTTAAATGAAATCCCTGAGATCCCATTACAAATCTAAATATGATTTGAACTGCTAATGTTTCTGGTAAAGAAACACACTAATCTTATGGATTCAAAAACAACCAAAATCACAATACTAACAAAGTGAATGGCTTCCTGGTGATACTGCTTCTACCCGTCAGTGCTTAGATATTATCCCGCTGAAAAAATGAATACAGAATTCCAACAAACTGTCCTCAAATGTCTTTCTATTTAGATTAAATGTATATCCCCATAATGACCTCAACAATAAAGTCTATGGCTTTTACTTCTTTACCAGGCTAGTTACATGATGTTGTCCAAATTACATTCTATCTCATTACATTACTATGTTTTAACTTTAACTGTAAATATGTTCTTTCTACATTTCAAACCTTAGTTACTTTAATACCTGTTGACACATTAGTTGACACATTACTCACAGGTCAGCTTCTTAAGTCCATCTCTCTGGTAGCCCCTTGGCCACTGATTCTTTATCTGTGTTACCGGCTATAACTCAATCAATATTAGAGACATGTCAACATTCATCAAACAGTGTGTTATCCCCAAATATGGAGCAGGTCAATTCTAAAACTGTCAATCAATGATCAGATTGAACAATGGAGTTGGGCAGCAGGTTCCTTTCAGTCCCTAAATGAAAAATGTACATTGTAAAATTTACACTCCCCCTTTTTTACACATTATCTCATGTGTAAACAAAAACCTGTATGGGAAGAAAACCTTCAGGTCATAATGGATTATAAGACAATACCAAACATTTTTCCCAAATGTACATCCATCATTTCCCACAGTAAACACTCCAGTAAGTGTTTCTCTCCATCTTTCAGTCCTAAAAGAAACAGAACCTTCAAATGTCATAGTTTGAGTTTCACATTCTTCAAACCGCCACCTCCTGTGGGAGTGAAACATCAAGTAGGTTAGAAACGGTTTCCCCTTTTGTGCAATGTTAGGAAACCTCTCATTTCACACATTATTATCACACAGAAATAATGTGTTAGTCCAAAACATGCTTGATTAGTCATCGTTTTAAATCATGCAGTTGCACTGATCAGGTGCAGACATACACTCACTCACACTGTCAGGTTGTAAAGTCAGGTTTTGGTCAGGTACACCTCAGAGTCAGTCATTGACAGTGCCTTCCCAAGTTACCCTGTCTGTCAGGGTCAAAGGTCAGTTGGTCTTTTTGGCCATGTGTCGTGCCCTGCAGAGATGTTCCAGCACAGGCCAGCATCCTCCGTCTATAGAAATCTGTATATATGGAGCGCCATCATTTATTAATTCACAATTACAACTATAATGTTCAAGATATCTCTGTTTTCCCAAATTCCCTGAAAAGTGTTAGCCAAAAAATGTCACTTCCTTATTGTACTACTACTGCAGTTCATTTACACCTAATCAATATCAACACGTCTAATAGATGTAATTCAGAAACTTGTGTACATGACTATTATCGTGTGTCAAAACATTACTAGGATCTGTAAAGCTCTGCTATGTATTCCATAACTCATTCTATTAATTTATCTTCAATTCTGGTGCACTTAAAGAACAATGTTACCCTCTTTAACAGTGCGTGGAACCCTGGGTGTCCTGAACATGTAACAATCACTCCTTCCCTTATCAAGGACCTAAAAACAGAAGTAATTTCATCAATGGTTTGTAGCTGAACTTAGGAATCATCCCTCATGGTAGGTATGTTTTTACTTTTTAACATCTCTAAATGTCGGTTAATTACTAACTAAATGAATGTCCATTAGGAGGTGGTGGCGCTAGTCCTCTAAACTCATAATCTGGTGCCGTGCGCTTCCTGTGAAGCTGCAAGTAAGATTTAAAAACCACTGCAGGGTGGGTCGAGTGACCCCTCCTCCCTATTGGTCGTCAATAATATGCACCCTTACTGGGTGATTGAAGGCCCCACATTATTTACCATTTCAGCATCAGCCCTCTTTACTCTAAAATTACTTTTTAAATAGGAATATGTAGAAATGGAACAAATATTCAATCTTCAGAAAAGTTCTTAACCAATGTCTATCTAGTGAATAGCCAACATATTTTAAAATGTCAGATGTATAAAAATAAGCCTAAATACTCCCTTACCCTCAAAGTCCAAATCTAGACATAAGGTGAACAGTTTTGGTAACGGACAATTTAATCTAAAAACAAAACAAAATTGGACTTGTGTCCTTGTTATTTGTTCTTCAAAATACATTAGCAAATACCCTGCGAAGTATTCGCAACATAACTAACCCTCCCTAGGATATGAACTCCATTCATCCCTTTACTCATAGTTAGTTTATATGTCTAAATTATTATGTGTGACCTAATAATCAGATGTCTTGTTTGTCAACCAAGAATATTAAACTTTAATCTTTTCAGTATTCCAGACCATCATATAAACAATCAGCCTCCCCTCTCAAACACTAATGTTATTGTTGTACACCACCCTCTGGAAAACTCTTGCACAGTTATGCTGTCAAATCATCGCATATTTTCCTCAGAGTCTGAACCGTCTGAGACCAGCCTGTCTCAAGATCTTGTCACAATGTGAACAGTCAGTGATGCGTTGTCCTCTGCAGCTGTAGTCAATAGGATCAATGAAACTCTTGCACTGGGATGTCCTGAGGGGGAAGGCACCTCTGGATCAATGTGCTACATTCAGCAGACACACTTGTCCTCTGCACAGCAGGAATCCCCCAAAACTGCTGTTTCTCTTCCCACCACTGTTGCCTTGACAACGAGGTACACGCAAAATGTCAAACCCTCCTCAGATGCGTTCTTTGCACAGTTCTTCTGTTTCTGTAGTGAGCAACTCTTCACCAACACACTGATTCAGAGTACAACCCAAAGGTGGCGCACAACTTTCCAGTGCTGCTGTAAATCACAATAAAACCAGCAACTGGAGATAAACTCAATTTAAATCTCTCCCCCAAAGGGTTACAAAATAAAACGGCTGAGTGTCTATATGGTCAGGAATGCTGAAACATGTGAATGTTAAAACAAATCAATGGCAGTAGTCTACCCAGATTCTTTACTCCATTAAAAGTAATAAAACCACATTGTAAAATCTCTTTTGTCTAGTTGAAGTCCTGCTTACTTCATCTTTAAAATCTTCTTTAATTTGAAACCACAAAAGGTCTTTAATGGTATCAATTGTGGACTTCCTTAATATGAATTGTAAATGCAACATATGTTCTCTTTAGAACACAGATATGACAGTAGCTGCTGAAACTGGTTAATAGCAGTTTTCTGTCAACCTAGTTAAGCCTGTTGTTGTTGTTGTTATATCTAGTAAATATATTTTTATTTCATGTTTACTCACAAAACAATATGACATTATTTAGAAACAAGTTTTACTCTCTCTGAACTCTTCAAAACATCCACTTGTCTTTCTCTTTCCTCCCTGTGCCCTGCAGCTGCCGGCTCAAGTTTCCTCTCATCAATCACCGGTGTGTTTGTGCAACACCTCTGTCATGCGTAACCATTTAACAGATTCATTCTGACTGACAAACTCATAACAACCTCCCGTTTACTTTCTACTCTTTCTTCATAAACTTACAAACACAATTAATGTCTACTAATGATATTATAAAAACACTAGGTGGAATAATCCACTATTATGTTCAATTTGAATCAAACTTTAACCTGCTTCATATACTCAGCAAACAGTATTATTACTTTCCCTCAACGTTACTGTATGCAATAAATGCCTTCGAAATATAAGTAAACTTCTCAGTAAATGACAAATACCACGAAATTCACAATGCAATGTTTATTTCAAATATCTACGACACATTGATCTATTAATCTTCAATGTTATTCCCTCCTTCTTCAGACCACTCGATTATTCACACACTTGTTTTAAATTCAATGCTCTTTCTTCATGCATTTTAAGAAGAGAGAGAGAAAAAAGAAGGAGGGGGGGTGTGGGTACTCTCACAGACACCCCGGCTTGAACAGGCATTCCATGAGGAGGGGGGGCTTCCTTGAAACAAGAATGACTTCGTATCTATTTATCTGACTAGGTTAATATGTGTTCACTTGTATTTATTAATACACTGGACAAATCTTGTCGTTACTCTTAATGTCCTTATTCTTATTTATTTGAATGTCCGTGGAGCAACACAGAATATTGAAGAACAGAGGGCAGCTGACCACAAATGAGCTTCCCCTGTTATATAAACATTAATATATTCCTTCTGACTGACAAGCGTTCAAAAACCCTCCTGTTTATCACTTAGGCTACTACTTTTGTTTTATTCATAACCTAAAAATACAATTGTGATGAATAGCTTGCTCTTTTTCTGATTGAAACAAAGAGTACTCTTCTACAGAATCCGAAAGTGGGGGGAGATTCTTTCACAGACAAATACTGACACCCCGGCTCCGGCTGGAGCTCTCAGCCTTTTCAAGAGAAGGGGGGCTTCTTTCAACAACTAACAACAAACTATTGGTATACCAAAACATTTACCAACATAAAACAAGGTCTTTACGAATCAACAATGACAACCAACAGACAGAACAATCAACAAACAGCAAACATTGTACACAGATATATTAGCTACTGATACGGCGACCAGTTTTACACCTTACTATTGGCTACTTGTTTGACAAGTTTGACACCTTACTATTGGCTACTTGTTTGACAAGTTTGACACCTTACTATTGGCTACTTGTTTGACAAGTTTGACACCTTCCCGTTGGACCGCGGCGGATCCTCATAAATTACGGGTTCCACCCGCTTCTCATCACAGATTTGTTTATACCCTTGTTGATCTATTCAGTGCACACAATTTTATTTACGTTTTATCTTTACTTTTTAGCTGAGACAATTATTTCTGCCATTTTCACACAATCCTAAAATGTAGTGGTATTTCAAACACATCTATTTGTTGTAACAGGCAGATGCTTACCTTGATTCTAAATGACCCGGGTTTTTGATTGTGTGAGATGGTTTCTTGTAAAAGCCGTAAACTCAATGTTTTTTGGTGTCCTCTCAGAAAGTCATCGGTGTCCGGACTTCCCGCTCTAGACCATCACGTCACGGGGTCACCAAGCTGTTGGAGTCTACCGGACCAGGTCCGTCCTCCGCGCAGATCGTTTGGATATGGCCAGAGCGGGGTCGCCGTCCGGATCTGCCGATGACCTTTCTTAGTTCTGAGGGGAAAGGAATTGTGTCCTAGACACTATTCTCTGTTAGCTGTACAAAACTAGACTTTGCACTCCAATGGATTGTTTCTTCAAATAAGCACTTTATTACACAGTTCAACAAAGATATATCAATCCGTACTATACCACAAAGCGCTTTGGACTCCTTCTTGAGTTCCCACCGTGACAGGCTCGTCAGTGTGAGATCCCAGTTGAAGTGAGTGCCGAATTCTGAATATATCTTGTTCTTTATAGTATTTGCTGTGAAGCCCCCACCTTTGCTGCTCTTTGTGCTGCAATCTGCCTTTTCTGCCCAGCCACACACATTTTTAGCTAAGATCAGGCCAGGGCCATACTCCCCTTTCCTAATTACCTGTTTTAACTGGTTTTCTCACAAGACAGTTGCACCTGGTGTGGCTCAGGGCCCCACATACCAGAGGCTTCTCAATACTCAAATTTCCCCTCCTGGACTCCTCGACTCCTCGGTCCTCCGGTAGTGACCCGGAAATGAATTTCAGTGCGCCATTTTGAAGGACGTCTCATTTCTCTAAATGCACACCGAGGACCGAGGATCGAGCGTCGAGGAGGCTCTCTGGAGGAGCTATAACCGAGGATACACTGATGGTTCCTCCACGGCTCCTCCGCGGATGCATTTCCGGGATCGGTGGAGGCGTGACGCACGGCCGGACTTATCTCAGCCAATGACAGCTCTGCATGCATCCCCTGGATATTATTTTAGAACCTGCTCTCATCGCAACGCGATGTTTACAGTGAGGTCCTGCAGAAAGCAGAGCAGTGTGTATAATATATATCACTCAGTATAACAGGCATACTCTCTTTATTTGCTTCAGTTTAGTAGATATCTACAAACAAAGAGTCGATATTTTTCTAAAACCATTTAGTGCTTCACATAATAAAATACACAACGGCTGTAGCCTGATTATGCTTTAGGAGCTGTAGGTGTGTGTGGTACACGCACCTATACACAACACGCACTGGTACAGTGTGTAGGTGCGTGTTGTACAGTGTGTATGTGTGTGTTGTACAGTGCGCAGATGCGGTGGACAGACAGGTCTCAGTTGGTTTGGTGTCCTTACTTTTAATACTTGCAAATACAACTTTTGGCCCGTAATTTCAATTCCCCATTTCAGCGACCAGAGAGAGGGGGGGATATATATCCAGTCTCTGATTGTGTTACGTTATTATGAGAGTGCTCTCATACTTTAAATTGCATATATTTATATAAATATATTTGTGTGTGTGTGTGTCCACATCTGTAGCCTGTTATTGTCTCATTATACCGCACTCTCAATGAATTCAAAGTAAATATGTGGGGGAACAATGTTCAGCTGATCTAACAGAGATTATAAAATATGACGAAACACTCGACAGCTGATGCAGCTGACTGTTGCCACGTAATAATGAACGGATGTCGCTTTAAAATGACCGCTCAGAGGAGAGGAGTTCTCATTTCTTTAAACGTCTGCTGCTTCCCCTCCTCTCTCCTCGGTTCCCCTCCTCGGTCCTCCGCTCGCATCTCCTGTGGGCGGGACTAAGTCTCGTGGAGGGGAGTCGAGGAGGGGAGTCGAGGAGGGGAAATTTAAGAATTGAGAAGCCTCTATACCGTCCTTGAAGATAACAGGATGTAGCCGGCCAGCAGTACACTTTAACACGTTATTTTTCCACTCAGACAGCTCAATGTTTTTAGCGTTTCCTATAACAGGATTTACTATATCTTATATTCACAGTTACTTTTTCCTTATTTTTATCCTTCAACACGCACACACACACACACACACACACACACACACACACACACACCAACCTGCCCGCAATAAAGAGGACGGATACCTGAACCGTAGCGTCCAGCTAGCTTAGCGATAAATACACACATCGTTGTATTCTCCTCCCCCTGTCGGCCCTAAAAGCTTCAGATGGTGGATACATGAGCTCCATAGCGTCCCGCTAATGTGAAACACACACACAGCGTTAGCGAGACATTCTCCTCCCCTGTCGGCACTAAAAGCTTCAGAGGGCGGATAGCTGGGCTCCGTAGCATCCAGCTAGCTTAGCCGCTAGCTTAGCGATAAATACACACATCGTTGTATTCTCCTCCCCCTGTCGGCACTAAAAGCTTCAGATGGCGGATACCTGAGCTCCATAGCGTCGCGCTAATGTGAAACACACAGCGTTAGCGGGACATTCTCCTCTCCCTGTCGGCCCTAAAAGCTTCAGAGGGCGGATAGCTGGGCTCCGTAGCGTCCCACTAGCTTAGCCGCTAGCTAAAGGTAAACATACAGTAGATGGGTACATACAATAGAATATGAATAAATCGTCACCGATGTAGAGGATATATTTTTGTATTCACTTTGAACTCGGCCAAATGGAGTTTAATGTTTTGGGATTTAAGCACATAGTACATGCATGGGTTTGCAAGTATAACGTGCTAGCCTGCTGTAATACATTGTATAGTCAGGCACACATTTATGAGAGATTTAACAATGGCCAATTATATTTCTTAAATAATATGTAGCCTATTCCCAGAGCATAATTCATGGGGCAACAAGGTGAGGTGTAACATGTGTTTTAATATCATAAATGTTCCGCCAGCAAACTTCTTGTACTGACTTCGGCAGTAGTGAAGACTCACTGAACGAATTAAGTACAAAAACGAATCGTTCGCGAACGTGCAAATCACCAGAAGTCGTTCGCGAACCGGTGAACGAATCAGTGAACGAATCTTTCAAGTGAACTGAATCAAAAGATTCGTGTCCCCGAAGGGAATCGGAATTCCCATCACTAACATACACCCTCCCGGTCCTCCCGATCATAGATATATATAAACACTAGATGGCTCACACCAGAGCTATTTAATAGAAGAGTTACGACATCTCCGTTCACTCCAATGGACCACTTTTTTACAGCAATGGCGGATCGTGGAGCCTCTCAATCGTTCCCCGGAAGTTAGCGCCAAGGCTGGCAGAGCTGTGGAGTTGCAGCATAATACACCGTTCGTGACGGACTTTTAAAGGTAAGAAGAAGTTTAAAGATTTATATTGCGGATATTATCAGTACATCTGATTCAAATGAACATGTGTATTAAAGGATGTCAGTGGATTATCCCTAAATTAGTAGATTTAAGGAACGTTTACAGATAACAGATTAAGCTAGCATACCGAAGCAAGTTGGCAACACACGTTGAACAGCCTTTTAATTGTAAATTCCGTTCTCTTAATGTAATTTCGTCCAACATGTTGAATTAGAGAAGAGGGGCTTCTAAACGGGATTGTATGCGGGGGTGGAGGGAGTTAAATATTAGATAAATATAACTTTGGTGCGTGTAAGAGTGAGTGTTTTTAGCAGAGCCATATTGTGTCCTTGTGATTCTGTTGATTATTACCTGTCTGTATAATGTTGCAGCTCAGCTGATTCTGGATTGATGGCAAAGGGAGAGGCACTTAAGTGAGAGTGAAAACACAAAGTACGTTTAATACTACTGTTTTATATAAGTAAACACCTTATCTCCCCAAGGCATTTCCCATCCAATAGGTGTGCTGTGTGTGTATAACCCTTTCTCCTGTCTGTTACTCCCTCTTTCAGCACAAGAACCAGAGGGGGATTCAATGGAGCCTGAATACCTGCACTGAGACCCTCACCCTGCACCCTGAGTCTCAACTCTCAGTGTTTTTCAAGCCTTTCCCTGTTTTTTTGTATTAAACAAAACATTAAGCTTTCCCAATGGTGTGGTTTTCGTTTTGTGAAAAAGTGCAAATGCAGTGTTTGTATATAATTACATCACATATTTTGTTGCTGTTGGTCGTGAAATTGCTCCTGCTGACTTGAGCCAGCCATTTTTTCCTCTGCTCTGTGTCAGTGGGGAAGCCGTACATTCGTACTCCTTTCTCTGAGCAATTTCAGCATCCCCAGGCGGCACATCAAACCATGGTGGCTACTAGGAGGCAGCACAGCAAACCAGGACAACACGGAGGAAAAGGCACCGACAAACTGCATGATATGCTATTCAATGTTTATTGAATTCCATGTATTTGCAATGGATGTTCCTAAAACAACACATTTAACATCATCATTATCATCATATGCTGCTAGTCCTACTGCTGCTGCTAGTCCTTTGATAGTCACCTGTCGGTCTCCTGTCCTTTCTGAAAGCCATAAAGATGACATTAGTCATTTAGATAACTTGTGTCCTCAATTACCAGGGGATTACTGAAACTACCATGAATTTAAGAAAATGGTAGAAATGAATCCAATCTGAATTTTAAAGCATTACTTTAGATCCCCTCCCTCTAAATGTATCAATAAACATTAGAAAGTGATGCTCCTGACTACCATACAAGTTTAAGAAGATAATATTGGTTTGAAAGAATTCAAAGCTATAAATAAACAGCAACAGGCTCTTTAACAAGGCACTGTTAGTAACATGTAAACTAGTTGTTCACACTAATCCTAATATTATCACTTAATATTAGCAAATTCGATTTTATTTTTTAAAACATATTGATGTAAATACATACACATATCGATTTGTTGTATAAATATTGCAAATCAAAACCTTTATTCACTAATAATTAACAAAAATCGTAGTTCTATCTCCTGTTATCAATGCATTCACATTGCCCGCCATGAACTTCCGGGGAACGATCCTCTTCTACATGAACCGTGACGATAACCGTTTTTGGACTTCCGGTGTCGTAACTCTTCTATCTATATGGCGCTGGCTCACACGCGCTGCTGGCCGACGTTGCCACTTGACCGCCATCTCGCTACAGGCAGTGCTCTCATTCATAACATTATGGTTTACTATTTAAATAACCATAGCTTGCTCAATTTTCAACCGATTTTCAAACGGTTTGGTTTTTTATAAACATCAAAGATTTAGTTATGATACTGCATACTGATAATCATGGACTTTCATATGAAAATAACATTAATCAGATAAAGCAATAGCTATACACACACACAAGGTATTTATATTAAATATTTGCCGGTGTATATATTTCCATTTATTTTATTATATTGTCAATATTTAAAATAAATTATAAATAAATTATAAAATTAAAATACATTTATATTTTATATATAAAAATCGGTCTCATGTTACCACTCTGTAAACCAAGAGTTGTTAATTTAGCAATGCCTTAGCTTTAAGAACAGGGACACAACTAATGACAATAGCATATGTTGGTATATTATTTAGATATTCACACCTTTATCAGAAGAACCAAACCAACATAAAATGTGCTCACAGACAGGCCAGTTCTGTCTAATTTATCACAATTATTTTTGACATGAGATCTTCATATCATCCTAGTTTTGTATTTAGTTTCTAGATTTGTAAACAAATCCAGAACCTTTGAAATATGTTATTGAAAAAAGACCAAGAATAATATAAACTGTACCATATGTCCTTCTGTAGTCCATTTGTGGTTTGTCTTGACTCACCCCGGCTGATATATCACAAAATCCACTGTTTAAATTGTTCCCTATATTGCCCCTATGCCCCTGTAAGGTGTCCTTGGGTGTTATGAAAGGCGGCCCCCCCAACATAAATGTATTATTATTATTAAGAAGAACAACTTGGTGTGGTGTGGAGGGGATGTAGGAAGCAGGAGCAGGTGGGGAGAGATGGGGCTTCAAGGTTCAAGGTTATTTGTTTTAAATGTGTCTTGCACACAATAAAATAAAATACAGTATACCACAAAACCAATAAGACACACAGTGACACATGGCACACTAACAATCAATCATCGTCCAGCCTCAGCTTTGGTATTCTTTCACAACCATGTTATGGGTGTATTAGACTGAGCAAACATAAACATATGTGGTGATCCCACGGGTTCTTGTTTGCAGACAGCGGCGATTGGAGCATCCGTAGGCTGCACAAAAGTCCGGCATAATCAGGTACTTCTGTAAACACAAAGCCAGCAAATTCCTGTATCATAATGCAAGATGTTTTTAACAAGCCAAACCACTTGGAAGAAATCATGTGTAACTTAAGTTATGTTGAAAAGAAAGAGCAGTTCTGCCTCTCCCACTGGTGTAAAGTTGCTGGGTGAACTTTGTAATACTAGGTCTCACTGACAGCCTCGTGTTATTAGCCAGCTAATAAATACAACCACATACACAAAGAAAAGCTGCAATTTCAACATGTCCAAGCATCCTGTATCATAGCCATGCTAATAATGTTTATAATAAACCAAACCGTTTGTAAATCAGTCAAGATTTCAGCGAGTTAAGAGTATTTTTGTGCAGATCACTCACCTTACAACAGCTACCATAACGCGAATCAGAGTAACTGTTGACTGTAGCAAGATGGCGGCCAGTCAGCTACGCTGGAAAATCTCCCATGAGCCATCTAGTGTTTATATATATCTATGCTCCCGATGGCCAGTCGGTGCCTGCCGGTGAGCGTGGAAGTGTGGTCTGCCACAAGCGGGCGGCAGGAGCGGGGCTGTCAGCATCAGCTTGTTGATGGTATTTTAAACTCGATGCGCTCTGAAACTACGGGGCGGCCGAGGAAAAAAAATACACATGCGTTAATCGCGTTAAAATAATTAGTGGCGTTAATTTTTTTTTGGGTTAACGCGTTATTAACGCGTTGGGTTAACGCGTTATTAACGCGTTGGGTTAACGCGTTATTAACGCAAAAAACAATTAAACAAAGATAAAACTGAGGTAATGGTTTTTGGAGCCAAGGCAGAACGTATAAAAGTTAGCGCTGAGCTTCAGCCTGCAATGTTCAAAACAACAGATAAAGCCAGAAATCTAGGTGTAGTCATGGACTCTGACCTGAGTTTCAACAGTCACATTAAAACAGTTACTAAATCTGCCTACTATCACCTAAAGAATATATCTAGGATTAAAAGACTAATGTCACAGCAGGATTTGGAAAAACTTGTCCATGCTTTTATCTTCAGTAGACTGGACTACTGCAATGGTGTCTTCACAGGTCTCACTAAAACATCTATTAGAAAGCTGCAGCTGATTCAGAACGCCGCTGCTCGAGTCCTCACAAACACTAAGAAAGTGGATCACATCACTCCTGTTCTGAAGTCTTTACACTGGCTTCCTGTGTGTCAAAGAATTTATTTCAAAATACTGCTGCTGGTTTATAAAGCACTGAATGGTTTAGGCCCAAAATACATTTCTGACCTCCTGTCAGTCTTCAGGGACTGGTCAGCTTTCTGTCCCCAGAGTCAGAACTAAACATGGTAAAGCAGCGTTCAGTTATTATGCTCCAAATATCTGGAACAAACTCCCAGAAACCTGCAGGTCCGCTGCAACTCTTACTACTTTTAAATCCAGGCTGAAGACTTTTCTTTTTGTCGCTGCTTTTAATTGAACTATTCATATCTTAGACTGCACTGTAACTTTTATCCATGTATTTTTTCTTTTAATGTTTATTTTATTAGCTTTTCTTTTTAATGACTGATTTTAAATGCCATTTTGTTAATGTCTTTCGTTTTTTGTAAGGCAAGGCAAGGCAAGGCAAGGCAAGTTTATTTATAGCACTTTTCAACGCAAGGCAATTCAAAGTGCTTTACAAAAAAAAAAAAAAAATGAAAGACATTAAGCATTAAAAAAGAAAAGCTAATCAAATAAACATTAAGAAAAAAAATACATGGATAAAAGTTACAGTGCAGTCTAAAATATAAATAGTTCAATTAAACATTACAAGAAAAAGTACATGGATAAAAGTTACAGCAGCTTCTACTGAAGCCAGTCCCCAACTCCGGGGACTTCCGGCCGGGGACTTTGGGCGGCAGTATACGCCGTGAAGTGGTTTGCGGCCTGCAGTGTTGGGAAAGTTCACTTTCTACATGAACTAGTTCAGTTCACAGTTCACACATTTTAAAATGAACTAGTTCAGTTCATAGTTCATAATTCAAAATGTTGAACTAAAGTTCATGGTTTCAAAAATGAACTAATTTATAGTTCATAGTTATTTTTTCAATACGTTGCTGCGAGCTATTATTTGTCTCCTGTACGATGTTAATGGGCCATTTCAATTTTTATAATATCCTCAGAGGGCCGTACAAGTTATTGACCTCTGCTTAAAAAAACTAAAATCACAGCCCATTCATTTCATTCTGTGCAAAGAAAAACCTCTTAATCCAGATATCTCACCATGACTCGCGTATGCATGCACATGCAGGGTGTGGCGTGACCACCAAAACAGAAAGATAATTTATGGACAAAAGATGTGTGCAAATGTATTTAGTTTCCTATCCATGTGAACATGATTTAAGTGGGGGGGACCTAACCTCCTCTAGAGGGGTCCGGGGGGCATGCTCCCCTGGGAAGATTTGTTGCACTTTGAAAGCAACATTAGGAGATCTATGGACACATCTCTCAACACCCAAACACAACTGTAAGCAGATGTTCTTTTAAAGGAATGGTCCACTCATTAGATAATTAATCAAAACTTCAGTATTTAGTGAAACGTTATGTTTAAACCATACCCTGAAGAAATCAGCGATATTCCCCGGTAAATAATGATTTTATAGCTCTTTTTTATCAAGACCTGTATATTCCGTCTGGCCGCCGCCATGTTTGCCATTTTCAGTAGTCACGTGATGGTCGTGACGTCATCCATGCGTTCACTTTGTCAACATACGGAAACATGGTGGAGTATTTCAGTTCGGACTCGTCAGCAGAGGAACAAGTTTTGACCAATGTGAAGAGATTGGATGGGGGAATTCAGCCATACATATCAGTATGACAATACGACACCCTCTGTCCTTAGACCCTCACATCGTACAAGGAAACACTTCCGAAGAAAACCCCCAGTTTAAAGGGAACATGGGAGAAACCTCAGGGAGAGCAGCAGAGGAGGGATCCCTCTCCCAGGACGGACAGACGTGCAATAGATGCCGTGTGTAAATTGAAAAGATAATACATTTGCAACATAGGTATTTAACTTAAACTTAATCGATCGTTTTAAAACTCTTGATCACGGCAACTGCCTGACGTTGTAATCACACGTTACTACAGCTTAAGCACTCACAACTCTCCTTCTCTTAGCGACTGTAACTCCACAGTTGCCTACACTCTTTTCGGGTTTGCTAACGGTAGCTACTTTAGCTTGATAGCTAGCCATGGCTCTTTCCCCACCTTCTGGTGCTATTTCCTGCTCTTCCTGTCTCATGTTTGGTTACTTCCCGGCCTCCCTTACTGGTAAGGATACATGTGTTAAATGTAGTATAGTTGTTAGGTTGGAGGCGGGAATCATAGCCATAGAAGCCCGGCTCCGCATCTTAGAAAGTAACTCAGTTAAAGTAAAGCCCATGTTAGCATGTGCGGACCGGCAAAATGTAGCTCCTCTTAGCCGTCCCCCGGCAACTCCCGAGCAGCAGGGAGGCTGGGTGACTGTTCAGAAGGGGCATAACGCGAAACCCGCAGGTCCCCACCAACCCGTTCACGTATCTAACAGATATTCCCCACTCAGCGAGACACCCGCTGAGAAGCCAACTCTGGTTATTGGTAGCTCTATTATGAGACACGTGAATTTAGAGACCGAAGCCTCCACAGTCACATGCATTCCGGGGGCCAGAGCGGGCGACGTTGAGGCGCATCTTAAACTGCTGGCTAAAGATAAACGTAAATACAGTAGGATTGTTATTCACGTCGGTGGTAATGATGTTCGTTTACGCCAATCAGAATGCACAAAACTTAATGTGGAGTCGGTGTGTAGTTATGCTAAAACAATGTCGGACACCGTAATCTTCTCTGGTCCCCTCCCCAATCTGATCAATGATGACATGTATAGCCGCATGTCATCATTTCAGCGCTGGTTGTCTTGGTGGTGCCCAGCAAACAATGTGGGCTTCGTAAATAATTGGACAGCCTTCTGGGGAAAACCTGGTCTGATTAAGAGAGACGGCATTCACCCTACTTTGAAAGGTGCAGATCTCATTTCGGCAAACATTTCAGGGCTTTGTGGACGTAATCCATGACAAACTGGAGTTGAGACCAGGAGGCAGAGTCGCAGTCTTACACGCTTCTCTGCGCTCTCTCCTAGGCAGTCACCCATAGGAATCCCGAACCCAATAAAATACCCAATATTAGCGGTGTGTGTGTCTGCCCAAGGACAATTTAAGGTAAAACCTAATAGAGGTGTCATACATAATAACCTAATAAAAGTAAATGTAACAACTACTACAGTGCAACAAAACAGGAAGATTAAATGTGGTCTCTTAAACATAAGATCTCTAGCATCTAAAGCAATATTGGTAAATGATTTAATATCAGATTATAATATTGATATATGCTGTCTCACTGAAACTTGGTTGAGACATGAAGAATATGTCAGCATAAATGAGGCCACTCCACCCAGCCATGTCAACACTCATATTGCTCGAGGCACGGGCCGAGGAGGTGGAGTTGCAGCAATCTTTGACTCAAGTTTACTTATCAATACTAAACCAAAATGTAATTATACCTCTTTTGAAAGCCTCGTTTTTAGTCTTACGCATCCGACCTGGAAAACTTTGCAGCCAATCTTATTTGTTACAGTGTATCGTGCACCAGGTCCTTATTCAGAATTCTTATCAGAATTCTCTGAGTTTTTATCAACTTTGGTTCTTAAAACAGACAAAGTAATTATCGTAGGTGACTTTAATATTCATGTTGACGATGATAAAAATAGCCTTACTGTTGCATTTAACTCTATATTAGATTCTGTTGGTTTCTGTCAGAGTGTAAATAAACCAACCCACTGTTATAATCACACTCTCGACCTTGTTCTGACTTATGGTATTGAAATTGAGCAACTATTAGTCGAACCGCATAATCCTGCTTTATCCGACCATTTCTTAGTAACTTTTGAAGTACTGTTACTAGACTACAAAGCATTAGTCAAAAGCTCTTGCAGCAGAAACCTATCTGTTAGTGCTATAGCCACATTTAAGGAAGAGATTCAACCAATACTTAACTCGATAGCATGTCTGCATGTAGGGGAGGAAACTTATACAAAATGTACACCACCCCAAATTGATCATGTTTGATAGTGCTATAGATGCGCTGCGAATAAAATTAGATTCTGTTGCTCCTTTGAAAAAGAAGAAAATAAAACAACATAGATTAGCTCCATGGCATAATGCCGAAACCCGCAAAATAAAGCAAAAGTCTAGACAACTTGAAAGGATATGGCGTTCCACTAAACTTGAAGAATCTCGTTTAATTTGGCATATTACTCTCAATGAATATAAGAAAGCACTGCGTAAAGCGAGAGCAGCCTACTACTCTTCATTAATAGATGAGAATAAGAATAATGCAAGATTTCTTTTCAGCACTGTAGCCAGGCTGACAGAGAGCCACAGCTCGATTGAGCCTTCTATTCCCTTAGCACTCAGTAGTAATGATTTTATGTGCTTTTTTAACGATAAAATTGTTACTCTTAGAAACAAAATTAATGACCTCTTGCCTTCGACCAGTATAGTGTTATCAACAGCTCCCGGAATCGTAAGTTCTAATATTACACTAGATAGTAAACTAGCATGCTTTTCAGCCATTAACCTTGAACAATTACATTCAATGATTCTCTCTTCTAAACCATCAACGTGTATGTTAGACCCAATTCCAACTAAGCTGTTGAAGGAAGTTTTTCCATTAATTAGCACTTCTTTATTAAATATTATGAATATGTCTTTATTATCAGGCTATGTTCCACAATCATTCAAAGTAGCAGTGATAAAACCGCTTCTTAAAAAGCACAACCTCGATCCAGAGGTTTTAGCCAACTATAGACCTATTTCTAATCTTCCGTTCCTCTCAAAAATTCTTGAGAAAGCGGTCGCAAAACAGTTGTGTGATTACTTAAAAAACAATGATTTATTTGAAGATTTTCAGTCTGGCTTTAGAACACATCATAGCACAGAGACAGCTCTGGTTAAAGTCACAAATGATATTTTAATAGCCTCAGACAAGGGACTTGTCTCTATTCTTGTTTTGCTCGATCTTAGTGCTGCATTTGATACTATCGACCATGATATCCTATTGCAAAGACTAGAGCACTTAGTTGGCATACAGGGAACTGCTTTAGGCTGGTTTAGGTCCTATATATCTGAACGCTCTCAGTTTGTACGTGTTAACGATGAATCTTCCACGCAAACCAAAGTTAGCCATGGAGTGCCACAGGGCTCAGTGCTCGGACCTATTTTGTTCACATTATATATGCTTCCGTTAGGCAATATTATAAGGAATCATTCTGTAAACTTTCATTGTTATGCGGATGATACTCAACTATATTTATCAATCAAGCCTGATGAAATTAATCATCTAAATAAAATTCAAGACTGCCTTAAGGACTTAAAAACGTGGATGACCTTAAACGTTTTGATGTTAAACACGACCAAAACTGAAGTTATTGTACTTGGCCCGAAGAATCTACGAAACAAATTATCTAAAGACATACTAACTATGGATGGCATTCATTTGGCCTCCAGTGAGACTGTAAGGAATCTTGGTGTTATATTTGATCAGGATTTATCCTTTAACGCCCACATAAAATCAATTTCAAGGACCGCCTACTTCCATCTACGTAACATTGCAAAAATCAGGCATATCTTGCCTCAAAACGATGCAGAGAAACTAGTCCATGCATTTGTTACTTCTAGGCTGGATTATTGTAACTCTTTATTATCAGGGAGTACCAAGAAGTCAATCAAGTCGCTTCAGCTGATTCAAAATGCTGCGGCTCGTGTACTAACCAGCGTTAGGAAAAGGGACCACATTACTCCTGTTCTGGCTGCCTTACACTGGCTCCCTATAGAACACAGGATAGAATTTAAAATTCTTCTTCTCGCCTACAAAGCCCTTAATGGGCAGGCGCCATCTTACCTTAAAGAACTCATTATACCCTACTGTCCTACTAGGGCATTGCGTTCCAAGAATGCAGGGTTGTTGGTTGTTCCTAGAATCTTTAAAAGTACAATGGGAGCCAGAGCCTTTTCTTATCAAGCTCCACATTTGTGGAATCAGCTTCCAGTTTGTGTTCGGGCGGCAGACACCCTATCCGTTTTTAAGAGTGCGCTTAAGACCTTCCTTTTTGATAAAGCTTATAGTTAGGGCTGATTAGATTCAGCCCCTAGTTTTGCTGATATAGGCTTAGTTTGTCGGGGGACATCTTACTTCTTCCTTCTCTCTGTCTATACCCGTGTACTCTCATGTTCCGATTAACCCAGCTTCCCCAAATGTCTTTCTTTTTGGTGTCTATATACGCTGGGATCCGGAGTCATGGATGATCCTGCGGTCCTGTGTCCTGGATCGCGAGCGCTGGATCTTGAGTCGTGGCTGTGGTCCTGGATCATAGGTCCTGGATGGATATCCTCGTGGATTCATCTTCCTATTATACACCATAGTTATACACACATGCATTTCCAAACATTTGGACTACCTATGTTGCAAATGTATTATCTTTTCAATTTACACACGGCATCTATTGCACGTCTGTCCGTCCTGGGAGAGGGATCCCTCCTCTGTTGCTCTCCCTGAGGTTTCTCCCATTTTTCCCTTTAAACTGGGTTTTCTTTGGAAGTTTTTCCTTGTACGATGTGAGGGTCTAAGGACAGAGGGTGTCGTATTGTCATACTGATATTCTGTACACACTGTGAAGACCACTGAGACAAATGTAACATTTGTGATATTGGGCTATATAAATAAACATTGATTGATTGATTGATAGGTAGTCCAAATGTTTGGAAATGCATGTGTGTATAATGGGAAGATGATATAAGATACTCTATGTATGCATGTAGTACCACCCTTGCTAGCGATTCCCTCTCTAGTTTAGCATACTCAGCTTCGTTGTCCCTGGCCATAGAATCACGATTTTATGGGGCCGGAAAAAACTGGGGTAAGATACACACTAGCCGGTACTACGCTATATGGAAAGGCCACCAAAAACTGTCCTGGCCTGGACGTTAAAACGGGGCTAGCCGCTGCAATGGAAATGCGCTATAACATACCTTATTCTTACTCCGAGCACTACTTCTGCTCCTCCGTCGCTTCACACTTGCAGAGGGCGATTTCTCAACTGGCCGAACTGGTGTCCTGGTCGGTGATGACACCAGAAAGACCGATGGTACTGCATCTCCATTAAAGGAATGGTATGCTCATGACACTCATTTTTTAAAAAATTTCATCCGATAAAACAGACCAGTACCAAACTGCCAGTCTCTCTTTTTTTTTTTTTTAATCCGATGACATTATCAGTGATTTTAAACTGATTATATACTGAAATAACATCAACACTGTGGGCGCCGCCATTTCCCGGACGTGACGTAATCCATGCGTTTGGTTTTCGAAGACACGTTGATCTCCATGTTATTTACTGTAGTTTCTCTATTCAAATATGCCTCACTGTATCGCGAAATATTGCCATAATTCGGATAGGAACAATCCACGGAATGCTCGGTTCCATCTGTTGTCTTCGATCGCCGGGGTGTCGGCGTGGAGTGGACACGCTAGTAACAGGTACGTTACTAAGAAAAAAATCCAACCTTGCCGTTAGTCCGAAAGGAAAAAAGGCGACGGTGCAGATTTTATTCTTTAAAGAATATTAACTGGTGTGTTAATACCTTTTTTTATCTCTGGTGTGAGAGAGAAAAGAGAACGTCCTCTTTACCGTGGTGTCGGTGTCGGTGTGGAGGGAAGAACAAGCTAGCAACAGGTATGTTACTAGCTTGAAGAAAAAATCAAACCTTACCGTTATTTCGACAGAAAGAAAGGGCGAGGCAGATTACAATATTAACTGGTGTGTTAATATTGCTCAGTCTTCTTGCAAAGCAAAAAAGTAACCGGCAAGCACCCGTCAACCGAATGTTAGCTTTGGGTTCAGTCTGTGGACCGTTAAGCTAGCACGGTTACTGATAAATCGAGATGTGCTCTGAAGCGAGAAGAGGTGCGTCGTAGCGCATGCTACTTAAAGAGCCTGTGACACGGTTTTCCCCCATCATCCAAACCCATCAATTTGAGTACATATTGTCCCCTTGAAAACCGTTACTGAACTGATTTTGGATATTTGTACTTTGATAACCATTAATCTGCCTTCAATGTTGACAATTTTCTGGATCTTCTCGCGGATTTTTCAAGTCCCGCCAAATGATGGGTGACGTCATTGCGGGCACAGCGCTCCAGCTGCAGGATCCCAGCATCTGCATGTAAACCTTTATATATATACAGTCAGATGTAAACGCACGACGGCGCACACAGCAGCAAGCTCAGACAGCGATGGCAGGTTAATGTTGAACGTGTCTGAGAGCTCATATGAGGCTGAAGGATCGGTTTATGTTGTATCTGTTAGAAGTTTAGGAATGAGGTGCGTCAATATGGGCGATCATATGGTCATGTAGCCAGTGGTGGAATGGGACTACAAATCATCCCGGGACTCTCGACCGGCCCACTTCGGTACCGCTAGTAAGCTGTCAACGGGGGGAGTGGGGGATGTAAAATACAAATATAATGTATAATGTCTGTGTCTTTGACATTAGCGCTGCTAGCCACCTGTGCCCTGTACTACGAAGCCAGTTCAACAGACCCTGGATATGTTTGAGTAACAAACAAACTAACAACAACAAACTAACAAACGAGATCTCGCTAAGCGGTCCTACGACGCTGGTTATCAACTCGGTAAATCAAGCCAGGGTTTCTCTCTCCAGCTGAGAGCGCGTTCACGTCTAAGAAACGAGTGGATCTGACTTTAATTACATTTGTCTCGAGTGTTTCGTCAACATAATGTGTTAAATAATACTTCTGCATACAGTCTGTGACACTGTGAGTGTTGCACGGCCAGATGAGGCTGGAGAAGCTGACTCAGATAAGGAAATATATGATATATGAAGAAACACACTCCTCAATGTCAGTCTTGGTACTTTATTGACAAAGATGACGACACCCTGAAACAGAGCAATGCCGCAGGATAAGCTGACAAAGTATTACATACATGCATGTCATGACCAATACACATATATGAAATTACATATATTAAAGACACACTAAACAGTAGTGGAAACAGTCTTACATGAGTGAGTGGATGAACGTCTCAACTCGAGGCGGAGTGAATGAACAACATGTGAACTAAAATGGCCGCTAAGCACTACCGGGTCAAAGCACGGCATATCCGGGCAGCGACAGCAGTGACGCTGCCCTCTTGTGGCCGGCGATAAACTCTTCATCCCCCCCAGACCGGAAAGCTATGGGACGGAATAGGTTAACGGTCTAAATCCAGCTGCCGGACTCGGGCTCGTAACGTGCAGGCGGCCTCCTCACGCGGCCTGGCCGAGTAGGCTGGGGCAGCATCGGCGGCGACTGCGGCACCGGTGCGCCCAGGAAGGCACCCGTAGGAACGGTGAGGTCAGAGGACGCCTCACCGGCAGGTGCCGGTGGGGAAGCGCCCATAGCCGAGTCGCGGGGTCCAACAGCCGGCCGCTGGGCGATCCCCTGGGGCGTCGCCCAACCCGGGTGGATAGGTGGGGGCTGATGGTCCAGAGCAGCGGGCGGCGGCAAGGGCGCAGCCGGCTGCTCACGGGCGCAGGGTGTGGCCGGCGTATAGGCACGGAGGAAGCGCCGGTTGCGCAGTGTCAAACGTCCCGAACCGTCAACCCTGATCCGATACTGGTCGTGGCCCGGCGACTCCACCACGATCCCTGACCTGTCCCATTTATGGGGGCTTGGGCCTTGCTGGTTCTGGAGGAATACCCTTTCGCCGAGTGCCAATGGGCGGAGCGGTCTTGAGTGAGTCCCCAGAGACTCGGTGGTACGGGACATACGGGTCCGAAGGGCGTCCTCCTTCGCCGCCCATGCCTCGCGCCATAGCAGGCGGATGTGCGGGTTCGAGAACTTCTCGAGGCGGTTCACGAAGGAGAGCGAGCCACGAAGGGGGCGGCCGAAGATGATCTGCGCTGGCGAGAGGTTGCAGTCGGGGTCAGGCGTGTTTCGCAGCTGCAGCATAGCACGCAGGAAGCGGTCCTGATCAAGGCCGCCCGACGGGCCGGTGTTGGACATAAGGAGGCGCTTAGCGGTCTTAACCGCCACTTCTGCCCTCCCATTAGACTGCGGGAAGCTAACGGACGACACACGGTGTTTGACATGCCATAAGCGGAGGAAATCCTCAGTGTGGCTCGCCTTGAATTCCGGACCACCGTCGCTCGAGAGCTCCTCCGGTACGCCGAAGGTGGCGAAGAATGAACGGAGGTGTTGGACCAGGCCAGCTGAGCCCGCCAGGGCAGTACCCGCCGTAGAGCTCAGGACCTCTACCCAGCCCGAGAGACGGTCCCCGACAACTAGGTAGTGGCGGCCCCCATAGTCGAAGAAGTCAGCAAACACCGCCTCGAATGGCGTGGACGGGGGTGAGGACGGCAGGGGGGGTGTAGCCGCCTGTGACGGAGCATTGCGGTTGCAGTCTGCACATCCGTCCCTGGTGGCCTGAATGTCCCCGGACATCCCGGGCCAGTAAACTATGGCTCGGGCATGCTGCCCCATCGCTGAGGTTCCCTGGTGGGCGGCATGGAGATGCTGAAGGACTCTCCCACGGAGGGATGGGGGGACCACGACGCGGTCCCGATAGAGCAGGACGCCGTCCTGTGCGTAGATGGACTCACAGACCGATGACAGACTCGCCAGGGCAGGGTCATTTACGTCAATCCCACCCTCCTGCTCGATGAGTTGGAGGAGGTGGCCGAGGCATCCGTCAGCTGCTGTCTCCCATGCGAGGAGGGGCCAAGAGACGGCTCCGAGCTCCCGTGCGTCGTCGCGGATGGAGGCCATGAGTGCTGACTCCACGGCGTCAGGCCCGCTCGGCAGCCCCAATGAGAGGCCGTTCGCTGAGCCCGAGGGGGAAGGATGCCTCGACGTGGCATCAGCGGCATAGTTGCTCTTGCCAGGCAGATGCACAATGTCAAAGCGCCATGGGAGGGTGCGCTGCTTGAGTCTAAACAGACGCGAGTTTGTGATCTCATCCAGCGTACGGTCGCCAAAGATCTTCACCAACGGCTTATGGTCGGTGACCACGACGAGGTTGTCGGACCCCTGCGTGAAGTACCGCGTCTGTTCCAGACCCCAGGCCACAGCTAGGGCCTCTCCCTCGACGGCCGCATAGCGTTGCTCCGCAGGGGACAGGAAACGTGAGCCCGCGAGGGTGATCCTCCATCCACCTGGACAGCAGTCCGGTATGCCCGAGGCACAGTGACAATGTTGCTGGAGCAGGAAGTAGCCAATGCCACGCATGGACCAGTCAGGGCGGAGGCAGGTACGCTTCTGCATGTCGTAGATCTCCACGCCCTCACGGATGGCCTCCATTATGGCTTGCTTGGACGCCTGGAAGGCCTCCTCCAGAACGGGGGACCATAGGAACACACAGCGTGGGCTGAGGAACGGCTTAAATGGAGCCATCGTGTCACGCAACTGGGCGTAGTTGGCCACCTGGTTGACAAGGCCGAACCAACTCCTGATGTCCGTCGTGGAGCTAGGGGTGGGGAAGTCCCGGATGGCGTCCAAGTATTTCGGGAGCGGTTCGATGGTAGATTCCGACACCCTGAAGCCAGCAAAATCGACGCACCTCTCCGCGAACTGAAACTTGTCTGAGTTCAACACGATTCCTGACCGGCCGACACGCGTCAGGAAGTCGATGGTCCTCCACCAGTGTTGCTCCAGGTCGGTGTCATAGTGGATGGTATCATCCACGCAACGTTCCTTGCGTTCATAGTCCGAGAGGACGGCATCAAACCGACGGTTGTAGCCATCCCCTGATGACAGGAAACCCTGTGGTGCCCTGGTGTAGCGCCAACGGCCGAAGGGTGTGATGAAGGTAGTGAGGTGGCGATCCGACTCACGCAGGGGGACACTGTGGTAGCCGTTCCAGGCGTCCGTGACGGTCTTCCAGGTGCCCTTAGGGACGCGGCGTGCAAGGTGGAACGGGGACTCAGTGGCGAAGGTCTCACGTTGGCAGAACTTGTTAAGGGGGGAGAGGTCCACGGTCCTGCGTGGGGAGCCGTCGTGCTTCCGAGTGACTACCATACGATGGCACCACGTCACAGGCTCGCCGTATGGCACACGTTCAATGACCCCAAGGGCTTCGTCCCGCAGTAGGTCATCGTGGACCCTCCGCTGCCAGTGTAGAGGCACTGTAGCCGCGGTGTGACATGCCCTAGGCGTAGCTGCGGGGTCCACGTGCATCTCGATAGATGGCCCCTCCATGCATGGTAGTGCTCGATGGGGGCAAGTATTGAACGTTGACGAGGCATATCTCCCGAGTAGCCAATCTTTCATCCTGTTATTGTTCTCTGGCTTACAAGGGAACGGCAGTGCTACGGGGCGTGCCGGGGGGACCGTACGCTGAGGACATGTGCACTGGGCGTCCCGGGGGTCACCTGGCCCCACACAGCCGCCGTTGGCTGACCTCGTCGCATTGACGGACAGGGTTTCTCTCTCCAGCTGAGAGCGCGTTCACGTCTAAGAAACGAGTGGATCTGACTTTAATTACATTTGTCTCGAGTGTTTCGTCAACATAATGTGTTAAATAATACTTCTGCATACAGTCTGTGACACTGTGAGTGTTGCACGGCCAGATGAGGCTGGAGAAGCTGACTCAGATAAGGAAATATATGATATATGAAGAAACACACTCCTCAATGTCAGTCTTGGTACTTTATTGACAAAGATGACGACACCCTGAAACAGAGCAATGCCGCAGGATAAGCTGACAAAGTATTACATACATGCATGTCATGACCAATACACATATATGAAATTACATATATTAAAGACACACTAAACAGTAGTGGAAACAGTCTTACATGAGTGAGTGGATGAACGTCTCAACTCGAGGCGGAGTGAATGAACAACATGTGAACTAAAATGGCGGCTAAGCACTACCGGGTCAAAGCACGGCATATCCGGGCAGCGACAGCAGTGACGCTGCCCTCTTGTGGCCGGCGATAAACTCTTCAATATATTATGATATTATATGATCGATGATCTGATTGATGATGTAATATGAATGATAAGTGCGACACGTCGGCGTCTTCTCTGCATACGGCAGTTTAAACTGTATTTCCTTTATCCTGTAATATGACTTGAGAGATTTAAACTCCGCACACTGAGTGGATCTCTTTTCTATAGACGCCGGAGGCGGGCAGCGTCAGGTAAAATAAGTTATTTAGCCTTCTCAAACCTGAGCCTCACGCGCCGCCTATGGGGGATGTGCTAGTTACTTATCCGACCGGCCCACTTCGGTACCGGCCCATCGGGATTCGTCCCGATGGCCAGTCCGCCACTGCACCCAGCCCACGTAAACTGTCAACGGGGGGAGCCTCGCTGCGGGGAAACGGTGGACCTAGTGTCCCGATCGGAGTGGGAATAATAATAATAATCCGTGCATTTTATCCATTAATTTCCCCAACATTGTGGTAAAAAACCACACGTTTAATCCACGTTGTTGGTGTACTACAACTACAAAAAGCATCGGTTTGTTTTCTCATCAGGAAATGTAGACCGGCTCAAACAAACGATTTTTAATCATCATCCTCACTCATCATTTAATGTATCATATGTTCGCCGAATTGACATGAAAGCACTAATAAATGTAGTTTCATCCACTTGAGTTTATAACCACAAAAATAATCGATTTGTTTTTATATCACATCCGACGGGAGGAAATTCAGCAGCTCTCACTCCCGATTTTTAATCCTAATGTAATCATCATCTTCACCACGATCATTTATGTTTATGTCGCCGAATTGACATGAAAGCACTGACAAATATGAATATACTGTAGTCAACTTCATTAAAACGTTATTAACGTGCCTAAACTCAGTAATTCACCATTTCTACGCATGACACAACACACTTTGTCCGTGTTTGGCTCTCGAAGCGTTCCCGCATTGACGTCACTTCCGGCTTCCCCCAAAACTTCAAAATGAGTGAAGGAATTTCCCCGCGATGTTCGAAATTATTGATATTTAACGAAACGGTATCGCTTTTTCTTTTTTAAACTGACGGTTCGAGATTACTAGTAGCCCAATATTTCATTGCACAACAGTTGTTGGGATGGTGTCACAGGCTCTTTAAAGGGTGGGTAGATTCCCTGACGTTGACGTCAAGATCACCAGCCAATCAGGATTGGCGTAATGAGATTGATGCTTCTGTTTGCATACGCGTTGAGGCGCATCCCATAGTGAGACATCGAACGGAGTGTTATAAATGAGAACTCAGTCGGTGAATGCTTGCATGATAAGGTAGTACCCATAGAGTCCAGTAGAGGGCGGAGCCTGTGTGAGATATAACCTGCTTGAATAAATTACATTTAAAGGGTTTCTTTATCACAACAAACTTGCTCATAGTAAACTTTATTGCACAAAAAGTAAATCCTTCAATTGTCTCCCTCTTTCATTAAATCAAGTAATTAAGATTAACAACCCATGCTTTGTGTAATATCGTTATTAAGCTTAACTTAATAAAATACTTTATCTTAACTAATCTAAATTGCTGGCTATTTGTCAAGTGTGTGCATGAAAGTCAGTTGGACATACATCAGTGTTGACTTTTCCTACCTTGTAAAGGTGAAATGGAAAAATAGCAACCACATGTATTCGCACTTATTGTAATTCTTCCAGCTGAAAGTGCTTCATCACTTTTGAGGCTGTAAAGTGACTTGCACATACTATACTTACTGAACATTATTCCCATGAGCCCATTTACACTCTTGTCTTTGGGATTTGAACATAAAGGGCTTCCTGAGCTACTTTACTGTATGTTTGGACCTCTGTCGACAGGCATGTCCTCTCTTCAAGGTTATTTGGTCGTAAAGGACATGAGGGCTAAAGCAGTATGGGACCTGTAAAAAGAGAGCTTCTCAGCAGCCCCCTAAGGTGGAACGGCCACGGGACCCCACCTCCTTTCAGGGGTATCTGAGTTACATGGGGGGGAAAAAATCAAATACTGTTTTTTTTGCATTGGAGGTTGAATAGATAATTTAACACAACAACAACAAAACAGTAACATGTTAAACTGATCTGTTACAGTATGTGGCACAGGGAAATGTTTTCTGTTTTTCTCATCAAAGAGAATGTTCAATGTATCTGTATTTCCCTCTGGAGTTGGCAAGAAGAAATTGTTTGACATTGTTTTGTGGTCAAATTAAAGTATTAAACACTTACATTGATTGTCTGGGGCTTAACAAGATTAATGATGTTTCCACATATCTTACTATCAGTTGAGTAATGGTAGTTACTTCTGGAATAGGAAAGGGGGTGTATATGTATACCTTAATATATATATGTGTAACCTATGTAAAACTGATTGGTGCCTGAGTGCTTGACTCAGATAATTGACTGCCTTTAATTTGGAGATAACTGTTCCTTTATCAATTTGTCCTTGCACATGCAATGAGTTACCAGCAGGGGGTACTGTCCGCCAACACAGCACTGCTTAACAGTCTTGCACAGAGTCTCCGATATAATGGCGATATATATCTTTAACAAAAAAAAAAGGCTTTTAACCATGAGCATAACCTTTATACAGTATATGGTTGAACTGACAAGTGACTTTAATGCTTTGGTGACAGTTACCTATGAATTACTTAATAATAAACTACTTTGTTGTTACTATTATGAAAAAAACACCACTGCGCCAGTGTCACACCCAGTTTGACAGCCTCACGCTTTTCATGCTAGCAAATAAAGGCATCGAAGAGAAAGAAAAACTTGAAAGAGGTCTCCCTCTGTCTCACATTGTGGTACACAGAGTAATATCATCAGCATCGATAACACATTTCGAGATAATGTGACCTAGTTTTACGATAGTTTATGTTAAAAGGATTACCTGCGCCAAAATGCAAAACTTGGGCCAAAAATTGCATTGACTATCTCTAGTTGAATGAACGCTGTAGTTAAAATGTAAACTTTGTTGTTATATCTTCACCATAGTAACAAATAGGATACGTTGGCCAACTCATTTTTTCCCCACTATGTTTGGTTTCATCTCGCAGAAAATAGACGATCTTTGCAGCACCCGAAGGATTCTGCAGAGCTCTCTCTCCACTGTGGTTGCGTTCCAATAGTCCATTTAGTTTAGGAACCTTCCTAACGGAGTGAAATGACCCGGAAGTACGTCACTGGCAGCCATGATAAGTGCCGTTCCAATTCTCCAAATGAAAGGAAAGGAGGTTTCAAACTTCCTTTATAACCTCCTTTAGTTTAGGAACCACTGGACCCCCCTTACCGAAAGGAGAAGAGAAAATGCTGCCCCACAATGCATTGCAGCCGCAGCATTTGCCGTCACTCAACAGTCGGCCGTTCACGGAAACAACCGATTATGACGGAGAAATTATATCATGAAAGTTACGGTGCTTATTAAGCTTTTTAAAACGTATGTGGTAAGTTGCCAAAGTGCTTTGTTTTGAACGTTCATCAGTATTATAATCAAAAAGAGAAATATGAACGTTAGTTTTTACTGAAATTATCAAATAAAGTCAACATCTCACAGTCTTTACTGAGCTGTGTGGAGTTTGTTCAACTTTTAAAATATGTTTGAATGGTGATATACACAGTGATAGATGTTAAGGACTAACGTTTATAATAAATACATTTGTATTTATTTTAAGATCTTTTCATAGTTCATACAATCATACGTATTGGGATCATTTGTATTAATGTGGACCGGAGGGAGAGCGTGAGGAGCATAAGTTTCACTTTCCTTTTTTATTTCAATTCCAACTTTGGTCCTGAAGAATATGTTTCTCTGTTGTCCACGTTCATAAAGCAAAGCAACAGCTTCAGAGTCTCTAGATGAGTTTACAGTAGTCCCTCGTTCTTATTAAACATCCATGTTGTAGTCCGCTGTATAGAAAACTGTAGTTTCCATAGTTTCCCCACAGCAGCAGACGCACATTCATGACGTCCGCTGGCGCATCATAAACACGTCAGATAGTGAAAGTGCATTCGGATTCTCTAAAGTACCGCAGTCTCTTCTCCTAAGTCCTTTTGAATTCTCCTATCCACTATCCCTTAACACCGTGACGTCACTCAGAGGTCAAGGAATAAGAGATAGGGTTAGAATTTAGGAGCTGATGTTTGGATAATCGGAACGCAACCTGGGTCCAGGCAAGGGCGGACTGGGACTAAAAATCAGCCCGGGAACTCGACCCGCCCAACTCGGTACCGCTAGTCTATTGTCAACGGGAGGGGAGGGGGGGGGGAGGGGGGTGCTCGTGACTTGTTCAGACTGGCCCAGGCGTGGCTTCTTTCAGATGGGTGTGATAGTTTATGGGAGGTTTTATTTCTAAAGTTGTTGCTGAATGCACCTTGACTCAAAGGAGAATAAGTGTTACTCCGAGAGGTATGGGCATAAAGTGAAGGGCCTGGGTTTTTCTTTTCAATTTGCCACTAAGGTTGAAGGTCTCTGAGGAAGGCAGCCCCGTGATCAAGGTAAATGTCAAGTGTCACAGAAGAGTTTAAGGTGTGTGTGTGTGTCTGTTTGTTATGGGTGAGTAATAACTTGACTTTTACCAAACGCACTTCTGTTGAAATAACCCATGTGCTTGTTTGCATTTTACTGCTTGCTCAGATTTATTTCCATCTAATGACCAAGTTCTTGTAGAGTAAATTCAGTTTGAAGATTGTAAATGTTACTGGATTATTGCCAGTTACTCTGCATAGCCTGTGTTTAGTCAAAGTCAACTTTATTGAACCATCATAAACGGCAAATAATGATAGTGCTTTGTGTGGAAATGGGAAATGTGACCTTCTTATGAGCTGCTTAACTACAATATGATTGGCCTGACCCTAAAACACAGCATGATTATACGTTCATACTGCCTTGACTTTAAGGAAATGATAACAACACAACAATTATTAGAAATGGTGTTAAATTGCAACGTATCCCTGAAAAGGTCACTGTCAAAAATACATTTTCTCCCCTGTCATTGGCTGTTCATGGACAGTCCAGCTCAAAGGCTCCATTGAGCCACTGCAACGAGGCAGTCCAGTGAAAGGAGTCCTTTATCTCAGTGGGTGTAGTGCTGTGCTGCTGTCACAGCCCACAGCAATATCGGCTGAACTCTGAATGATAAAATGTTTAATATCAGGTTGGGTGTGTCACATGAATAGGTCATTGCTTTTTTAATGCTTAAAGTTGTGCAACTTTACAGAAAAATGGGCCTCATTCAACTGCTGAAATCACAGTTCCTGAGTCACCTCATCTTCTACTATGTGTTCCTGGCCAGCGGCCTCATTGTCAACCTGTTGCAGTTCTGTACTCTCCCTCTGTGGCTGGTCAGTAAGAAGCTGGCCCGCAAGATCAACATCAGACTGTGCTACTGCATCAGCAGCCGTGAGTATTGTTATGCTCTCTGACACATAAATGATTCTTTAGTCTGCTGACTGCTACAGATTTTGTTTTGCCGCTGGAAAAAGAAGTGAGTCTTTTCGGTGGTTAAATGGTTGCAAAGATTTAAACTGCAATCTTGGGGCGGTGGTGGTGAAGTTGATAGGGACTTAGCTTGGCAACTGGAAAGTCACCAGTTCAAGTCCCGGCAAGTCCAAGTGCTACCGAGGTGTCCCTGAGCAAGGCACCGTTCCCTACACTGCTCCCCGGGCGCCGTTCAAAATTGCAGCACACTGCTCCTAACACAGAAAACGCAGAGAAACAATTTCCTCACGGGGATTAATAAAGTATATATATATAAAAAAAAAATCAAATCTGCAGGATCATTTTCAAAAATGTAAAGAAACAGACAATCTTTGCTCACATACAGTAACCTAAACTTGTTTTATGTCATCGTTGATTGTCAGAGATCGTAGTGGCCCTGGAGTGGTGGTCTGGGACTGAATGCACGCTCTACACAGACCCAAAGAGTTATCCACTGTATGGAAATGAGAATGCCATTGCGGTTCTGAATCATTGTTCTGAAATCGACTTCCTGTGTGGCTGGACATTTTGTGAAAGATTTGGAGTACTTGGGGTAAGAGAAATATTTTTGACCTCAACATTTTGTTTAATTATTTCAGTGCTAACCTTCAGTTCCTTTACATGCCTTAAATGTTCTTCTTATTCCAGAGCTCAAAAGTGTTAGCCAAACATGAGTTGAGGTATTTACCTATTATTGGATGGATGTGGTACTTCCTGGAGATCGTTTTCTGCAAGAGGAAGTGGGAGGAGGACCGGAGGACAGTGGCTGAAAGTCTTCAGAACCTCCATGATTACCCGGAAAACTTTTGGGTGCGTTTTCGGACTCTGGAAATCTTTATGTCAATTTAACAGAGATATTTTTGAATAAGGCCATTAAAAACAATTTATCTTCCCGGGGCTAGTTCTTGCTTTTCTGTGAAGGAACACGCTTTACCCCAAAGAAGCACGAGGTCAGCATGCAGGTGGCCGAGAGCAAAGGTTTACCCAAACTGAAGTACCATCTTCTACCCAGGACCAAAGGATTCTGGGTTACTGTTCAGAACCTCAGAGGAACTGGTTAGTGTCCATCATTGAGGAAGTGTAAAGTTATAGATGCGACGATAAGTCGATGGGCAGGAAAATAATTTTGATAATTGATTAATTGTTCATTTCATTTTTCAATACATTAAATCAATAAATTAATGTGATGATTGAACAATAATTTGTTACAGAACCAGTTTAAACATGGCCACTAATAAATACCAAATACTGTTTGTGAATGCTTTAAGAGGGAAAGCCTGAGGGATTTGCAAATCAGATGAGTCATAAAGTAAACAATGTGTATTGTCTCTTGTAGCTGCAGCTGTGTACGATTGCACACTGAACTTCAGAAACAAACAAGTGCCAAGCTTACTTGATATTCTTAACGGAAAGAAATATCACGCAGACTTATATTTGAGGTACAAATAAATGTTTTTGCTACATATCATTTCCCATTTACTGGTGTTGTCATTTATCGGAGATATCTGACTTCCCTTCTTCCTTGCAGGAGGATCCCTCTAGAGTTGATCCCAGAAGGTGAGGCAGAGTGTGCTGCGTGGCTCCACAAACTCTACCAGGAGAAGGTAAGAGTGTTTTAAACGTTGCAGTTAAGCCTAAGAGCCTTGAGTTTTGACAATTTGAAGTCTTTTAAAAGTATGTGTTTTTTTTTATAAATGTTTACATGGACTGGCCCCCCCTCCCACAGGACGCTGCACTAGGTCAGAAACTAGAGGAGACTGTGAAGTCCACTGTAGACGGACCACTTTTGGACAAAATGTCCTCTCCATTAAAGGCAGCTCATTGTGAAATAGCCTCCCAACTGAGATACGGGATTGTCCCACTCTAAATAGCTTCAAAGGTCAACTCAAAGAATGGTTGAGAAACAACCAGATGTGCAATCACCGCTAAATGAACTTTAACACAGGGGTATCTCCTCTTGCACTTTATGCATCTCTTGTATCATCTCTTGCACTTAATATGTCATTGCTGCTATAGTGTACTGCCATGTGGTAAATACTTGTGTGTGCTGCTCTTGCTCTTTTGCATATCATGTATTTACTTTTTGCTATGTTTACAAATGTCATGTTCTTATATGTTGTATGTCAGGGACTACGGATGGAAATGAGCTCAAAGCTAAAATCCGGCATATGTACACTTGAAGCATTATTTGTCTAAAGTGTTCATTAATGTGCATTGTCCCTATTCAAATAAACGATTAAATGAAATAAAGACGTTTAGTGTCTAGATCATTATGTAATCTGGCTAAAGTTGTACATTTTCTGATAACATTTTGGCTACTCATCTGTAGAGAAACTGATAGCTATGTGATAATGTTCTTTTATTTTGGACTTTGATATTGAGCTGTGTTTGCATCAACGTGTCAACAGGATAGCTTTCAGGAACACTACACACAGAAAGGCTGTTTCCCCGGGCCCACAGTGACCCATCCACGCCGACCCTGGGCTTTGATCAACTGGATTCTCTGGGCCTGCATGCTCCTCTACCCCCTCGGCCTGCTACTGGTTCAACTGGTCAGCTCTGGATCCATACTGACCATTTTAGTCTCTGTAACCGTCGCCTGTGCAGGTTGGTTTCATGCATTCAATGGAAAGTCATCCTGAAATGGGTATAAATGTCCTTTCCTCAATTTAACCAGCTCCTTCTTGTCCAAACATCCCATAAACAGCAGACTTAACAACTCCAATGTAAGTCCCCTTTTTTGGAAACTATATGTGTGTCCCTCATAGCATTCAGGCATGTGCTCACACAGCAAAGTCAATCAAAGTCCTTCTGAATACCCACTGAGATGTTAATTGAGTTATGAAACCTTAACAGAATGAGTTCACGAGGAAGGAGCATGTTCGTGTCCACAGTAAATTCACGTTTGTGGTTCAGGGTAAAATGACAAGTTGTGTTTTCTTGAAAGAGACCAGCCCATCTTAAACATCAATACATTTATTAAAACAACTGTCTTTTTCTCAAGCTTTTTCAAAATGTGCACTCACTGCATCGTTTCTCCACAGCTTCACTGGGAGGTCGCTGGATGATTGGCCAGACTGAGACTAACAGAGGCTCAAGCTATGGGAATAAGGAGGTTCCTTCAAAGAACAACTAAAGACTCCTGGCGTGATCTGCGCTGCTTCTTTGCACAGCTCATCTGGGTGTTTGAACCACGCTCCGACAGGACAAGTCCAACAAGTGCAAACCTGCCCGAAGGCACAATGAGGTCAGGTCAGGATTCAAAGCTATGCTGCTGAAGCTCAAGATCATGAAACTGGACCCGGGGGGCGAGCTTCTTTTGGTAAACTTGGTGATAGGAATATGAGGCGAGAATACTGTCAAAAGCAGGAAACTCAAACTGTAATTTTAATTAAACCAATGGACTATGGACTGCCTCTTTGATTGTAATTTAAAGCAGAAATCACATTTTAACGTTAGAACATTTTGACATTTCAATTTTTCTAAAAACATATTGCTTTATTAAAAGTGTTCTTACGCATGTGTCTATTGTCTCTGTTCATTTTTATTTTTCCTTCGTTTTTTTTATTTATTGATTTTCTACTAGAGCCTATAATGTAGAATGATCTATACAGCGGCCAGAAGAGTGATAGTTTATGTATTTTGATAATTAGAATATTTGGAAAGCTAGAAGCTTTAAAATAGATTCTGATTCATTTTAGCTGATTATACTTGTGCATCTGCAGGGTGAAATAATAATGACGCACGAGTCATCAACTGACTTACTGGTCACTTCCGTTTGTCTTGAGAAGGAAATGTATGTTTTTGCACTGTTGCTTAACAAAAACACTCCTCAGAGACAACTGAGCTACAATGAATCACTTTATGACAGAAAACACGGGAGGCATTCACTTGGACAGTTAACCAGCCTCGGTCACTAAAGACTAAGCAAACTTAAAATATATAAAAAACGCTTGCAGACCCTCAAATATCTGACAACAGCGTTCGACTATTTGACAGCTGACCTTGATCACTGCGTGAAACAGAAGATCTTCTGCACTTTTTCATAAAGCTATGAAGCAATGATAGAAAAAGCAGTCATACCGGCATTGATACGTGCCAACATGTGCTGCTCATCCTCAGCATTACACATATTCCATATTAGTTGTTGGCCATTCATTCGAAAAAGAATGAAAATAGTGAACGCTGCTTTTTTTTTCGAAACAGCTACAGCTAGTGAACAGTAAATAAAATAATCAATCTGCATCGCTACCACAAACATGATAGTAAATAATACTTACTTTATTCATATCCATAGATGTATGAATACCGGCATCCATTGCACAAGCAAATAACTCTTTGTAATTTTGTTCAATAAATGCTGAAAAAATAAAGTATATTATTTTGGTCCAGCTAATCTCGGCACCCTCTTATTTAAGGAAATGTTTTCACACCCCGTTTACCCAAAGGTTATTATTATAGAAGGATTTTAACAGCTCTATAATTGATTAGTAAAATATATATTTACCAAATCTAAAGCACAATTGATAGGTTTTTATAGATACTGGAAACTCGAAATTAAACTACCTAGCCATTTGATAGCATTGTAATTATAAATGACATTTTCAAGGTAGAAGAACAAACACATTTCATTAAAAAAACAAAACGATTGGTTTATTAATATTGTTTGTACATAGCAAACACTGTAAGAGCAGCAGAGGACCAGAAGTTGTGTGTGTGTCAGTGTGTGTTTGTGGATGTGTTGTGTTGTGTTCAGCAGCAGGGCGGGTTTTCCTCTTCGTTGGCTTCGCTCCGGTCACATAAACAGTGGTGAGCATTTGACTTGAACATTGCTCCAACTTGACATTTACTCCACAGCAAAGGCAAAGAATAATACATTACAAAAATCCTTCCAAGTGCCAAATGACAAGAGATAAATTAATTTGAATATTTGGATGGTGTTCATTTAATCAAAGGTAAACCAGTGTCTCCTTCCTTTCAGCGAGGCTTACCACACATTTTTCCGCCTCTAGGAAAAATAAGATTCCTCCCTCCTCTTCTTAACTGCCCCTTGGGTAAACAGTTTGAAAGTGCCATAGATTTGTCCCCCCCCCCCACCCATCCCCTCCCTATTTAAAAACAAAAAATGTATTCCTCAATGCCTTTTGAGAGGTCTCTTCACCAGTGAGAACAACAAATGTGGCAATAGTTACTTTACAATATTGTTTATACAAGAATTAAAGCCAATCCTATTCTTACAGTATGTACAATCCCAACCTTGCCCCTCCCCCCGAGACCATGTGTGGATAATGACACAGCGACGCTATCCTCCATAGGTCCAGTTGTCCTCTGAAATGATATTGTATTAGTTCCTCAGTTTAATGTGCCTTCAGCTGTTAGTTCCTCTTCTCCGCATCCAGTTCTTTTTTCTTCTCCAGACAAGCGTGTACAGTAGTGCTTTCATTTGTAAACGTGGAAGCTGCAGAAGAGGGTCCATTCACTCTTCATCCGTACAAACCTAAAACAGACAAGAGATGCTGTAATGGGAGCTTTTTGGATGACCAGTTTGCCAAGACAATAACTTAAATGGAAGCGTTTTCACTATAAAAAGGGCTCCTATTATACTATTTTTAGATGCTAGCTAATGTAAACACAGACCATATTTCTCCCAAAACACGTCGCACATTGTTTCTGATACAGCAACGTTTCTGATAGGGGACCATAGGGCCGTGGGCGGGACCTTGCCAGGAGTTCAACGTAAAGCCAGCCCACATTTTAGTAATGTCGTCATGACCGCAGCAAATCTGGATCAGCTCCGTTGAACCCCCGATTTTTAGAGATGTGGGTATGGAGGAAAAGAGAGAGGGTTGTATTTTCTGACCCTTTGTGTGTCTCCACACCGGGGACACATTTTATGTATAAAAGACATAAAAAAGTGCATTTTGCATAATAGTTGACCTTTAAACATCAGTTCTGCTCTGTTCATTTAAGCCATTTTCCATAGCAGTGTCTCACCTTGACAAACGGGTGGTCTAGCAGCATGCTAGCGGTCCAGCGCCGTTTGGGTTCGCTCTCCAGACAGTGGCCGAGGAAGTCTTTTCCCTCTGTGCTCAGCTTCTCCGGGATGGGGGGTTTGTGGCCCATGCCCACTTTGTACATGATCTGGAAGTTGTGCTCATACTCGTGCCAGGGCCTCTGCAGGTTGATATTAAAAGATTAGATTAGAACATAACATCATTTCCTTGTGGGTTTATTTTATTCTGTTTTTAGTAAAGGGAATTTCCTGAAGTAGTAAGAAAGGAGGACATTTACATTTAAGACCTATAGTATTAGGTCCAAAATGTGTCTTTGACAAGCTTAACTAGCAGGTTTGGCAGCTTAGACGGCTATTTTTATCCAAAATGGTTTTTCAACTTAGGGAGCGGCAGTTTTGCTAGAGCGTAACAGCTCTGTGGATTATGTCGGACTGAAACAGCAATTTGTTGCCAAAGCGTAACTGCATCTCACAATCAAAGCATTTTAATTTAAAATGTTAAATCTTTAAATTTCACTTAACTCGACTGAAATACAATCCATTCATGTGGACGCAACAGCTGATCAGCAATGCATCTCTTGTTTTCCATTATAATAATTATAACAGAGCAACAATAAACTCAATAAAAGTATTTCAGCCCTTCTTACTTAGCATACTTTATTTGCAGCATAGAAAACTATAGGTTACTTACGTAACCCCAGTCTCAGAGTAACATGAAGTGAGATGTCTCACTATAGGATGCACCTCAACGCGTATGCAAACAGAAGCATCAATCTCATTACGCCAATCCTGATTGGCTGGTGATCTTGACGTCAACGTCAGGGAATCCACCCACCCTTTAAGTAGCTTGCGCTACGATGCAGCGTCTTTCAAAATAAGCACCTCTTCTCGCTTCGCCTTAGCAAGAAGGGCCGTCTGGTGAGACATCTCACTTCATGTTACTCTTGCCCCTTTCACACCAGCGCCTTTTCAGCTCCGGCTCGGAGCTAGAGCCTGAAAAGCGCCGGGTTTTCCAGTTCACACTGGAGCTGCGCCGGCTCTTAGCTCCGGAATCCGCTTCATTTCCAGCTCCAAAAAATTGTCGGTCCAGAGGCAAGAGCTTTGGAGCTAAGAGGTGACGTCGCTTACGTCTCTCTTACGTCGAGGCGTGCAGGAAACTAAACCCACCTCCCATGGGTCGACTGTTATGCCTGCCTACAAGCAGTAGTGCCTATAAACACACTTTATAAAGTCAGGCAACACTAACCAGGCTTCATGTGGTTCTGTTTATTTGTGCCTTACTTTGACCATCCGTTCGCTGTTATCGATCATTGTGGAGAGAGGCAGACGTGTTGTTTTGTATTATTGCAGCTATCGGATGCAAGTAGTCAGTTTAGCTTCGGTTGCTATGCTAACATCACCCGTTTTATACCAGAGAAACTTTCATAACAGCGTTGTGATACCAAACAGTGTCAATTCAGACTGACACACATTCACTTAGGCTAAGGGGAACTGGGGATATGCATCAGCTGCTTGTGTGAGTCGGACAGTGAATACTTTAGAGCGGCCGCTGAAGTGTGAGCTAACGGGAGCTAACGGGAGAATAAACTCCTGTGGAAGAGCTGCACTGCAGCGGTCGGTAAATGCTGCAGAAACACGTTAATAAACAATGAACCACGGCACTCTGGAGCAAAGCATAAGGTTGGAGAAGTCGTTAGTCAATTTATTCTGGCTTCGTCTGATTAAAAGCAACACGATCATCGACCCGACGCAGTTGTTGTTGTTGTTGTTGTGAGCTGCCGTTGGGGAGCAAATCAGCGATGTAAACGGTGACGGCATGACGCAGCAAGGGCAGCTCTGGGGCGCCAGTGGGCGGTGTGCACAGAGCGGGAGCTGAAAAGGGAAACCGGAGCTGAACCAGAAAAGCTCCCGCTCGGAGCTAGAAACTGAAAAGCGCTGGTGTGAAAGCCGCATCTGAGGACTGGAGTTACGTAAGTAACCTATAGTTCTCATTCATAACACTCCGTTCGATGTCTCACTATGGGAAATTGAAACTCCCGTATTGCTAGACATGCTTATCTCGAAAATCACCAAAACAACCCGAACTTAACAGGTAGAACCCTGTCTCAACACGGGGCCCAGCACTGCACGGGCCACACTTGGAGCAGAGACATCTACCCTGTAAAAGCGGACAAAAGTGAGCGCGAGGACCAGCTCGCTGCTGCACAAATGCCTTGGATGGAAACACCCTTGAACAAAGCCCAGGATGTAGCCTGTCCACGAGTAGAATGAGCACGCAGGCCCGTTGGTGCCTGCAAACCCTGACTCGTATAAGCCAGAGCAATCGCTTCCACAATCCAGTGGGAGAGCCGTTGCCTGGTAACGGGCTTGCCCTTATGAGGGTTAGCCTAGGATATAAAGAGTTGGTCATTACAACGAAACTCTTTTGACCCGTCCATATAGGTGCGTAAAGCACGGACTGGGCACAGCAAATTCGGCCGCTGTTCCTCAGAGGAACACAGCGGCGGAGGAAATGCCTCAATGTCAATGGGGGTACATGAGCCAACCACCTTAGGTATAAAGGCAGGGTTGGGCTTCAGCAACACTCTCGTTTGCCCCGGGGCAAACTGAGTGCATGAAGGATGTACAGAGAGCGCATGAATGTCACTGACTCGCTTGGCGGATGCCAGGGCCAGTAACAACACTGTCTTCAGTGACAGGTGTTTCATGTCAGCTTCTTCCAGGGGTTCAAATGGAGGTCGAGTGAGCCCATCTAAAACCACTGCCAAGTCCCATAAGGGCACCAGTGACCTGGAAACAGGGAGGAGCCTGCGAGCCCCTTTCATAAAACGGCAGACCAAAGGATGTTGGCTAGCCGTCTTTCCCTCAAAGCCCACATGGCATGCAGCAATAGCAGCCAGGTACACTTTGATCGTAGAGAAAGCTCTGTGTTTATCAATTAAGTCCTGTAGAAATGATAAAATCACCCCGACAGGACATTGAAAAGAGATGTGTCCTTTTTGAAGGCACCACTCCTCAAACACCCTCCACTTACAGTCATAGAGAGACCTGGTGGAGGAAGCTCTCGCACTCTGAATAGTGTTTATCACCTTCTGAGGGAGTCCCACTGTATTCAGATTGTACCACTCACGGGCCAGGCCCATAGTGCCAAGCGCTCTGGGTGTGGGTGAAAGTTTGTCCCCCCCAGCCTGAGACAGTATGTCCCTGCATAGTGGGAGCTGCCACGGCTGCCCGCACAGCAGCTGATATATCTCCGCCAGCCAGTACATTGCAGGCCTGTGCGGAGCTATCAGGATAAGTGTGTGGCGTTGTTCTCTCACTCTGGCCAGAGTTGGAGGTAACAGAGCCAGTGGTGGGAACGCGTACAGAAGGACCGGAGGCCAAACGTGTGCGAGCGCGTCCACGCCTAACGGTGCGTTTAAATGGTGCATTGAAAAGAACAGCAGTCATTGAGCATTTTCTTTTGATGCGAACAGATCTACCGCGGCTCGGCCGTAACGCACCCACAGCTGACTCACAATTATTGGATGTAGAGTCCAGTCTGCATATAGTGGTGCACCTCTGGACAGCAGATCTGCCCCGAGGTTCATCACTCCTGGTACGTGCGTCGCTCTCAGAGAGAGGAGACGTCCGCAGCTCCATAAGATCAGTTTGCGTGCCAGCATGTGTAACTGGAGAGAACGCAAACTCCCTTGGCGGTTTATATACGATATTGTGGTCGTGTTGTCTGTCCTCACGAGGACATGATGTCCTCTGAGAAAAGGCAGAAAGCGTTTCAGGGTGAGGAACACCGCTAAAAGCTCAAGATAATTTATGTGTGACCGTTGGAGGTCTCTGCTCCAGAGACCCCTCACAGGTCGACCTTCGTATATACCCCCCCAGCCCGTCAGACATGCGTCTGTGGTGACCACCTTCCGCGATAGGACAGCACCCATAGGCACGCCCCGTACTAGAAAAGTTGGGTGTAGCCAGTGGCGCAGTGCCATTACGCATTTCATAGTGACCATCACTCTCCGCGCGCCATGACGCGCGGGGTCCAATCTGAGGGCAGCAACACAGCGCTGAAACTCCCTCATGTGTAAGCGTCCCAGTCGTACCACCAGAATGGCTGACGCCATGAGCCCCAGCAACCGCAGACATGACCTGAAGAGAACATATTTGCGTGGCTGGAAATGAACGAGGCAAGCCCTGAAGGCTTTCACTCTCTCTGCTGACAGGCGGGCTGTAAAGGGCACCGAATTCAGGCGTAGGCCCAGGAAGAGTACAGTCTGGGCTGGGGACAACATGCTCTTTTCTGTGTTTATTATGAAACCCAGGTCGAGCAGGTGTTTTACGAGGACATTCGTCTGCGTAATAGCCTCTTGCTCCGACTGTGCGAGAAGGAGCCAATCGTCCAGATAAGTTGCCAGGCGAATACCCTGTTGTCTTAACGGGGCTATCGCGGCTTCCGTACACCGTACAAACACTCGCGGGCTGAGAGACAGACCGAAGGGAAGTACTCTGTACTCGTAACAGACACCCTGAAAGGCGAACCTCAGATATTTCCTGTGTGGGTAATATACTGGGATGTGGAAATACGCATCTTTCAGGTCGACTGATGTGAACCAGTCGTTTTGGCGCACGAGACGCGTGAGATGTGTGAGTGAGCATTCTGAATTTGTATCTTTTGAGATATTTGTTCAGAGCTCTCAAATCTAGTATTGGCCGAATTCCGTTCCCTTCCCGTTTAGGAACGAGGAAATACTTGGAATAAAAGGCGCTCTGACTCTGCTCGGCGGGTATTATCGATATAGCCTTCTTTTCTAGTAGCGAGAAAATCTCTTGCTCTAGAATATGGGCCGACTCTCCCCGGGCCTGGGAATACAGAATGCCCGAGAAGTGAAGGGGGGTGACAGCGAATTGGAGCCTGTAGCCCCGTGTTACTGTCTTGAAAACCCAAGCAGAATCTGTGAGCATTAGGGCTGAACGATATACCGTGTCATGGCGATAACCGCGATATGCGCAATGCGCGATATTCACACCGCAGGGACGTGCTAACGCACTTTAGCACAGAATTCAAAATAAAGATAACCTTATTACTTATCGAAATTGCACATACAATATATCCATTTAAAGCTGAGACTCCACAGATTATTTAAGTATAGTATCTAAGCTATCCGATCTCGCGACAGGGGAAGCAAACACAGACATCACAACACGTACCTTTTACGGAGCTTTTACGGGAGATCGTCTCACCGTAGCTGTCAATCTGATCAAAAGACGTGTTCAATGGCATTAAAACGAGAAAAAACGCAGCTGAATCGGTTAATCATGTTTCTGTGGCTTTGAAGCAATTGTTTATAATCCATAATTCCATTTTTATGTAAAAATTGGAGCACAAAAGTTAGCTGCTAATGGTAGCCACCAGAGTGTATGCAGCTTCCGGTTTTGGCTACGCGTCACTCTCACTCCTTATTTGGTAATGTGTGTGTGTTAGACTGCACTGGACTGCCGCATAGCCAAGACCGGAAGCAGCGGCAGTGGCTACCATCAGCAGCTAACTTTTGCTCTGCGATTTTTACATAAAACTGGAATTATGGATTATAAATGAAATAATTGTTTTATACAGAGACGTTAAAAACCTATGGATTAACTGATTCAGCCGCGTTTTTTCTCGTTTTAATGCCATTGAACACGTCTTTTGATCAGATTGACAGCTACGGTGAGACATCTCCCCTAGAAGCTACGTAAAGGTACGTGTTGTGATGTCTGTGTTTGCTTCCCCTGTCCGAGTTCGGATCACTTAGTGATGATACTATATACCTAAATAATCTGTGGAACCTCAGCTTTAATCGGATATCTTGTATGTGCAGCTACGATAAGTAATAAGGGTACTTTTATCTTGAGTTCTGTGCCAAAGTGCGGTAGCATTTTTTGCTCAGGGGTCATTTAGACTTGTGTTTTGTTTTGGTAAAAATGGTTTGTATCGTCAGTTAGCTGAGATTATTTCCGTTAATCTGGTATAACACATTAATAATAGGTTCTTAAATATTAAGATCCCCTGAGACACAGTGTCGTGAAAAAAAAAAGTAACGTACCCGTCGGGACTTTGGGGCTTAACAGGTTAAAAAAACGCAATATATACCGCAGAGGGGGGGGGGTAATCGCGATGTCAGTTTTTTTTCAATATCGTGCAGCCCTAGTGAGCATCCTCCACTTTTCGCTTCTCAAAGCGAGCGGAGATGTCACAGCTCTGTCGTCTGCCCTCAGTGTCTCTATTTGTTGTGTTATGGGGCCCTCTAGTGTCTGAACACGGTGGTGCCTTCACAATCCCATCTATTGTCCGCCTTTTGAGAGAGGCCGTTGCCGCTCTCAAAAGAGGGGCAGACGACAGACTGTGTATTGTTCTTATTGTTTTTCTTATCATTTTTATTGACTGCGCCCTTGGCTTCAAGCCTGGAAACGACAGTGGAAAATGATTTATTCTGAAACAACAATGACGACATGTGTTTGTGTGACTTAAACAGGCAGCGGAACTTGCTGTCTTCGATGTTAAGTCCATTTCCCTGATGGCGCGAACTTGAGGATGACGTTCTGGCATCATTCGAGGCGGCGGGAAGATGGGGGCATGGTGGCACCCCGAAAACACACGAGCATCTAACACTGGAACGTTGCTCTGGAGCAGGGGAACAGGGAACTTCCAGCTCCTTCATCGAGGAGAGGAGGCTGTCAGGCCGCCCGCTACTTCTTCCTCGCCTGGTGGCTGAAAACCTGGGTCGGCTGCGCCTGAGCGGCAGCTGCCGGATCCGGAGATTTTCTTGGCCAGCTCCCCCTTGCCTCATGCCTGGGCTGGGGACCCGGGACGGGCTGCGGTCTCCGCTGCTTCGGTATTTTGAACCGGGCAGGACGTGAGACAGCTTGAGTGAAGGCCTGCCGCGGGCTGGACCCTTCGGGGGAGACAGAGCTGGAGAGCCTCGTCTCCCTTCCTTTTTGACACGCACCTCAGCTGCATTGAAGCTAGAGCGGAGCCAAATATGCCCTCGGGAACAATAGGCATGTCCAGAACATCCTCTTTTTCCCGGTCTGGAAGGTTCGTCAGGTTGAGCCACCTGGCTCTCTCCTGTACCACCATAATTCCCAGTGCTTTGCCCGTGGCTTGGACTGCACAGCGCTGCATACGGAGGCAAATGTCCGTGATCGCTGCGATCTCGTCCCACACGGCAGGCTCAGGTTTGCTCGACATGTCTGCGCAGAGCTCCGCCTGGTAGGCGGTCAGCAGCGAGGAGACGTTGAGTGCCCTGGCGGACAAAGCTGCGGCTTTATAGGCCCGTTCGGTCATCGCTGACTGGAACCGGTCTGCCTTTGCCGGTAGCATGGGGTTCCTGCTCGGTGTCGAAGCCAGCCTCGGTTTGAGGTGGGCTGCCACCAGCGGTTCCATGGGCGACATGCGGAGCAGGCCGAGCCTCTCCATACCGTCACAGTCCAGGGAGGAGGCAGCCTGGATTGGGGCCTTGTTGCTAAAGGGCGGTCTCTCCATGAGACCGACACCTCGTCCAGCATCTCCGGAAAGACTGGAAGGAGCTGCCTCTTCGTCCTCGCTGCTGGGGGCAAGTTCTTCCCCTCGTAGCGAGATCTGGAGGTCTCCTTGGCCACTTCAGGCCATGGGATGTCCAGCCTGGACGCAGCGCGTTGACACACGGCCTGCAAGTCCATACTTAGGACGGGCGAAGCTGGTGTGCTCTCGCCCGGGGAAGCGGACATCGCTCCAGGCTTGGCAGCCTGAGCCGATGAAACGAAGATGTCATCCTCATCCGAGTCAGACAGGAGGAACTCAGAGGTATCCTCTTCGTCCTCCATGTAGTCCAACTCCAGGACATCCTCCGCGGGTGGAACCATGGTGAGGTCCAATTGGGAGCCCCAGCTTGACACAGCGCGGGGCTTCGCTCTCGCGGCTCTTGCTGCCACTGGGTCCCAGCCTGAAACGGCGTGGGGCTCCGGTTCAGCGGCTGTCGCTGGTGTTGAGCCCCAGTCTGACACAGCGCGGGGCTCAATCTCTGCGGCGGACGTCACCATGTCTTGATTGCCTGCCGGCGAATCAGCGGACATGAGGGGGTCCCGTCCCGACAAGCTAGCTTGGCGTGCTAACCGTCGGCGGAGGCTCTTAATGGTGAAGCGGGTACAATGCCCGCACGAGCCAGGGTTATCGATAGCCTCCCGGGCGTGTTCCAGCCCGAGGCAGGACGAGCAGACCTGGTGTGAGTCTGTGCCTGAAATCTTAAACCCGCAGCCGCATAGCCGAGCCTCCGAGTCCCTGACTCCTCTGGTGTGAGGGAGAGAAGGGTCCATCTTCGTTCGCCGGTGTGTTGGCGTGGAGTGGACACGCTAGTAACAGGTACGTTACGGAGAAAAAAATCCAACCTTGCAGTTAGTCCGAAAGGAAAAAAGGCGACGGTGTAGATTTGATTCTCTAAAAGTACAATGGGAGCCAGAGCCTTTTCTTATCAAGCTCCACATTTGTGGAATCAGCTTCCAGTTTGTGTTCGGGCGGCAGACACCCTATCCGTTTTTAAGAGCGCGCTTAAGACCTTCCTTTTTGATAAAGCTTATAGTTAGGGCTGATTAGATTCAGCCCCTAGTTTTGCTGATATAGGCTTAGTTTGTCGGGGGACATCTTACTTCTTCCTTCTCTCTGTCTATACCTGTGTACTCTCATGTTCCGATTAACCCAGCTTCCCCAAATGTCTTTCTTTTTGGTGTCTATATACGCCGGGATCCGGAGTCATGGATGATTTGTCCTGCCCATTTGTGATATTGGGCTATATAAATAAACATTGATTGATTGATTGATTGATTGATTGATTGATTGATTGATTGATTGATTAAAGAATATTAACTGGTGTGTTAATACCTTTTTTTTATCTCTGTCTCCTTTGGTGTGAGAGAGAAAAGAGAACGTCCTCTTTACCGTGGTGTCGGTGTGGAGGGAAGAACAAACTAACAACAGGTATGTTACTAGCTTGAAGAAAAAAATCAAACCTTACCGTTATTTCGACAGAAAGAAACGGCGAGGCAGAGAACAATATTAACTGGTGTGTTAATATTGCTCAGTCTTCTTGCAAAGCAAAAAAGTAACCGGCAAGCGCCCGTCAACCGAATGTTAGCTTTGGGTTCAGTCTGTGGACCGTTAAGCTCGCCCGGTTACTGAGATGTGCTCTGAAGCGAGAAGAGGTGTTTGAATGACGCTGCGTCGTAGCGCAAGCTACTTAAAGGGTGGGTGGATTCCCTGACGTTGACGTCAAGATCACCAGCCAATCAGGATTGGCGTAATGAGATTGATGCTTCTGTTTGCATACGCGTTGAGGCGCATACCATAGTGAGACATCAAACGGAGTGTTATGAATGAGAACATCCTCAATATGATCCAAGCTTGTTGAAATGTAGAGGATTTGTGCTTTTAAATTCAATAGCTTTATCAGTATGACCATAATTACATACAGTATTGCTAAAGCTCTGTGTAATTGCAACATCCATACACAAATACATATTTGAAACCAATGCTAAATTCTTAACATAAGCAAGAACATGTTTTTTTCCATCACTCCTTACCTTTCCAGTCACCATCTCAATGAGAACGCAGCCCAAACTCCAGATGTCTGCTGCTCGACCGTGACCTTCGCCCTTTGCTCTGGTGATGACCTCAGGTGCCATGTATGCTAATTAAGACACAAAGAGTTATTAAACATTATGATTTATTTATCAGCGATAAAATAATATGCAGGGTTCAGATATATATTTGTATATAATTCCATGATATCAGTGGGGGAAAACATTGGGACATTTTATGTAAAAACATATACCAAACTAATTAAACACAAAGGCGTTACATAAGGACTACCCAAGTATCAATGATATGATGTGGGTGAACATCGATTGGTAAAAAGGGGAGAAAGCCACAGTGACCCCTGGTGGTGGCATCCAGACACAAACATAATTTCTTACCTGCTGTTCCCAGAGTGCTGTTCACCTCCCCTGGCATGGTGTGAGTGTTGTTCCTCAACTTGACGGAACAGCCAAAGTCACCGAGCTTAATCAGGCCCGACGATGTCAAAAATATGTTGGCTCCTGGTATGATAAGAAAAGACAGAAAGTACATTTGGGTTAGAACAGTCTCAGATCTATCAAAACTTTCCACACTTCCAGAATCTGATTATGATCTGCTTTGAATTATTCACATATAATTAATTTGCTTTTGGTGTATTGGTGAATACTACTGTATAGAAACTGTAAGGAAATTAAATTAAATAAAACAGGGAAAATATACACATTTCATCAAATTATAGTAAAATAGGTAAAATACTTAAAAAATATGTACAATATATCAGAATTAAAATAAATAAGATGCGCATTAATAGAAGTGCAAGTTTGAGCAGAAATGTGAAAAATGGTCCAAGGAATGTGCAAAGTTTTACAGTATGAAGTTTAAAAAGAATATGCAATGTTCGGAGATGTAGTCCCAACGACGTGCATTAATGTAGCGCATGTTAACGTTGTGCTATGTGTGAAAAAGAAAAAAGAAAAAGAAAGAATGAAAAAGAGCATTTGATACTGACCCTTGATGTCCCGGTGGACGATGCCGTGTTCATGGAGCACGTTGATGGCTGTGATGGTCTGTTTGCTGTAGAGCCTGATTACGTGCTCCTGCAGCCCCAGTCTGGACACTTCCTCCAGCGTGCCCTCGTCACAGTACTCCATGAAGATGTACATCTCCTCCTACAGGTGAGAGCATTACAACTTAGACCAAACTCCTTCAGTATACACCATGTGATGCTTCACAGAGATTAACATGTGCCTCTTACCCGGTGGAGCTCCACTCCGAAGTATCGCACCAGGTTTGGGTGTTTAATGCCTTCAAATATTTTCAGCTCATCTGCCGTCTCCTTGATTGTTTTGTGATCGTTTGGCTGGAAACGGATCTGGTTGGAAAAAGACAAACAACTTTTACAAATACCTGCAGATCTACTGATTATTTAAAAACCCTATTAATTAATGTTGCATACCTCCTTCATGGCCATCAGTTCACCGGTGTCCACGTTGATGCAGGTGTACACCTTCCCATACTGGCCCTCACCTGTTGCACACACAAACATTACATCATTGTCTGTGTGAGTGACACATAACACACATCACAGGAAAAACTACTGAAAAATCAGTAGTCACTCAGCCGTACCTATTTTGTTGCCCCTCTGCCACTTGAACGTCACCTTCCTGAGCCCAACGTGCATGACATTATCGTAGGACTTCGGTGTGTGACACACTTGGCCGATGATGTTGCGCTGCTTCATCACACTGTAGCGCTTGTCCTCAAACTTTCGGATTGAGCGACGGACGGCCTCCATGGGACTTTGCCGTGCGGCAGTGTCTGAGATTGGATACGGGGAACAAGATTTATTATTTTCGAGTTGGAAAACATTCCCTATTAGGGTTAGTTTATTTATGTATTTCAGATACAAGGTCAATTCAAAGGGCTTAATATAGGCATTAACACATAATAGTGGCTAATGTATCTTCACTCTAAAGTCTCACCTTTGGACTGGCTGATAAAGGTGCGGAGCTCCCAGCTTCGCCGAGCAGCGCTGTTAGGTTCTGCCTTAGGATAGGTGGGTTCTGGGTAAATAAATGACAGGAGAAAATTCAGCCGAAAGTAGGATTACTATGCACAATGTGGATCAATGCATAGCACTGATGCACCCACCTTCTCTGTCCTCTGTGGGGCTGGAGTGGCGGCTCAGAGATTTGAAATGCAACTCCGCTGCCACCGATGACAGACGGTCGTTCTCGTGGTAACTGGATCCCCTGCAGGAACATGAAAGAAACAGATGCAATACAGTGCTTCCATCAAAACCCCAGTCTGGGACTGTGATGCCCCTGTGGGTCCATCAGTAGAGAGGGTGTGGCTGTTCTGTCTGTGCTGCATTGGCTGCATTGATTGCACTGATTGCAGTAACTCAGGGCACCTGGGTCTGGTGCTCTGCAGCTATTTTAAAAGCCTCTCTGCTCCTGTCTGTTCTCTTGCTCTGCTTCTCCCTGCAGGCACCCCGGTTTTGTTGAGTATATTATGAGTTTCTTCAGTTGCTTTACTTTGTGCACTTCAACACTCTCACACACATACATATCCATACAATCCTCACCCTGCATTTACATTACTGATACCACTGACATCCACACCTCATACTTTACTGGTTTTTGACTTGATTTGATTTGTTTGTCCTAAATAAACATATTTTGTTAACCGTCAACATGGTGTGTCTCCTTTTTGTTGTGGCCTTTTGAGCCAGGTCATAACAGGGACCTTCACTGTTTAATGACCAAATTAAGGATCAACGCAGAGTGCAATCCCTTCATCTCAAAATGCCATGCACTTAGTGAGTCATTTACATTTAATTAACTGTGGAAAATTAAAGAAATACAAGCGGCTGCTTTCTAAAAGCATCTTAATGATATGAGCCACTTTGACTTGAAAAGGGTGAGGGATCATCTTCCACTTGAGATGCTTTTGAGTAAAATATTCCTGGACTGAAAATTACATAAATACTGTAAATTGTACAAACAATCTCACTAATGAAATATTAAATAATTCCACGCAGGTTAGTCAGTATCAGGGAAACTAAATAATACAGATAAAGTCTTCTGAAATGTCAAGAGATTAAGCCGGGTATGTTGTTGGAAGCCCATTAGCAGTCAGCATGCATCGGTCATTGCACAGCCTGAAAGATTAGATCTCTAGAGTGCATGTTCTGATTTCATACACACACAGAAATAAGCCAGAAATATAATTGCAGTGAATCACCAGCATCAAAGCAGGACTGATGTTAATAGCACTAAAAAGCAGAGTGTCATAGCCCGCTCGTTTCATTGGAAGTACTGCGTTCTTTTTTCCATGTTCACACCATGCACAACAATCACATTCTCCTCATAACAACACTTGTGTAATGCTATTTGTCTGATTCTGTGACATTTAGCGGAGCTTTTAAAGGCTACATTAGCACTTGGAAATACTGCTTATAATATCAATTCTGAGGATTTTCTGATGAATTTTCTTTTGTAAAATCAATGTCGTGCCTTTTATTATGGATATTATCATAGCATATCATCTTCTCGAACTTTATTTAAGCTGTAGTAAGTATATTAGTGATTTAAATTATCAGCACGGCCATGCTGGAAAGGCAGCATTAGTGCATAAAATCACTAAAAAAACATTTCAGGGATCGTAAAGGGAAATACTGCATTAAAAAACTAAAGGGGAATGGTTTGTTGTCCAAATATACTATTCGTTGAAACTTAAACTAACACTAAAACTAGAAAAGATCAATGCAATTTAAGATGTATTGCTCTTTAGGATCAATATCACACACAGTGTTTCATTATTGCTATATTTTGAAATACACTGTGGAATTTGAAGCAATCTCCTTCTTCAATTTTCAGAAGGCTTTTGTTTTTGTTTCTGGCTGCTGGACAGCGGTTTCTAGCAGGTGACTTGGGGGGGGGGGGGCAAGGCTACCTGACGTCACCGGGGCTGCTGCTGGGTGCTTTGGTCTGGCTCTGTTCCCCCAGGCCCTGAGGGACGGGGCGGGGGCCGTTGGGGAACAGCTGGTTCCGGAGGTCGCAGGGGAGACTTCGAGAGCTGTGTGGTGAAAAAACAAACTGAGGATCTCTCTGCCTTGGGAGGAAAGGTGGCTTGAGTGGGATGTGGGACATGTTTGTGTGTGACTGGGTGGCTGGTTGAACGACATACACACACACACACACACACACTCGCTCAGAAAGTACACAAATAAAAAATAAAAAACACCACTGACTTAAAGAAAACACACAGAAGCTCAAATCAAACACAAGCTCATCAACTACAGCGCAAAAACATGAGTATGCATACAAAGCAAATGAAGGGATGAAGCACAATGAGCCATGCAGGAAAGAGCACAATTTGTATAACCATGTAACTGCAGGCACCTACCTGAAACCTTCAGCATTAGGGATAAACAGATTGGGGTTCGGTGGGTCACTATGGCAGCGAGGGACCTTTACAGGACGAGGACTATTCCTGGGAGCTGAAAAGAAAAACACCAAATCCCTAATTTAGTCACTACACCAACAAAAGGAAACCTAGTTTGAAACACAGAACAAAAAAATACCATTAACTTTGCTGTAGAAAGCACTTGTGTTTTTATAACTGCATACATAGAGTAGTCAGGTGAATATCTTAACGTTTAAAAGTCACTGTATGGTGTTGCTTTTAACTCCATCCAGTTCACAGAAAGACATTCAGTTCTGAAAAAACTGTTCTACCTAAATAATTTTTCAATAAACACTACTTTTGTATATTACTTATATTTAATTTGTTTTTAAATGGCAGTAAGATTTCCATTCTGCAGATGACCTGGTTTTTAGTCTGTCTTTGTTTAGTGAACAAATATATCTTTACAATATAAACCTGCTTCTCGGTTATCATTTTCACACTTGCCTAGGGAAACCACAGTTTTCTACTTTGACCACAGAGCAGCAGCATTGAGTTGCTTATATGAGTCTCAGTAATTGAGGGTTTTCAGACATTTCAGATTACACAAAGCTTCTTTGGTATGTAAACTGAATTAGTATTACATTGCCATTGTTCCTGCTTTGTGTAACAGCCTGGTTGTAAACCTTCTACAGAATATCAACAGATATAAATCCTAAACTCCAGATATGCAAGTCACTAATAGTTTGTATGACAGAGGAGACTCTTACCAATGTACAGGCCGGTGACTGGGCTATGAGGTTTTCCAATCACATGTCCAATACATTCATTCATCAAAGCTTGTAAATTCTGCAAAAAGACATGTGAATTCACAATTGACAGGTTAAAAAATACATGATGTTTAAAGCATGCTCGTAGTGATTCTTTCTTGGGAATGATAAAGGGAAGAAAACAGGCATCATTACCAGGAAGTCATCCTCTGGCAATGCTGATATAAAGGCAGGTTCGATAGCCTGAAGAAAATCAAAACCCTGAGTCGCCCACCTGCAGGTCAAACATAAGAGTCAATCAGCATGTTCCAAAGCTTCACACTGTACTGTTTTCAACCAAATTCACATACTCATCACTTTGAAGATCATACACAAATATTTCATGACGAATTGAGAAATATACGAGTTGACTGTGCTCTAACATAGTTTGATTTATTATGTAAGAGGTTTCAGTGTCCTCATCTTGTTCTTATAACGAGTTCCTTGTGTGCTCCTCTGTGGGAACACTTGGTCATATGTTGGAATATTTAACAAATATGACAACTGACTTATGCTCACAATAAGTGTCCCTATTTTTGTTTGCGTATCTGCTCGATATTTATAAAAACAAGCCAGAGAAAATAATATATCTAATGTGTGCAAAACACTACCATTGCAATTGTTTTCCATGAAAAAAACCTAAAGGCTTCCCTCTATTATCAGAGCACAATGTTGCCATGGTCGCTTGTTATAGCTCAAAGCCAAAGCTCTTGAAGAAGAGAGCTTACACAAATGTGCATTTAATATAATAAAAAATACAGCAAGGCAAATAAGGTCTTTATAAACACCCCACTTATCTTCAGTGAATCATACTGTGAGAATACATCTTAAGCTTTCCTCAATCTTAGTCTGCAGTTTGATTAGGCTGATGGGAATCAATGTTAACTTCTATTATCCAAGCTTATTTTCAATAACAGGATAGCTTATTTATAATAGGGCTTCAAAAAGCATCCCTGAGCAACATATTCAAACAGAGGGCAAAAACAAAAACAGAAGTAAATGACTTCAAATTCATAATTGATGGAAAGTAAGGCCTTACCTGGGCTTGGTGCCCCTGCCACTCTCACATTTGGTCAGGACATAGGTCATCCATTTGCGGGCGAAAGTAATGTAGCGTTCCCCGATCCTCTGCCTGAACTCCCCTGACATCAGACGCACCACCTCCTTGTGGTACTGTAAATAACAAAAAAGCAAACAAAGTTATAGGAGGAATAACTGCCCATTACTACAATAACAACCTTAGTGAGTGAGAGAAGTGGACAAGACATATCTGTGCAGAAGGAACACAAGCATCCAAAGCATTACAGTTACCTCAAAGGCAAAATTGTAGCCCTGTATCATGGCCTCCCTGTAGTACTGATGCAGAGTGGCCGACTCCGACTCCTCCACCTCGGCCTCAAACTCAGTTGTGAACATGTATTCCACCCGGTCGATGGAAGTGCTGATCTTAATGCAAAGCTGTAGTGCCTCATCCTTTGATAAGAGAGAAAAATGTATGTTTGTTATTATTGTATAGAACCGTTGCAGTAGAACACCTTAAAGTCAGGGCTACGAGTGGATGCATTCAAAACTGATTACACAAGAGAGAACGGATGTGTGGTATTCTGGCTCTGAATGAACTAGATATGAGAGTTGAGTAATTTCCTTTTTGAGAATAACTTCTAAAATCCGGCCTGGTGTGTCTATTTTCAGGTGTGAAATGTAGGGTAATAAGACAGCGTATGTAGTGAAAAGTATGACATCAACATGCAGCTGTTTTTACAACAACACAAAATACTACACATATTTTAATGAGTTATAAATCATATTGTGCGGCTAATGAAGTACCTTGAGCTCCTCCAGTGCACTGGCGATGAGCGGCTGACTCGATGTTTGCTCTCGGCTAAGAGTGAGCACTTCCTCCATGGTTTGCTGAAAGGCTTTTCGCTGGGCCACCAGATGAGCTGACTGCATCACTATCAAGAGCATGCTATCCACCTGAAATCACATTCGACCAATGGTAGAGTTGTAAACAAGAGGAATACACACCTACGCACATTTAAACATAAGAAAATGTCACATACCTTCATGGCTCTTAGTGTGTCTACAGTTTCCACCTGGGGGACCAGTTTGAGCAGCTCTCCGTCCCACTGAGCCCAGTCAGAGTCGGTATTCGAGTCCCCGGCTCCGTGTTTACTCATGAGCAGGTAGGCCTCATCCTCTGCAATTTCATCGGGCTCTGTGGAGCAGTCTTTGCCAGCCGCGGCGTTGAGAAGCTGCAGGATGAGAGGCCTCTGGTCCATCAAGCCACAGGGGACAAAAACCTGCAGCTCCTCCAAGCCTGGAACCTGAACCTGGATATATAAAAAGAAGGTTATACAGGTTCATAAATGACCTGAGGACAGAGAGGTTTGATTGAAAAATGTGTTAAATGTAATTCAAACACAAAGGCACCTTGACATAGTTTCCCTTCTTCAGTGCATCCAGGAGACAGGTCACCCCGTTAGTGATACTGAAAACTGCAGCAACTTCTAAATCCTGCACATAGGGAATCAAACAAAGTGTGTGTCAGAACACAAAGTCCCAGTTATTTGGAGAGCAGAGAAAACAGGGTCACAGATAAACTGCCAGTTCAGCACTGTTATGGCTTTCTATTTCAGGGGAGATACAATTCTTTGCTGCTGTCTCTC